>NC_082391.1:8903998-8941498 GCF_031168955.1 Gadus macrocephalus | reverse complement strand
ACACACAGACAGACACACACACACACACACACAGACACACAGAAGAAGAAGACAGACACACAGACACACACACAGACACACAGACACACACACACACACACACACACACACACACACACACACACACACACACACACACACACACACACACACACTAACCATTTTCCAAAAAAATCTATTGATGGACAACTAAAATGCAAATACAGTCAAAACCCAACCAGCATTAGAAATTTAACCAGCACCTCACCTTGAGTTGCACGGCGGACGATCTCCCGTTTCATGACCAACAGCACAGCATTTAAAACACATTGCATATGGTGGACAGAGGTAGACTGTTGGGCGGATGTGTGCGTGTAAAAAGTGAATGTAACACGACATTGCAGCATTTAAAACACATTGCATTGTATGGACAGAGTCCACCAGAAAGCTTTTCTGTGGTAATATGGCTGGCGGCCTAGACGCCGCCGTTTCAACCCTCTGCGCATCTACTCGGCGCAGACGTGATCCCCTGTAGTATCGCGACATGCTAATTTAGCCGCTACCAAAACAACTACAACCCTAACCCTACATTGAAAACCTATCAACATCACTGCCGAAGAGAAAAGCTGCGTTTGTAAGAAACCAAACCGTTTGTAAATCCGTCAACATTTCAGCGAGATAAGAGTATTAGCGTTTGTGCAGATCACTGACTTACGTCCACTACAACAGATTCAACCACAAAGCTTTTCTGTGACAAAATGGCGGTACAGACGCCGCCGTATGGCAATAAACATAAATAACCATTTCAGATGATCCCACGTTTTCCCGTTTCGAGAATTAAATAATGAACACTATATAGCAAAGGATTTGCGACAAAATATCATGCCTTCAGTGTGTTTTGTATTATACATACAGCGTCACTGACTTACGTCCCTAACAACAGATTCCACCGCAAAGCTTTTCTGTGGCAAAATGGCGGCCTGCATCAAAAGCAAACCGCCAAAGCAACCATGCCAACGTAATACAATAAACATAATTATCCATTTCATAAGGACTTACCTTGACAACGAACTTCTTTGGTTGAACCGCAAAGTTGAAAGACAGAACGTACTCGTATGAATCCGCTCACAATATTAATCCGTGGAAAGGAGAGCAAAAGGGTCAATCTGAACAAAGATGTCTCAAGCAGAGAAAATCCAATATCAGAGTGAGCCGTACCGTGCGTCGCTGACGATAGTCATTCAACTCGCGAAGCACCATGGGAGTATGCCACGCCCACACCTCTACAGATGTTGTAGATGTGTTTCTCTGCTCTACATACCGGACAACATCTCCTGACTTCTTGCTCGCCAAAGTAAAAAAGATAAGATTGACGGATGTCCAAAACGGGAAGACTGAATAATACAGTTGGTATTCCATATGAATATT
The DNA here is from genome assembly GCF_031168955.1 of Gadus macrocephalus. Classification (NCBI taxonomy): domain Eukaryota; kingdom Metazoa; phylum Chordata; class Actinopteri; order Gadiformes; family Gadidae; genus Gadus; species Gadus macrocephalus. The sequence continues at coordinate 8,940,091 of NC_082391.1, read as the reverse complement.
CCAATTTAACAAATATACACGGATTCGGAAATACCTTAATTTCATGATTTGGATTGTGGCTTTGAATAATAGCTAGCCTACTGTGTGTACCTCGTCACGCACTCAAGGGCGTACACCACGCCCACACCTGAGCCTTGCCCACACCTGAACAGATGGAGACTACTATATGAAACCTCACTTGCCCTGAGCAATCTTCTGGACAACACCCCTACACTCGTCTTGCCTCGTCTTGCCTCGTCCCGTCTCGACTCGCCTCGTCTCCGCTTTTTTGTTCTCAGTTAAAAAGGTAAGATTGAAATTTCTGTAAGAATTCAAATAAACGAATTGGCGGATGTCCAAAACGGGAAGACTGAATAATACAGTTGGTTTGTTTTGTTTGCGTGATACAACCGCAATGAATGCCGGGAAAAGCCCGCGAATTCAAATCAAACAATGGACATAGAGGCAGAGAACTCCGTGTATGGTTCGTTCATTGAATATTCCAATTTAACAAACCATACACGGATTCGGAAATACCTTAATTTCATGATTTGGATTGTGGCTTGTGAATAATACCTAGCCTAGCGATCATCTACGAATTCAAATAAACGGAGAGGCAGAACTCTGTGTCTGCCTCTTTGTCCATCGTGTTATTTGAATTCGCGTCCCTTTTCCCGGCATGCATTGCGGTTTTATCAAACTAAGCAACTGTAATATTCAGTCTTCCCGTTTTGTATGTATACCAGCGTTAATATTTAATTATAATGTTTTTTATTTTCAACAGAATAATGACAACAGGTATTCGTAAGTCCCCGGCAGACTTTGCATCCTCCGATCACCCGGATACCATTGCCATGAGGGATCTGGCCTCCAAGAACTATGTAAGTTATCAAGATTTGCGTCTTTGCAAGCCTGAATGAAGAAAATTCCATTTAATACTAACATAGCAATTTTTTTTTATAATAGCACATTTGTGTAGATGACGTCTACACAAAGGAGCAGAAAATGGAGCACGCCTACGCGTTTGGGGTGATGGTCTGCAACCAGACCATACGGTATACCGAGCAGGCGAAGGAATCCGAGAAAGTGCACAGGAAGCAGCTTGAGTACCTGCGGAGGGAGGTCAAACGACTTGGACATGACTCTCATTCCTATCTAGAACTTGATGACCTCCACTGCACGAACGCCTCCCAAGGTATGACAATACTTAATATTGATAAACAGCCATAATTATATTATGGCTATGTGATTTAATTTGCTTAGAGATCAGTCCAAATGACTAATTAATAACATTTGTTTTAATTCCTATCTAGAACTGAACGACCTGGACTGCACGACCGCCTCCCAAGGTATGACAATACATGGTGTTAATATGAATTTGACATCAGATACTGATTCCTCCCAATATGGATTTGATTTGTCATGTATAACGCCTATTAGCCAAATGTGAAAAATAATCAAAACAATCTTTCCTCCCATCAGATACTGATACCCCGCAATTGTGTTCAACCAGAGACAACGATGACATCATGGACGAGAACGGGAATGGAGGTACACCTTCTTCTTTTAAATGTCTGTCAGTGGTTATAAAAATCCATGCAGGCTTTATGTCCATGTAACCTGCATGACTTTGCTCATTTTTTTTAAAAAAAAATACGGAAAACGGATACTTTTCTCTTTACATTTTGCAGATCTACTACCAAGCCCCTGAAAACGGAAACAGAGGACAATGTAAATGGAGTGTAAATAGAGTGATGTGTTAAGCGTGAATAAAAAATGAAAAACATTTCATATTGTTTATTTATTACACTTCATTTACACAAATTGACATCCAGAGGTGTCAAAAGTATTCACATTCATTACTCGAGTAGAAGTATAGATACTAGCGTTTAAAAATACTTCTGTAGAAGTTGAAGTATCAACTGAAGCTTTTTACTTAAGTAAAAGTACTGGTTTAAAAACTACTTAAAGTAATGCAAGGGGGGACAAAAGCATAGGCCGTGCCACAGGGGCCTATAGAATTACAATCAGCTTTTTTTGCCAAGTATGCTCACACATACAAGGAATTTGGTCACTGCATTTATCCCATCTGTGAATTAGTGGCACACACAGCCACTTCACCCCCAAAAACATTTTTCTAAAGGCCATCTAATGTTAATGTTAAAATTGGGATGCACCTGTTTCAGACACATTGATACCCATTGAAAATGAATGCATATTAGAAAAATGCAAGAACATATGTACTACTGAGCATTAACATGTGTTTCATGGAGCGGAAGATATGATGACTAGTTCCCTGTAAGTATTGGAATGGTGCAAAAAGTCAAACTTCAAAGGCATGTTATCAATAACATATAACATTTTGGACTGTGGGAGTTATAGCCCCAAACGCGTATTCCTTGGTATAGCGCCACCTAGTGACCGGCGTGTCTGGATTTGGTTATCTGAGTAGCGGTGCCGTACCTGGATCTAGTCATGCAATTGGCGTGTCGGCACCATTTACGGTTTGGGCTGTGGTACCACTTTCAAGGCGGGAAGTATAACAAGAAGTGTGCATTTCGCCGGCACAACGCGACAAGAAATGTGCATTTCGCCGGCACAACGCGAAGCATGTGTTCAAAACGCTACCCTGAACCTGTGGATACAAAGGATTTGACTGTGGTAGGAGTAGCGAGAAGTCAGTGTAGCTTTTTTGCGGCGAAATTTTCAACTAGTCATCAGACTATTTCATCTGGCTATACATACAACCTCCAGCATTACACACATATTACATTACATTACATAAAGAAAATGCTGACGCAAATGGGCCTGGCCTATACCAGAAGATGCAGCTGACTCCAGTGAATCTGTGGATACAAAGGTTTTGACTGTGGGAGGTTCGTTGTGGGAGTTATAGCCCAAAACGTGTTTTCAGAACATTCCATTGGCCAGTTAGGAGACATATTATTTCGTCGTTTATTTGCGCCCCCTTGTGGCGAAATTTTTCAAAGACAATTTTCCTTTGCCAAATAACTCCCGCCCACATTAATAATTCTTGGCCATATTTTTTATATAGACTCGGGTTTGCCCCTTGATGGTTCCCTTATAGTTTGAAGAACATTCCTTTGGCCAATTAGAAGATATACAATTTCCTCGTTTATTGCGCCCCCTAATTGCGAAATATTCCGAAGTTTTTATCGAACGCCATTAAGGGTAGCGCTAACATGTGTCTAAGATTTGGACTCGATCCGACGTCTAATATCTTTTGTTTCTGGATTTTAGATTTTTGACTTAAAACGTAGCTAAGCGACAAATATTCAAAACGCTACCGTTTCGTCGTCGAAGGTCGGATCAAAAAACTGTCTATTATTTCTTTGCGTGTGCGTCTGAAGATGCCGTGTGCAAAGTTTGGTGTCGATTGGTCAAGAAATGTGGGAGGAGTAGGGAAAAGGCAGTTTTGCGGTTTTCGCGATTTTGCGAAAAAAAATTATCGACGCAAATGGGCGTGGCCTATGCCAAAAGATGCAGCAGACTCCAGTGAATATGTGCGTACAAGTTTTTAACTGTGGGAGGTTCGGTGTGGGAGTTATAGCCCCAAAGGCGTATTCCTTGGTATAGCGCCACCTAGTGACCGGCGTGTCTGGATTTTGTCGTCTGCTTAGTCCGAACAGATCTGGATCTAGTCATGCAATTTGCGTGTCGGCACCATTTACGGTTTGGGGTGTGGTATCACTTTTAGGGGGGTAAGTATAGGAACTAGAACTGCAAGCAGTTATGCAGGGGTCCAAGAAGTGTGCATTTCGCCGGCACAACGCGAAGCATGTGTTCAAAACAAATGGGCACGGCGTGTGCCAAAAGTTGCAGCTGACTCCAGTGAATCTGTGGATATAAAGGTTTTGACTGTGGGAGGTTCGGTGTGGGAGTTATAGCCCAAAACGCGTTTTCAGAACATTCCATTGGCAAATTAGGAGACATACAATGTCTTAGTTTTTTGGCGCCGCCTTGTGGCGAAATTTCCGAAGACAATTTTCCTTTTCCAAATAACTCCAGCCCACATTAATAATTCTTGGCCATATTTTCTATATAGACTCGGGATTGCCCCTTGATGGTTTCCCTCGAGTTTGAAGAACATTCCTCAGGCCAATTAGAAGATATACAATTTCCTCGTTTATTGCGCCCCCTAATGGCGAAATATTCCGAATTTTTTATCGAACGCCATTAAGGGTAGCGCTAACATGTGTCTAAGAGTTGGACTCGATCCGACGTCTAATATCTTTTGTTTCTGGATTTTAGATTTTCGACTTAAAACGTAGCAAAGCGACAAATATTCAAAACGCTACCGTTTCGTCGTCGAAGGTCGAATCCAAAAACTGTCTATTATTTCTTTGCGTGTGCGTCTGAAGATGCCGTGTGCAGAGTTTGGTGTCGATTGGTCAAGAAATGAGGGAGGAGTAGGGAAAAGGCAGTTTTGCGGTTTTCGCGATTTTGCGAAAAAAAATTATAGACGCAAATGGGCGTGGCCTATGCCAAAAGATGCAGCAGACTCCAATGAATATGTGCGTACAAGTTTTTAACTGTGGGAGGTTCGGTGTGGGAGTTATAGCCCCAAAGGCATATTCCTTGGTATAGCGCCACCTAGTGACCGGCGTGTCTGGATTTTGTCGTCTGCTTAGTCCGAACAGATCTGGATCTAGTCATGCAATTTGCGTGTCGGCACCATTTACGGTTTGGGGTGTGGTATCACTTTTAGGGGGGTAAGTATAGGAACTAGAACTGCAAGCAGTTATGCAGGGGTCCAAGAAGTGTGCATTTTGCCGGCACAACGCGAAGCATGTGTTCGAAATTGAGAAACGGCGTATGCCAAAAGATGCAGCTGACGCCAGTGAATCTGTGGATATAAAGGTTTTGACTGTGGGAGGTTCGGTGTGGGAGTTATAGCCCAAAACGCGTTTTCAGAACATTCCATTGGCAAATTAGGAGACATACAATGTCTTCGTTTTTTGGCGCCGCCTTGTGGCGAAATTTTCCGAAGACAATTTTCCTTTTCCAAATAACTCCCGCCCACATTAATAATTCTTGGCCATATTTTTCATATAAACTCGGGTTTGCCCCTTGATGGTTTCCTCATAGTTTGAAGAACATTCCTTAGGCCAATTAGAAGATATACAATTTCCTCGTTTATTGCGCCCCCTAATGGCGAAATATTCCGAAGTTTTTATCGAACGCCATTAAGGGTAGCGCTAACATGTGTCTAAGATTTGGACTCGATCCGACGTCTAATATCTTTTTTTTCTGGATTTTAGATTTTCGACTTAAAACGTAGCTAAGCGACAAATATTCAAAACGCTACCGTTTCGTCGTCGAAGGTCGGATCAAAAAACTGTCTATCATTTCTTTGCGTGTGCGTCTGAAGATGCCGTGTGCAAAGTTTGGTGTCGATTGGTCAAGAAATGTGGGAGGAGTAGCGAAAAAACAGTTGTGCGGTTTTCGCGATTTAGCGAAAAAAAATTATAGACGCAAATGGGCGTGGCCTATGCCAAATGATGCAGCAGACTCCAGTGCATCTGTGTGTACAGGCTTTTGGACTCTGGGAGGTTCGATGTGGGAGTTATAGCCCCAAACGCGTATTCCTTGGTATAGCGCCACCTAGTGGCCGGCGTGTCTGGATTTTGTCGTCTGCGTAGTCCGAAGAGATCTGGATCTAGTCATGCAATTGGCGTGTCGGCACCATTTACGGTTTGGGCTGTGGTATGACTTTCAAGGGGGTAAGTATAATAAAAAGAAAAATCCTTACAAAAACAATAGGGATCCAATCTGTTGGCTTGGACCCCTAATAATAATAATCCTTACAAAAACAATAGGGATCCAATCTGTTGGCTTGGACCCCTAACAAGAAATGTGCATTTCGCCGGCACAACGCGAAGCATGTGTTCAAAACAAATCGGCTTGGCCTATGCCAAAAGATGCAACTGACTCCAGTGAATCTGTGGATATAAAGGTTTTGACTGTGGGAGGTTCGTTGTGGGAGTTATAGCCCAAAACGTGTTTTCAGAACATTCCATTGGCCAGTTAGGAGATATATTATTTCGTCGTTTATTTGCGCCCCCTTGTGGCGAAATTTTCCAAAGACAATTTTCCTTTGCCAAATAACTCCCGCCCACATTAATAATTCTTGGCCATATTTTTTATATAGACTCGGGTTTGCCCCTTGATGGTTCCGTTATAGTTTGAAGAACATTCTTTTGGCCAATTAGAAGATATACAATTTCCTCGTTTATTGCGCCCCCTAATTGCGAAATATTCCGAATTCTTTATTGAACGCCATTAAGGGTAACACCGACATGTGTCTAAAATTTGGACTTGATCCGATCTCTAATTTTTGTATTTTTTGGATTTATGATTTTCGACGTAAAACGTAGCTAATAAACCAATATTGAAAATGCTACCGTTTCGTCGTCGAAGGTCGGATCAAAAAAGTGTCCCTTGATTTCTCTGCGTGTGCGTCTGAAGATGCCGTGTGCAAAGTTTTGTGTCAATTGGTCAAGAAATGCGGGAGGAGTAGGGATAAAACAGTTTTGCGGTTTTCGCGATTTTGCGAAAAAAAGTTATAGACGCAAATGGGCGTGGCCTATGCCAAAAGATGCAGCAGACTCCAGTGAATATGTGGGTACAAGTTTTTGAATGTGGGAGGTTCGGTGTGGGAGTTATAGCCCCAAACGCGTATTTCTTGGTATAGCGCCACCTAGTGACCGGCAGGTCTGGATTTTGTCGTCTGCATAGTCTTCACGTACCTGGATCTAGTCATGCAATTCGCGTGTCGGCACCATTTACGGTTTGGGCTGTGGTACCACTTTCTTGGTAGGAAGTATAAAAACTAGAACTGCAAGCAGTTATGCAGGGGTCCAAGAAGTGTGCATTTCGCCGGCACAACGCGACAAGAAATGTGCATTTCGCCGGCACAACGCGAAGCATGTGTTCAAAACGCTACCCTGAACCTGTGGATACAAAGGATTTGACTGTGGTAGGAGTAGCGAGAAGTCAGTGTAGCGTTTTTGCTGCGAAATTTTGTAGAAGATATACAATTTCCTCGTTTATTGCGCCCCCTAATGGCGAAATATTCCGATTTTTTTATCGAACGTTAGTAAGGTTAGCACCAACATGTGTGTAGAATTTGGACTCGATCCGATGTCTAATTTTGGATTTTTTTGGATTTTTAATTTTCCACGTCTAATTTAGCTAATAAACCAATATTCAAAACTCTACCGTTTCGTCGTCAAAGATCGGATCAAAAAACTGTCTATGATTTCTTTGCGAGTGCGTCTGAAGATGCCGTGTGCAAAGTTTGGTGTCGATCGGTCAAGAAATGTGCGAGGAGTAGCGAAAAAACAGTTTTGCGGTTTTCGCGATTTAGCGAAAAATATTCATAGACGCAAATGGGCGTGGCCTAGGCCAAAAGATGCAGCAGACTCCAGTGCATCTGTGTGTACAAGTCTTTGGACTCTGGGAGGTTCGGTGTGGGAGTTATAGCCCCAAACATGTTTTCCTAGGTATAGCGCCACCTAGTGACCGAAATGTCTGGATTTTGTCGTCTGCGTAGTCTACACGGACCTTGATGTAGTCATGCAATTGGCGTGTGTGCACCATTTACGGTTTGGGCTGTGGTACCACTTTCAGGGGGGTAAGTATAAAAATAAACACTACAAAAACAATAGGGATCCAATCTGTTGGCTTGGACCCCTAATAAAAATCCTTACAAAAACAATAGGGATCCAACCTGTTGGCTTGGACCCCTAACTAGAACTGCAAGCAGTTATGCAGGGGTCCAAGAAGTGTGCATTTCGCCGGCACAACGCGACAAGAAATGTGCATTTCGCCGGCACAACGCGAAGCATGTGTTCAAAACGCTACCCTGAACCTGTGGATACAAAGGATTTGACTGTGGTAGGAGTAGCGAGAAGTCAGTGTAGCGTTTTCGCGGCGAGATTTTGTCGAAGATATACAATTTCCTCGTTTATTGCGCCCCCTAATGGCGAAATTTTCCGTAATTTTTATCGAACATCATTAAGGTTAGCACCAACATGTGTGTACAATTTGGACTCGATCTGATGTCTAATTCTGGATTTTCTTTTGGATTTTTTATTTTCCACGTCTAATTTAGCTAATAAACAAATATTCAAAACTGTACCGTTTCGTCGTCAAAGGTCGGATCAAAAAACTGTCTAAGATTTCTTTGCGTGTGCGTCTGAAGATGCCGTGTGCAAAGTTTGGTGTTGATTGGTCAAGAAATGTGGGAGGAGTAGCGAAAATACAGTTTTGCGGTCTTCGTGATTTAGCGAAAAATATTCATAGACGCAAATGGGCGTGGCCTAGGCCAAAAGATGCAGCAGACTCCAGTGCATCTGTGTGTACAAGTTATTGGACTCTGGGAGGTTCGGTGTGGGAGTTATAGCCCCAAACGCGTATTCCTTGGTATAGCGCCACCTAGTGGCCGGCATGTCTGGATTTTGTCGTCTGCCTAGAACTCACGGACCTGGATGTAGTCATGCAATTCGCGTGTCGGCACCATTTACGGTTTGGGCTGTGGTACCACTTCTAGGGGGAAATAATAATAACTAGAACTGCAAGCAGTTATGCAGGGGTCCAAGAAGTGTGCATTTCGCCGGCACAACGCGACAAGAAATGTGCATTTCGCCGGCACAACGCGAAGCATGTGTTCAAAACAAATGGGCACGGCGTGTGCCAAAAGTTGCAACTGACTCCAGTGAATCTGTGGATATAAAGGTTTTGACTGTGGGAGGTTCGGTGTGGGAGTTATAGCCCAAAACGCGTTTTCAGAACATTCCATTGGCAAATTAAGAGACATACAATGTCTTAGTTCTTTGGCGCCGCCTTGTGGCGAAATTTCCGAAGACAATTTTCCTTTTCCAAATTACTCCCGCCCACATTAATAATTCTTGGCCATATTTTTTATATAGACTCGGGTTTTCCCCTTGATGGTTCCCTTATAGTTTGAAGAACATTCCTTTGGCCAATTAGAAGATATACAATTTCCTCGTTTCTTGCGCCCCCTAATGGCGAAATTTTCCGAATTTTTTATCGAACGACAGTAAGGATAGCCCCAACATGTGTGTAAAATTTGGACTTGATCCGATGTCTAATCTTTGATATTTTTGGATTTTTGATTTTTCACGTCTAATTTAGCTAATAAACAAATATTCAAAATGCTACCATTTCGTCGTCGAAGGTCGGATCAAAAAACTGTCTATTATTTCTTTGCGTGTGCGTCTGAAGATGCCGTGTGCAAAGTTTGGTGTTGATTGGTCAAGAAATGTGGGAGGAGTAGGGAAAAAACAGTTTTGCGGTTTTCGCGATTTAGCAAAAAATATTCATAGACGCAAATGGGCGTGGCCTAGGCCAAAAGATGCAGCAGACTCCAGTGAATATGTGTGTGCAAGTTCTTGACTGTGGAAGGTTCGGTGTGGGAGTTATAGCCCCAAACGCGTTTTCCCTTGGTATAGCGCCACCTAGTGGCCGGCGTGTCTGGATTTTGTCGTCTGCCGTCACCTCACGGACCTGGATCTAGTCATGCAATTGGCGTGTCGGCACCATTTACGGTTTGGGGTGTGGTACCACTTCTAGGTGCTGGAATAATAACTAGAACTGCAAGCAGTTATGCAGGGGTCCAAGAAGTGTGCATTTCGCCGGCACAACGCGACAAGAAATGTGCATTTCGCCGGCACAACGCGAAGCATGTGTTCAAAACTCTACCCTGAACCTGTGGATACAAAGGATTTGACTGTGGTAGGAGTAGCGAGAAGTCAGTGTAGCGTTTTCGCGGCGAAATTTTGTAGAAGATATACAATTTCCTCGTTTATTGCGCCCCCTAATGGCGAAATTTTCCGATTTTTTTATGGAACGACATTAAGGTTAGCACCGACATGTGTGTACAATTTGGACTCGATCCGATGTGTACTTTTAGATTTTTTTGGATTTTGGATTTTCCACGTCTAATTTAGCTAATATACTAATATTCCAAACGCTACCGTTTCGTCGTCGAAGGTCGGATCAAAAAACTGTCTATGATTTCTTTGCGTGTGCGTCTGAAGATGCCGTGTGCAAAGTTTGGTGTTGATTGGTCAAGAAATGTGGGAGGAGTAGCGAAAATACAGTTTTGCGGTTTTCGCGATTTAGCGAAAAATATTCATAGACGCAAATGGGCGTGGCCTAGGCCAAAAGATGCAGCAGACTCCAGTGCATCTGTGTGTACAAGTTTTTGACTGTGGGAGGTTCGGTGTGGGAGTTATAGCCCCAAACGCGTATTCCTTGGTATAGCGCCACCTAGTGACCGGCGTGTCTGGATTTTGTTATCTGAGTAGCGGTGCCGGACCTGGATCTAGTCATGCAATTGGCATGTCGGCGGCGAAATTTTGTAGAAGATATACAATTTCCTCGTTTATTGCGCCCCCTAATGGCGAAATTTTCCGATTTTTTTATGGAACGACATTAAGGTTAGCACCGACATGTGTGTAAAATTTGGACTCGATCCGATGTGTACTTTTAGATTTTTTTGGATTTTGGATTTTCCACGTCTAATTTAGCTAATATACTAATATTCCAAACGCTACCGTTTCGTCGTCGAAGGTCGGATCAAAAAAGTGTTCGAATTTTATTTTTTGTGTGCGTCTGACGATGCCGTGGGCAAAGTTCTGTGTCAATTGGTCAAGAAATGTGGGAGGAGTAGGGAAAAAACAGTTTTGCGGTTTTCGCGATTTAGCGAAAAATATTCATAGACGCAAATGGGCGTGGCCTAGGCCAAAAGATGCAGCAGACTCCAGTGCATCTGTGTGTACAAGTTTTTGGACTCTGGGAGGTTCGGTGTGGGAGTTATAGCCCCAAACGCGATTTTCTAGTTATAGCGCCACCTAGTGGCCGGCATGTCTGGATTTTGTCGTCTGCGTAGTCTACACGGATCTGGATCTAGTCATGCAATTGGCGTGTGTGCACCATTTACGGTATGGGCTGTGGTACCACTTTCAAGGAGGTAAGTATAACAAGAAGTGTGCATTTCGCCGGCACAACGCGAAGCATGTGTTCGAAATTGAGAAACTGCGTATGCCAAAAGATGCAACTGACTCCAGTGAATATGTGGATATAAAGGTTTTGACTGTGGGAGGTTCGGTGTGGGAGTTATAGCCCAAAACGCGTTTTCAGAACATTCCATTGGCCAATTAGGAGATGTATTATTTCGTCGTTTTTTTGCGCCCTCTTGTGGCGAAATTTTCCAAAGACAATTTTCCTTTTCCAAATAACTCCCGCCCACATTAATAATTCTTGGCCATAATTTTTATATAGACTCGGGTTTGCCCCTTGATGGTTCCCTCATAGTTTGAAGAACATTCCTTTGGCCAATTAGAAGATATACAATTTCGTCGTTTATTGCAGCCCCTAATGGCGACATTTTCCAAAATGTTTATCTAACGTCATTATGGTTAGCACCAACATGTGTGTAAAGTTTGGACTCGATCCGATGTCTAATTTTTGATTTTTTTGGATTTTTGATTTTCCACGTCTAATTTAGCTAATAAACAAATATTCAAAACTCTTCCGTTTCGTCGTCGAAGGTCGGATCAAAAAACTGTCTATGATTTCTTTGCGTGTGCGTCTGAAGATACCGTGTGCAAAGTTTTGTGTCGATTGGGCAAGAAATGTGGGAGGAGTAGCGAAAAAACAGTTTTGCGGTTTTCGCGATTTTGCGAAAAATATTCATAGACGCAAATGGGCGTGGCCTAGGCCAAAAGATGCAGCAGACTCCAGTGCATCTGTGTGTACAAGTTTTTGGACTCTGGGAGGTTCGGTGTGGGAGTTATAGCCCCAAACGCGTATTCCTTGGTATAGCGCCACCTAGTGGCCGGCATGTCTGGATTTTGTCGTCTGCCGTCAGCTCACGGACCTGGATCTAGTCATGTAATTGGCTTGTGTGCACCATTTACGGTTTGGGCTGTAGTACCACTTCAAACGAAGGAAGTATAAAAATCCTTACAAAAACAATAGGGTTCCAACCTGTTGGCTTGGACCCCTAATAAAAATCCTTACAAAAACAATAGGGATCCAACCTGTTGGCTTGGACCCCTAATAAACTAGAACTGCAAGCAGTTATGCAGGGGTCCAAGAAGTGTGCATTTTGCCGGCACAACGCGAAGCATGTGTTCGAAATTGAGAAACGGCGTATGCCAAAAGATGCAGCTGACTCCAGTGAATCTGTGGATATAAAGGTTTTGACTGTGGGAGGTTCGGTGTGGGAGTTATAGCCCAAAACGCGTTTTCAGAACATTCCATTGGCAAATTAGGAGACATACAATGTCTTCGTTTTTTGGCGCCGCCTTGTGGCGAAATTTTCCGAAGACAATTTTCCTTTTCCAAATAACTCCCGCCCACATTAATAATTCTTGGCCATATTTTTCATATAAACTCGGGTTTGCCCCTTGATGGTTTCCTCATAGTTTGAAGAACATTCCTTAGGCCAATTAGAAGATATACAATTTCCTCGTTTATTGCGCCCCCTAATGGCGAAATATTCCGAAGTTTTTATCGAACGCCATTAAGGGTAGCGCTAACATGTGTCTAAGATTTGGACTCGATCCGACGTCTAATATCTTTTTTTTCTGGATTTTAGATTTTTGACTTAAAACGTAGCTAAGCGACAAATATTCAAAACGCTACCGTTTCGTCGTCGAAGGTCGGATCAAAAAACTGTCTATCATTTCTTTGCGTGTGCGTCTGAAGATGCCGTGTGCAAAGTTTGGTGTCGATTGGTCAAGAAATGTGGGAGGAGTAGCGAAAAAACAGTTGTGCGGTTTTCGCGATTTAGCGAAAAAAATTTATCGACGCAAATGGGCGTGGCCTATGCCAAAAGATGCAGCAGACTCTAGTGAATAAGTGGGTACAAGTTTTTGACTGTGGGAGGTTCGGTGTGGGAGTTATAGCCCCAAACGCGTATTCCTTGGTATAGCGCCACCTAGTGACCGGCGTGTCTGGATTTTGTCGTCTGCGTAGTCCGAAGAGATCTGGATCTAGTCATGCAACTGGCGTGTCGGCACCATTTACGGTTTGGGCTGTGGAGTCACTTTTAAGGAGGTAAGAATAAAAATAAAAAAAATCCTTACAAAAACAATAGGGATCCAACCTGTTGGCTTGGACCCCTAATAAAAAAAATTCTTACAAAAACAATAGGGTTCCAACCTGTTGGCTTGGACCCCTAATTATGCAGGGGTCCAAGAAGTGTGCATTTCGCCGGCACAACGCGACAAGAAATGTGCATTTCGCCGGCACAACGCGAAGCATGTGTTCAAAACGCTACCCTGAACCTGTGGATACAAAGGATTTGACTGTGGTAGGAGTAGCGAGAAGTCAGTGTAGCGTTTTCGCGGCGAAATTTTGTAGAAGATATACAATTTCCTCGTTTATTGCGCCCCCTAATGGTGAAATTTTCCGAATTTTTTATCGAACGACATTAAGGTTAGCACCGACATGTGTGTAGAATTTGGACTCGATCCGATGTCTACTTTTAGTTTTTTTTGGATTTTTGATTTTCCACGTGTAATTTAGCTAATAAACCAATATTCAAAACTCTACCGTTTCGTCGTCAAAGATCGGATCAAAAAACTGTCTATGATTTCTTTGCGAGTGCGTCTGAAGATGCCGTGTGCAAAGTTTGGTGTCGATCGGTCAAGAAATGTGCGAGGAGTAGCGAAAAAACAGTTTTGCGGTTTTCGCGATTTAGCGAAAAATATTCATGGACGCAAATGGGCGTGGCCTGGGCCAAAAGATGCAGCAGACTCCAGTGCATCTGTGGGTATATCGTTTTTGACTGTGGGAGGTTCGGTGTGGGAGTTATAGCCCCAAACAAGTTTTCCTAGGTATAGCGCCACCTAGTGGCCGGCAGGTCTGGATTTTGTCGTCTGCATAGTCTTCACGTACCTGGATTTAGTCATGTAATTGGCGTGTGTGCACCATTTACGGTTTGGGCTGTGGTACCACTTCTAGCTGGGAATAATAAAAACTAGAACTGCAAGCAGTTATGCAGGGGTCCAAGAAGTGTGCATTTCGCCGGCACAACGCGACAAGAAATGTGCATTTCGCCGGCACAACGCGAAGCATGTGTTCCAAACGCTACCCTGAACCTGTGGATACAAAGGATTTGACTGTGGTAGGAGTAGCGAGAAGTCAGTGTAGCGTTTTCGCGGCGAAATTTTGTAGAAGATATACAATTTCCTCGTTTATTGCGCCCCCTAATGGCGAAATTTTCCAATATTTTTATCGAACGTCAGTAAGGTTAGCACCGACATGTGTGTACAATTTGGACTCGATCCGATGTCGAATTCTGGATTTTTTTGGATTTTTAATTTTCCACGACTAATTTAGCTAATAAACCAATATCTAAAATGCTACCGTTTCGTCGTCGAAAGTCGGATCAAAAAAGTGTCCGAGGATTTCTGTGCGTGTGCATCTGAAGATGCCGTGTGCAAAGTTTTGTGTCAATTGGTCAAGAAATGTGGGAGGAGTAGGGAAAAAACTGTTTTGCGGTTTTCGCGATTTAGCGAAAAATATTCATAGACGCAAATGGGCGTGGCCTATGCCAAAAGATGCAGCAGACTCCAGTGCATCTGTGTGTACAAGTTTTTGACTGTGGGAGGTTCGGTGTGGGAGTTATAGCCCCAAACGTGATTTTCTTGTTATAGCGCCACCTAGGGACCGGCGTGTCTGGATTTTGTTATCTGAGTAGCGGTGCCGGACCTGGTTCTAGTGATGCAATTGGCGCGTGTGCACCATTTACGGTTTGGGCTGTAGTCCCACTTTCACGGGGGGAATAATAAACTAGAACTGCAAGCAGTTATGCAGGGGTCCAAGAAGTGTGCATTTCGCCGGCACAACGCGAAGCATGTGTTCAAAACAAATGGGCACGGCGTGTGCCAAAAGATGCAGCTGACTCCAGTGAATCTGTGGATATAAAGGTTTTGACTGTGGGAGGTTCGGTGTGGGAGTTATAGCCCAAAACCCGTCAGAACATTCCATTGGCCAATTAGGAGATATATTATTTCGTCGTTCTTTTGCGCCCCCTTGTGGCGAAATTTTCCAAAGACAATTTTCCTTTGCCAAATAACTCCCGCCCACATTCATAATTCTTGGCCATATCTTTTATATAGACTCGGGTTTGCCCCTTGATGGTTCCCTTATAGTTTGAAGAACATTCCTTTGGCCAATTAGAAGATATACAATTTCCTCGTTTATTGCGCCCCCTAATGGCGACATTGTTCAAAATTTTTATCTAACGTCATTATGGTTAGCACCAACATGTCTGTAAAATTTGGACTCGATCCGATGTCTAATTTTGGATTTCTTTGGATTTTTGATTTTCCACGTCTAATTTAGCTAATAAACTAATATTCAAAACTCTACCGTTTCGTCGTCGAAGGTCGGATCAAAAAACTGTCTATGATTTCTTTGCGTGTGCGTCTGAAGATGCAGTGTGCAAAGTTTTGTGTCAATTGGTCAAGAAATGTGGGAGGAGTAGCGAAAATACAGTTTTGCGGTTTTCGCGATTTTGTGAAAAAAAATTATAGACGCAAATGGGCGTGGCCTAGGCCAAAAGATGCAGCAGACTCCAGTGAATATGTGGGTACAAGTTTTTGACTGAGGGAGGTTCTGTGTGGGAGTTATAGCCCCAAACGCGTATTCCTTGGTATAGCGCCACCTAGTGACCGGCGTGTATGGATTTAGTTATCTGAGTAGCGGTGCCCGACCTGGATCTAGTGATGCTATTGGCGTGTTCGCACCATTTAAGGTTTGGGCTGTGGTACCACTTCTATGGCGGGAAGAATAATAATAATAATCCTTACAAAAACAATAGGGATCCAACCTGTTGGCTTGGACCCCTAAAAATCCTTACAAAAACAATAGGGATCCAACCTGTTGGCTTGGACCCCTAACAAGAAGTGTGCATTTCGCCGGCACAACGCGAAGCATGTGTTCAAAACAAATGGGCACGGCGTGTGCCAAAAGATGCAGCTGACTCCAGTGAATCTGTGGATATAAAGGTTTTGACTGTGGGAGGTCCGGTGTGGGAGTTATAGCCCAAAACGCGTTTTCAGACCATTCCATTGGCAAATTAGGAGACATACAATGTCGTAGTTTTTTGGCGCCGCCTTGTGGCGAAATTTTCCGAAGACAATTTTACTTTTCCAAATAACTCCCGCCCACATTAATAATTCTTGGCCATATTTTCTATATAGACTCGGGATTACCCCTTGATGGTTCCCTTATAGTTTGAAGAACATTCCTCAGGCCAATTAGAAGATATACAATTTCCTCGTTTATTGCGCCCCCTAATGGCGAAATATTCCGAATTTTTTATCGAACGCCATTAAGGGTAGCGCTAACATGTGTCTAAGATTTGGACTCGATCCGACGTCTAATATCTTTTGTTTCTGGATTTTAGATTTTCGACTTAAAACGTAGCTAAGCGACAAATATTCAAAACGCTACCGTTTCGTCGTCGAAGGTCGGATCAAAAAACTGTCTATTATTTCTTTGCGTGTGCGTCTGAAGATGCCGTGTGCAAAGTTTGGTGTCGATTGGTCAAGAAATGTGGGAGGAGTAGGGAAAAGGCAGTTTTGCGGTTTTCGTGATTTTGCGAAAAAAAATTATAGACGCAAATGGGCGTGGCCTATGCCAAAAGATGCAGCAGACTCCAGTGAATATGTGCGTACAAGTTTTTAACTGTGGGAGGTTCGGTGTGGGAGTTATAGCCCCAAACGCGTATTCCGTGGTATAGCGCCACCTAGTGACCGGCGTGTCTGGATTTTGTCGTCTGCGTAGTCCGAAGAGATCTGGATCTAGTCATGCAATTGGCGTGTCGGCACCATTTACGGTTTGGGCTGTGGAGTCACTTTTAGGGGGGTAAGTATAATAATAAAAAAAATCCTTACAAAAACAATAGGGATCCAACCTGTTGGCTTGGACCCCTAATAATTACAAAAACAATAGGGATCCAACCTGTTGGCTTGGACCCCTAACTAGAACTGCAAGCAGTTATGCAGGGGTCCAAGAAGTGTGCATTTCGCCGGCACAACGCGACAAGAAATTTGCATTTCGCCGGCACAACGCGCAGCATTTGTTCAAAACAAATGGGCACGGCGTGTGCCAAAAGATGCAGCTGACTCCAGTGAATCTGTGGATATAAAGGTTTTGACTGTGGGAGGTTCGGTGTGGGAGTTATAGCCCAAAACGCGTTTTCAGAACATTCCATTGGCCAATTAGGAGATATACAATGTCGTCGTTTTCTGGCGCCGCCTTGTGGTGTAATTTTCCGAAGAGAATTTTCCTCGTGGCGAAAATTTACGAATTTTTTATCGAACAACATTTAGGTTAGCACCAACATGTGTGTCGAATTTGGACTCCATCCGATGTCTAATTTTGATATTTTTTGAATTTTTGCGTTTCGACGTAAAACGTAGCTAATAAACAAATATTCAAAACGCTACCGTTTCGTCGTCAAAAATTTTTCCAAAGACATTTTTCCTTTTCCAAATAACTCCCGCCCACATTAATAATTCTTGGCCATATTTTCTCTATAGACTCGGGATTGCCCCTTAATGGTTTCCCTTGAGTTTGAAGAACATTCCTCTGGCAAATTAGAAGATATACAATTTCCTCGTTTATTGCGCCCCCTTAGGGCGTAATTTTCCGATTTCTTTAGCAAACGCTGTTAAGGTTAGCACCGACATGTGTGTAAAATTTGGACTCGATCCGATGTCTAATTTTAGATTTTTTTTTTTTATCATTATTTTTCACGTCTAATTTAGCTAATAAACCAATATTCAAAACGCTACCGTTTTGTCGTCGAAGGTCGGATCAAAAAAGTGTCTAAGATTTCTTTGCGTGTGCGTCTGACGATGTCGTGTGCAAAGTTTGGTGTTGATTGGTCAAGAAATGTGGGAGGAGTAGGGAAAAAACAGTTTTGCGGTTTTCGCGATTTAGCGAAAAATATTCATAGACGCAAATGGGCGTGGCCTAGGCCAAAAGATGCAGCAGACTCCAGTGCATCTGTGTGTACAAGTTTTTGACTGTGGGAGGTTCGGTGTGGGAGTTATAGCCCCAAACGCGTATTCCTGGGTATAGCGCCACCTAGTGACCGGCGTGTCTGGATTTTGTCGTCTGCTGAGTCCGAACAGATCTGGATCTAGTCATGCAATTCGCGTGTCGGCACCATTTACGGTTTGGGCTGTAGTACCACTTTCAGGGGGGTAAGAATAATAATCCCTACAAAAACAATAGGGTTCCAACCTGTTGGCTTGGACCCCTAACTAGAACTGCAAGCAGTTATGCAGGGGTCCAAGAAGTGTGCATTTCGCCGGCACAACGCGAAGCATGTGTTCAAAACAAATGTGCGTGGCCTATGCCAAAAGATGCAACTGACTCCAGTGAATCTGTGGATAGAAAGGTTTTGACTGTGGGAGCTTCGGTGTGGGAGTTATAGCCCAAAACGCGTTTTCAGAACATTCCATTGGCCAATTAGGAGATATACAATGTCGTCGTTTTCTGGCGCCGCCTTGTGGTGAAATTTTCCGAAGAGAATTTTCCTCGTGGCGAAAATTTACGATTTTTTTATCGAACGACATTTAGGTTAGCACCGACATGTGTGTAACATTTGGACTTGATCCGATGTCTAATTCTGGATTTTTGTGGATTTTCGATTTTCCACGTCTAGTTTTGCTCATGAACCAATACTCAAAACGCTACCGTTTCGTCGTCGAAGGTCGGATCAAAAAAGTGTTCGAATTTATTTTTTTGTGTTCGTCTGAAGATGCCGTGTGCAAAGTTTGGTGTCAATTGGTCAAGAAATGTGGGAGGAGTAGCGAAAAAACAATTTTGCGGTTTTCGCGATTTTGCGAAAAAAATGTATAGACGCAAATGGGCGTGGCCTAGGCCAAAAGATGCAGCAGACTCCAGTGAATATGTGGGTACAAGTTTTTGACTGTGGGACGTTCGGTGTGGGAGTTATAGCCCCAAACGCGTCTTTCCTTTGTATAGCGCCACCTAGTGGCCGGCGTGTCTGGATTTTGTCGTCTGCCTAGAACTCAGGGACCTGGATCTAGTCATGCAATTGGCGTGTCGGCACCATTTACGGTTTGGGCTGTGGGCCCACTTCAAGGGGGGAATAATAATAACTAGAACTGCAAGCAGTTATGCAGGGGTCCAAGAAGTGTGCATTTCGCCGGCACAACGCGACAAGAAATGTGCATTTCGCCGGCACAACGCGAAGCATGTGTTCAAAACGCTACCCTGAACCTGTGGATACAAAGGATTTGACTGTGGTAGGAGTAGCGAGAAGTCAGTGTAGCGTCTTCGCGGCAAAATTTTGTAGAAGATATACAATTTTGTCGTTTATTGCACCCTCTAATGGCGAAATTTTCCGATTTTTTTATCGAACGACATTAAGGTTAGCACCAACATGTGTGTACAATTTGGACTCGATCCGATGTCAGATTTTTATTTTTTGGGATTTTGGATTTTCCACGTCTAATTTAGCTAATAAACAAATATTCAAAACTCTACCGTTTCGTCGTCGAAGGTCGGATCAAAAAACTGTCTATGATTTCTTTGCGTGTGCGTCTGAAGATGCCGTGTGCAAAGTTTGGTGTTGATTGGTCAAGAAATGTGGGAGGAGTAGCGAAAATACAGTTTTGCGGTTTTCGCGATTTAGCGAAAAATATTCATTGACGCAAATGGGCGTGGCCTAGGCCAAAAGATGCAGAAGACTCCAGTGCATCTGTGTGTACAAGTCTTAGGACTCTGGGAGGTTCGGTGTGGGAGTTATAGCCCCAAACGCGTATTCCTTGGTATAGCGCCACCTAGGGACCGGCGTGTCTGGATTTTGTCGTCTGAGTAGCGGTGCCGATTCTGGATCTAGTCATGCAATTGGCGCGTGTGCACCATTTACGGTTTGGGCTGTGGTTCCACTTTCAGGGGGAGGTAGTATAAAAACAATCCTTACAAAAACAATAGGGATCCAACCTGTTGGCTTGGACCCCTAACTAGAACTGCAAGCAGTTATGCAGGGGTCCAAGAAGTGTGCATTTCGCCAGCACAACGCGACAAGAAATGTGCATTTCGCCGGCACAACGCGAAGCATGTGTTCAAAACGCTACCGTGAACAACCTGTGGATATAAAGGTTTTGACTTTGAGAGGTTCGGTGTGGGAGTTTCGGCCCCAAACGCATTTTCCGCTACCGTTTAGTCGTAGACGGTTGGATCAAAATTGTTTTTACTGATTTGCATGGCGAAACATATATTCAAAACGCTACCGTTTCGTCGGCGATGGTCGGATCAAAATACTTTTATGGATTTCTTGTCGTGTGCGTCTGAAGACGTCGTGTGCAAAGTTTGGTGTCAATTGGGCAAGAAATGTGGGAGGAGTAGCGAAAAGTCAGTTTAGCTGTTTTCGTGATTTTGCATAAAGAAAATACTGACGTAAATGGGCGTGGTCTATGCCAAAATATACAGCTGACTGCAGTGAATCCGAGCGTATAACGTATTTGACTGTGGGAGCTTCGGTGTGGGAGTTATAGGCCAAAAGCCGCTTTTTCAGAACATTCCATTCTCCAATTAGGAGATAGACAATGTCGTCGTTTTTTGGCGCCGCCTTGTGGCGAAATTTTCCGAAGACAATTTTCCTTTTCCAAATAACTCCCGCCCACATTAATAATTCTTGGCCATATTTTCTATATAGACTCGGGATTACCCCTTGATGGTTTCCCTTGAGTTTGAAGAACATTCCTTTTGCCAATTAGAAGATATACAATTTCCTCGTTTATTGCGCCCCCTTAGGGCGTAATTTTCCGAATTTTTTATCGAACGACATTAAGGTTAGCACCGACATGTGTGTAGAATTTGGACTTGATCCGATGTCTAATCTTTGATATTTTTGGATTTTTGATTTTTCACGTCTAATTTAGCTAATAAACCAATATTCAAAACGCTACCGTTTTGTCGTCGAAGGTCGGATCAAAAAAGTGTCTAAGATTTCTTTGCGTGTGCGTCTGACGATGTCGTGTGCAAAGTTTGGTGTTGATTGTTCAAGAAATGTGGGAGGAGTAGGGAAAAGGCAGTTTTGCGGTTTTCGCGATTTAGCGAAAAATATTCATAGACGCAAATGGGCGTGGCCTAGGCCAAAAGATGCAGCAGACTCCAGTGCATCTGTGTGTACAAGTTTTTGACTGTGGGAGGTTCGGTGTGGGAGTTATAGCCCCAAACGCGTATTCCTTGGTATAGCGCCACCTAGTGACCGGCGTGTCTGGATTTTGTCGTCTGCTTAGTCCGAACAGATCTGGATCTAGTCATGCAATTTGCGTGTCGGCACCATTTACGGTTTGGGGTGTGGTATCACTTTTAGGGGGGTAAGTATAGGAACTAGAACTGCAAGCAGTTATGCAGGGGTCCAAGAAGTGTGCATTTCGCCGGCACAACGCGAAGCATGTGTGCAAAACAAATGGGCACGGCGTGTGCCAAAAGTTGCAGCTGACTCCAGTGAATCTGTGTATATAAAGGTTTTGACTGTGGGAGGTTCGGTGTGGGAGTTATAGCCCAAAACGCGTTTTCAGAACATTCCATTGGCAAATTAAGAGACATACAATGTCTTAGTTTTTTGGCGCCGCCTTGTGGCGAAATTTCCGAAGACAATTTTCCTTTTCCAAATAACTCCCGCCCACATTAATAATTCTTGGCCATATTTTTTATATAGACTCGGGTTTGCCCCTTGATGGTTTCCTCATAGTTTGAAGAACATTCCTTTGGCCAATTAGAAGATATACAATTTCCTCGTTTATTGCGCCCCCTAAAGGCGAAATTTTCCAAAATGTTTATCGAACGACCTTAAGGGTAGCACCGACATGCGTCTAAAAATTGGACATGATCCGATGTCTAATTTTGCTATTTTGTGAATTTTTGCGTTTCGACGTAAAACGTAGCTAATAAACAAATATTAAAAACGCTACCGTTTCGTCGTCGAAGGTCGGATCAAAAAAGAGTTTGAGTATTTATTTTCGTGTGCGTCTTAAGATGTCGTGTGCAAAGTTTGGTGTTGATTGGTCAAGAAATGCGGGAGGAGTAGCGAAAATACAGTTTAACGGTTTTCGCAATTTTGCGAAAAAAAATTATAGACGCAAATGGGCGTGGCCTATGCCAAAAGATGCAGCAGACTCCAGTGAATATGTGGGTACAAGTTTTTGAATGTGGGAGGTTCGGTGTGGGAGTTATAGCCCCAAACGCGTTTTCCCTTGGTATAGCGCCACCTAGTGACCGGCGTGTATGGATTTTGTCGTCTGCGTAGTCCGAAGAGATCTGGATCTAGTCATGCAATTCGCGTGTCGCCACCATTTACGGTTTGGGGTGTGGGCCCACTTTTAGGGGGGTAAGAATAATAATAGGAATAATAATAATCCTTACAAAAACAATAGGGATCCAACCTGTTGGCTTGGACCCCTAATAACTAGAACTGCAAGCAGTTATGCAGGGGTCCAAGAAGTGTGCATTTCGCCGGCACAACGCGACAAGAAATGTGCATTTCGCCGGCACAACGCGAAGCATGTGTTCAAAACGCTACCCTGAACCTGTGGATACAAAGGATTTGACTGTGGTAGGAGTAGCGAGAAGTCAGTGTAGCGTTTTCGCGGCGAGATTTTGTCGAAGATATACAATTTCCTCGGGGGTAAGTATAGGAATAATAATAATCCTTACAAAAACAATAGGGATCCAATCTGTTGGCTTGGACCCCTAACTAGAACTGCAAGCAGTTATGCAGGGGTCCAAGAAGTGTGCATTTCGCCGGCACAACGCGAAGCATGTGTTCAAAACGCATGGGCTTGGCCTATGCCAAAAGATGCAACTGACTCCAGTGAATCTGTGGATATAAAGGTTTTGACTGTGGGAGGTTCGTTGTGGGAGTTATAGCCCAAAACGGAGTCATAGCCCAGAACATTCCATTGGCCAGATAGGAGATATATTATTTCGTCGTTTTTTTGCACCCCCTTGTGGCGAATTTTTCCAAAGACAATTTTCCTTTTCCAAATAACTCCCGCCCACATTAATAATTCTTGGCCATATTTTCTATACAGACTCGGGATTGCCCCTTGATGGTTTCCCTTGAGTTTGAAGAACATTCCTTTGTCCAATTAGAAGATATACAATTTCCTCGTTTTTTGCGCCCCCTTATGGCGAAAATTTCCGAATATTTTATCAAACGCCATTAAGGGGAGCATCGACATGTGTCAAAAATTTGGACTTGATCCGATGTCTAATTTTGGTATTTTTGGGATTTTTGATATTCCACGTTTAATGTAGCTTATAAAGCAATATTCAAAACGCTACCGTTTCGTCGTCGAAGGTCGGATCAAAAAAGTGTTCCATTTTTTATTTTCGTGTGCCTCTTAAGATGTCGTGTGCAAAGTTTTGTGTAAATTGGTCAAGAAATGTGGGATGAGTAGCGAAAAAACAGTTTTGCGGTTTTCGCGATTTTGCGAAAAAAAATTATAGACGCAAATGGGCGTGGCCTATGCCAAAAGATGCAGCAGACTCCAGTGAATATGTGGGTACAAGTCTTTGACTGTGGGAGGTTCGGTGTGGGAGTTATAGCCCCAAACGCGTATTCCTTGGTATAGCGCCACCTAGTGGCCGGCGTGTCTGGATTTTGTCGTCTGCCTAGAACTCAGGGTCCTGGATCTAGTCATGCAATTGGCGTGTCGGCACCATTTACGGTTTGGGCTGTGGGCCCACTTCTAGGGGGGAATAATAATAACTAGAACTGCAAGCAGTTATGCAGGGGTCCAAGAAGTGTGCATTTCGCCGGCACAACGCGAAGCATGTGTTCAAAAATTGAGAAACAGCGTATGCCAAAAGATGCAGCTGACTCCAGTGAATCTGTGGATATAAAGGTTTTGACTGTGGGAGCTTCGGTGTGGGAGTTATAGCCCAAAATGCGTTTTCAGAACATTCCATTGGCCAGTTAGGAGATGTATTATTTCGTCGTTTAATTGCGCCCCCTTGTGGCTAAATTTTCCAAAGACAATTTTCCTTTGCCAAATAACTCCCGCCCACATTAATAATTCTTGGCCATATTTTTTATATAGACTCGGGTTTGCCCCTTGATGGTTCCCTTATAGTTTGAAGAACATTCCTTTGGCCAATTAGAAGATATACAATTTCCTCGTTTATTGCGCCCCCTTATGGCGAAATATTCCGATTATTTTACTGAACGCCATTAGGGGTAGCATCGACATGTGTCAAAAATTTGGACTTGTTCCGATGTGTAATTTTGGTATCTTTTAATTTTTTGGCGTTTCGACGTAAAACGTAGCTAATAAACATATATTCAAAACGCTACCGTTTCGTCGTCGAAGGTCGGATCAAAAAAGTGTTCAAGTATTTATTTTCGTGTGCGTCTTAAGATGTCGTGTGCAAAGTTTTGTGTGAATTGGTCAAGAAATGTGGGAGATGTAGGGAAAAGGCAGTTTAGTGGTTTTCGCGATTTTGCGAAAAAAAATTATAGACGCAAATGGGCGTGGCCTATGCCAAAAGATGCAGCAGACTCCAGTGAATAAGTGGGTACAAGTTTTTGACTTTGGGAGGTTCGGTGTGGGAGTTATACTCCCAAACGCATTTTCCCTTGGTATAGCGCCACCTAGGGACCGGCGTGTCTGGATTTGGTTATCTGAGTAGCGGTGCCGGACCTGGATCTAGTCATGCAATTGGCGTGTGTGCACCGTTTACGGTTTGGGCTGTAGTCCCACTTCTATGGCGGGAAGAATAACTAGAACTGCAAGCAGTTATGCAGGGGTCCAAGAAGTGTGCATTTCGCCGGCACAACGCGACAAGAAATGTGCGTTTCGCCGGCACAACGCGAAGCATGTGTTCAAAACGCTACCGTGAACCTGTGGATATAAAGGTTTTGACTGTGAGAGGTTCGGTGTGGGAGTTGTAGCCCCAAACGCCTTGTCCGCTACCGTTTTGATTGGTTTGCATTACCAGAGCCCCGTTGGCCAGCATGTTTCCAGGTCCATCCAGACAGCGTCTTGGATGGACCTGGAATACAGACACACTGTTTCCGCCTCTCACGACGTGGACGAGGGGTTGGGTTTTGAGAGGCAAATAAATTTGGAAAAATCAAAAAAATTCAAATGGTATTTTAAAGATTGAATAAAAAGGAAACCTAAATCCATGGTTAACATACTACAATGAGGGTACATCATATATATGTGGACTAATACTTACGTAATGTTATCAATGGTTTGTTAATGCGTATTTAACACTATTTAATGTGAAGTAATGATTGGTTAGGCATTAAGTATGCTTAGTTAACTATACTTACCATAGTATTAACTAAGCCTAACAGTTAGTTTTACTTAGTTAATGCTAAGATAAGTATTAACTAAGTAAAAGTAACTGTAATGCTTAGTTAATGCTAAGATAAGTATTAACTAAGCATTACAGTTAGTTTCACTTGGTTGATGCTTAGATTAGCATTAACTAAGGATAACAGTTAGTTTGACTTAGTTAATGCTAATCAAGCATTACACAAGTATTTAGAAATGGTTAGTTAGCTATGAGTTATTAACTAAGCATTAACAAATAGCTTATCTATGTACCCTTATTGTAAATTGTAAGTTATAGATGAATAGGGAAAAAATGCTGAAAAGGGCCAAAATAGCTATGGCTTTTATTAGAGGGGCAAATAAAAAATAAAAATAAAAATAAATGGGGAGAAAATGTAAAGTTAAAATCCAAAAAGTAAAAAATTGATAATATTTATTATTGATTAGAAAAAATAGAAAAGACAAAGACAAAACATTTAAATCATTGGGTAGTGCTAAAAAATAAAAACATATCTATGGCTTTCATTAGAGGGGCAAATCCATAAAAAAATAATGGGGAGAAAATTCATGATTTATAAGAAAAAATAGAAAGTGTAAAAAAATAAAAAATATATAATATTAAATATTTATTATTTATTTGAATTAATAGAAAAGACAGACAAAACATTTAAAATATTGGGTAGTGCTAAAACCTGCGAGCTAAACGAGCTAACCAGTTACCGAAGGAAATCTAAACAGAGGCACTCATGATCGGAGTAGTAGGTGGACAGAATTTGCACTTTGATATCAGTGGGACTAATGTCACGAATGTAAACGTGATCAATTGTTGTGTCGTTTTCTGTTGTTGGCGAAGAGACAATTTGGGTGTAACCTTGTTGTTGCATGAAATTTTC
Source organism: Gadus macrocephalus (assembly GCF_031168955.1). Lineage (NCBI taxonomy): Eukaryota > Metazoa > Chordata > Actinopteri > Gadiformes > Gadidae > Gadus > Gadus macrocephalus. The sequence continues at coordinate 8,913,816 of NC_082391.1, read as the reverse complement.
TGCAGATTTAGAAACAAGGGCATTGTCGTTGAAGTCACCCATAATTACCTTTCCTCCTGAAAGTTGGTTAAATTGTTGCATTACCAAAGCGAGATTTTGTTTGAATAAGGCGAGTTGATATGATGGCGGTTTGTACAGCACAATGAAATTGTAATTCAAAGGCTGAACATTAAACATGATGGCTTCCAAGTCACTGCACGGCATGTGTATAATGTTACAAGTGATGTGGTCTTTGTGATAGTAGCCCACACCACCGTGCCGTTTGTTGACCAAGTCTTGGAATTGGGTCATGTTATGGTAGGATTGGGACCGGAGTTTGTGATTAAAAGTCCAACCTGGCATTTCAATGGAACTGACTGATGTGCTTTGTTCCAGCCATGTTTCTGTCACGCAAATGATGTCAGCACTCAAGATTCTCTGGTCATGTTTAAGGTCTTCCATGTGTTGACATAGACCTTGAATGTTGTGGAGGCATATTTTGAGGGTTGAAGTTCTTTCTGCTGGTGGAGTTGCAATGAATGGTTCCATTTTTTGCAGGGAAATGTCGATGTCTGGTTTCGAATAGAAGGCTTTGGCTGCGTAGTCTTGAATGATAAGGTTTTCCTCACACGTTACTCGGCTTAATGCTACATATGCTTGGCCAGCTGCAAATATCCTTTTAAGGGACACTACAGCTCTTTCTAAAGTTAAACCTTGAACTTTGTGTATGGTACAGGCCCATGCTAGGCGTAACGGGAATTGGCGTCTAGATCCACCAGTCATTACTTTGTCTTCCACAGCATCTATGGGTGTTGCTTGTTGAAATTGAGGCTCAAAGCATATAGACCTACTCCTCAGTTTCCTGCCGATTGTGTCATTGTCAAACTTAACCAAAATGGTTTTGGGAAACTGAACGTTCCCTTCAAAGGTGATTTTGCAAACCGTACCGAATACACCATTGACCAATCCATCTGACAGATCTATATTTTTTATGAGCATTACGCGAGCTGATGGACCAACGATTAACGTTCTGCTTAAACATGTCTGACTATCAAATTTTGGATTATTTTTTCTTGTTACTTGTCCTGTGGTAGGGTTTCTCTGAGTATCTTGAGCTTTAATTTGCACCAAATCCATACACGTCTTGTGTAACATGGCGATGTTATGGGTTGCCACTTCATCGTTTGTGGCGAAAATGTGAAGGTCCTGTGTCAGTTCCCCCTCGCCGGTCTCGCGTTGTCTTAGCAAGACTTCATCTCGCTGGTAAAGATTGTCTCCTTTTCTGTGTTTTCTAAGACGATTCAAGGTTTCAGCAAACTCTTTGTTTTTTTGTCGCATTATCTTGGTCAACTCAATGTGAGTGAAATGATTGTTCCACAGATCGGTCACCAATTGCTCGTGGTAAAGAGGTGTTCCCTTTACAGGGCCGAGCTGGAAGAAGTCACCAACTGCCATGATTGATACATTCCCAAACAATGCATAATCTCCTTGTTGCTTTATTTGTCGTAGTCTGCCATGGACATACGTCAGGATTTTATGATCAACCATACTCACCTCGTCCAAAATGAGTATTTGTAAGTCTTTCATGGTGGCTCTTAACGAATTGATTCTTTCATCTCCTAGAGGTTGATATGGCAGTTTGGCAGTGGTAGTAATAGCAAAGGTGCTGTGTATGGTGCTTCCGTTGATGTTATATGCTGCTACTCCTGTAGGAGCAGCTAGCAAAACATGAGTGTCGTCTGGATTAATGGACATTCTTGCAAAGAGTCTGCATGACTCGTAGTACACAGCTTTAATCAGGTGGGACTTTCCCGTGCCTGCTCCCCCTGAAATGAATACGCGAAACGGGTCTGGGTTTTTGCCATTGATTTTGTCAAGGCACCATGCGCGGATTTTGTAAAAAATTTGAGTCTGTTGTTCGTTTAACGTGCGCATAATGGACAGACCTTCAGCTCTTTGTATCGAGTGTGTGGGAAATTCTTTAGACAGCGTTGCCTTTGCGTCCGACTGCAAGTCCGGTATGGCTTCTCTTTCATTTTGATTTGTGTCGTTGTTGTTAGACATCTCCTCCTGACATTCTAATCGCTCCAACTCAGATTCAGGGCAAAGGTCTGCCCATGCCTCGTCGTGAGCCCCGCGGTGCCCTGCAACCTCTTGGCATCTGTCGAGCTCATCTGCATCTACTTCAAACAGGGATCTGTTGAAATCTACAACTTCCTTAACACTTTGCGTTGTATTGCTGCTGTTAGTGATGGAACCGGTCCTGTAAAACTGCTCATAACTGTTGTACGGTGGAGGTTTTAACTCATCTGTTGAATAATGAGGCAAAAACAATTGTAGCAAACTGTGGTAGTGTTTTTCTGGATATTTGGTTTGTGAGAAACGAGCGTATCTAGCAACAGCATCAGGTCCCCTAGTTCTCATCTTAACAAAGCCAGTGTTATTTTCCAGTTTAACAGAGCCCTGGCTGTGCTGCTCTTTCCCGTACAGAACTCTGTATTTTGAAGCAAATGTGGCTATACAAATATCATGGAAAATTGCGCCCTGGGGGCGGTTTTTGTAGCGGTCCGTTATGCTCGTCATCCATATCGAGTCTGTTGATGTGTCACCCTGTTCTGCTTTGCTTTGAATGACACTGAGAGGATAACTCATTCTGACGGTATTTTCACCAGTAGGGATAAATGTGACCAGTCTTGAGCATTCGTTGAGATGCATGTTTGTAACTCGATAAACACTTTCTTGAGCTGAGACCTCGCGATTGTGGAGAAAGACACTTCCCAACTTATTGAGTGTTTGTTTTGCATCTAAATTTCCATGTTTTTTCATTTCATTTTGAGTATGTTGTAACAATAAACCCATGTCTTGTTCTGCTTTTGAGATGTAGGATATTATGTATACTACACAAGCAAAAGCATCGCAGACATATTGTATGTCCATGTTGGCATCCCAGCAACGCAAAAGGTCTTTGTTGTATTGATTAACAAAAACATCTGATGGGTTGCGTTTGTGTACAACCGCGTTTTTATTGGTTGTCAATCGGTAGGCATTTTCAAACATTTCCTGGGTGATGTTAATGGAAGCAAATAGCTGATCCACAGTGTCGAAGGTTAGGTCTGGACTTGAAAGAGCATGTTTGACCCTTGTCATGACACTTTTAGCCACCTCTTTTTCTTTTCGCATTTCTAATATAGAGACGTCTATCGGATCAGCGTCTGTTACCTCCTGGTTCTCGTCTGTTTTACTTCTACAAAGAAAGGTGTGGTTGCTTGGAGGACGTGGAAAGTTAAATCTGCACGTTGTGCCTTTTTTCCTACAACTCTTGGAGTGCTTGGAGCTGTGTTTTTGAACGCTGGAAACAACTTCATGCAATGCGTCGGTTGCTGGCGGGAGTTCACAACTGATGTATTTATCAATAAATTGTGTGACTTCTTGGTCCGTGTTTTTGCCTATTTTCGGTGCATTTTCTACCCAGAACAGACAATGAGTATGGGGTGAGCCGCGTTGTTGGAATTCAACTCTAAAAAATGTCTCGATAACTTTACCAATGGGGTTAGCTGGTGACTTGATGACGTCATTTAGGAAAGTCTGAAACCTGTGTTGGAACATTCTTGCCGCAGTAACCGGATTCGTTTTGAGTAAATTGCACCTCTGTGACCAGTCCAGGTCGTTGACATTTCCCTGTATTTTCTGTAGTCTCATGAAAACATCGATGAGTTCAGTCCAGCGTAAATCAGCACATGAAAATGAACAGAACCAAGTAGGGACACCAAGCTGACGAACCATAGCAAATAGATTTTTCTGTACACCTTGCCAAAAAACTGGAGTCCCTCGGATCGGTTGAAGGAACTTGTAACCGAGATCGGTTTTTAAGACATTTTGTACATAGTCTTTGTTTGAAAGCATGGCGGAAGTTATAGCCAATGATTCACCTGCATGGTAACCTTTTCTCAATGCTATGGACACCTTGGAAACAACCTGATTGACCTCGGATAAATATTGAGCATAGAAAATGTAGTCCAAGTTGCTGCTAAACCTCCCATCAGCATTTAGGATGCGTGTGTTGATGTATCTACTGAGAGTGAGCCTGTGGGGCCGTGCATCATGGAATGTACCTGTCCCTTTGGGGAAAAGAGTTGGGAAACATTTTGCTTCATTGCCCTTATCTGTCAGCAGCCTAACAGGACTGTTGCCCTCAGCTGGAGCTATCGATAAAACACTTTCGAAATGCTGATCAAATATTTCTTGCGCAATATCAATTGGTTGCAAACATGTGTCCAAGAGTAACCCGTGTGTTTGAGTTTCATATATGTGGTCAGCTTCTTCATCATCCGACACCTGGTCTGATTGAGTTGTAATGTCACTGCTTTCAGGTGCAGATGGAGTGTCATTAACTGGGTTGCATTCTTTCAAAACAGAACATGCATCTTCTGGCAAGGGATTTTCCCATTCTGCGTTAAAGTCTATGTCCTTATACCATTTATTCATGTCCTTTAAACATGCTATCGCATTTTGGATTTTTTGAGTGTGCACATATTGATACTGATAATGCCCCTTATAAGTAAGTTTTCTTTTCAGTTTTATTCGGATCATTAAATCTTGATTTTCTAGCCTTGGGAGAACCGAAGTGACTACATCGCTGTTTGATGGAACGCAAGTCACCGGCCCATGGACAGAATTCTGAGAACCTCGTGGCAATGCCACAAGTCGCATAAATGGAATATTCAATGCGCACAGGTGTTGTTCTAATGAGTTCAGTGTGCCTAATTCGTCAGGAATTGGATCCAATGCCATATTGTTCATAGCGCTCTCCTGGGGAACCTTACCACTGAGTATCTTGGAGTTGCAACTGAAACATATCCACAATTTCCCAGCAACTGTCTGTTTTAGTGTGCATGGCGTTAAACATGCAATATCACATTGATGGAGATATGTTGTAGTAATGCATTGTTTTGCAATTGCTGACACAGTTGAAGCCTTGGATTCATATGAAGTTATTTCACATAATCGAACTTGCTTACGGAACAATAATCTGTGACATACACAACAAACATGTTCTGGTCCATGTTTGACCTCTTCTTGGAAGAGCTCAATTACAAAGTCAATATTGTGTTTCAAGAGGGTTAGATTAAGTCTCTTTTGACAGTTTCTTTCAATTAAAGAGGGCTTACAAGCCGGATCTTCTCTGTATTTGATTACAGTTCTTTGTTTCACCTGGTTACGATGGGCAGGATTATTAGCATATTTTTCAATACTGCTGTTTTTTACTTGTTCTTTGAACGGTTCATTATTAGCATATTTTTCAATACTGCTGTTTTTTACTTGTTCTTTGTACGTTTCATTATTGGCATATCTTTCGATACTGCTAGTCTTCTTATTGGCTTGATACTGATCATCACAATTATATCTTTGTTGTGTTTTTAACTTTTTAACTTGCCTATATTCTGGGTCATCAGCATACGTTTTCCTTATTCTTAAATTATTGACTTTATCAGTAAATTTTTTACGTGGTGAAACAAGGGCTGCATTGGACATTTTATGCGACATTTCACAGAAGCTAGTTAAACTAAAGCATATATGAGAGGTTTTTTCTTTGACACATGCAATTGGTTCATAATGGCTTTCATTGCAGTGTTTCAGATATATACCTTTTCTTGAAATTGGCTCAATGTTTGCCGTAAACGTAAGCCATTTCTGTTGACTGTATGTGTAAATATCAACACAGAGAAAATCTGCTGAAGCTTGTATTTCCAACTCTGTTGCCCAAGATCCAACATATTTCATTTTTGAGTCCATGAGATATTGCTCCACAGAAGCGAATTGCCGTCTTAGACAAGTAATGTAATGAAGTGGATTATTTGAGATGTGATTCACTACAGCTTTACGAAAGGCCTTGTGATGTGACTCGCAACCACTCAATACAGACGAAAGAGAACGAAAGAAACAATTACCGTCACCTTCAATGGATGTTGTTTGGCATGGTTCAGGCTGTGCCATATCGAAGGTTTGTACAACAATATTTTGATCTAAACTTGGTACGATATTCAGTTTGTTGCAGATCCTGTTTTTTTCCCTTAATGTCAATCCCGTAAACATTATATTGGGGCTATCTGTTACAGAAATTAAACAGACATCTGATGCACCCTCTGTGTGAATTGGAGGATCACTGTCAATGTTTACAGTTGTGTCACATGTAGAAGTGTTTGCTAAAGGCTGCACAGTTTCAAGGGAAAAAGACGTGTTTACTGCAAGGGAATTTCTATCTGTTACCGAAAGGACCCAGAGATCAGAGTCACTGTCAGTGTCCAAAGTACCGTCATGTGCCGAAGTGCTGGCTTCAGGCTGTGCAGTTAAAGCAGTAAATGGTGAGTTTACCTCAACAGCTTTCACACCAGTGACTTCAAACACCTTGTTTGGGATATCAAAAGCATGTGGATGATTTTGATATAAGGAATTGCCAAGGTTCTCAATATGGTCATACAACTCATACACAGTAGCATAGTGCGCTACTATGCTGGTTCCATCCGGTGCAACTGAACCCCAAGTACTACGAGAATGAGGATCGAAAACTGCAAAAGCAGTTTCGACCTTGAAAACGGCACAGACACTTCCTTGGATGTTGAGCAAGCATGTGTCTGTCTGCAGCAGTGTCTTCTGAATAGCCTCTTCTAAAGGCATGGCTATGTTTTGCAAAGAAGCGTCATAATCATCCTTTTGATCAAGACTTCCAGTGAGTGTATCAAAATATTCCAAACTAAATAATTTATTGTTGAATTTGCAGTGTCTGGGTAACTCGGAAATGAAAATATGCCCACTGGTTTTGGCTGCACTGATTTCCTTATTTTCTAGCATAGATGTGTACAAGCCATTACCTTGTTTTAGAATATGATGAATGTTCTTTTTTTTCCATTTGAGAACGCTATGGGTGGTGTGGGTCATAATCGCCGCTATGCCATTTGTAGCACACTGCTTACCTGCATTTTCCCCGAATATGTGGCTGCTCTGGTCAAACGATCCTTGAAGACACCCAGGGTTGTCATAAGTCACATGACTTGATGTAGCAGCTCTGGCAGGTGCGAAATCACAGGGTGCCTAAAAACACAACAGTAGTTCAATCAAAAAGGAGTGTAACCAATAGTTTATATCGAAATTAACAAGGAATTCATAAAAAAGGCTAGGAATCAATCAGCTGTAGTTCATGGCTGTGTATAATGGGAAAACGGAATTGTACATGATATTAACATTACTTTAACTAATTTCCAAGATCTAATAAATGGCAGGAAAACTCACAAGGAACAGGGAATAACATGTTAAAAGTAAGTACCTTCTGATTGCCAAGTGTTACATGAGGATCTTCAAGCTGGCCATTGTCCTCAGGCGGGCTCTGCTGAAATGACAATTCAGTGTTTTTAAAAGCATGTTGGTTCCCAGTAAGTAATTTGAAAATGTACATAGTATAGGCAAATTAGTCAGATCTGCACACTTACACCATATCAATGTTTTAAAAGAATAAACACATCAAAACAAAATGGGTCTCTTAAGCTGTGGCTTTTCCCGTTGGTATACAATTTTTCCACTAGTAATTACATACCTGCTGACTGCTCGCAGTGACCTCAGGTGCTGGTTCAAACGGCTCATGGTCCTCAATGTGTGTCATCTGCAATCACAAACATTACGAATGTTAAAAAAAATTAGGTTTACCCCCACATGCAAACTCATAAGCCATAAAAAAGGGGACATTTGGTGTATTGTGGTGAACAGAATTAAGGACAAAGAAAACTTTTCTTTCAGTTCAGTTTAAATAATTAAAATGAGCACAACAAGTTCATCAGCCAACCTTCTTGACATTTCCAATTCATAGTGTGTAGATATTACCAAGAACATGTTAGAAACAGTTAAACTATGTTGATTGTAATTATGAAGTAAAAATTTAAATGTTACTAGATACTGATCCTGGAACAGATTGATTGCTTATTTGCAAATCATTTTTTATATTGTTGTCATTACCTTGGTTGAACATTCCAAGAAGCTGGTCTCATTGGCTGTTGGTTTATCAGCCTGGGCCATCACAACTTTTGGCCCCCAAGGTGTTGGCTCCTCTTGTTTTCTCTGTCCAGAGACAACCTGAGGAGTTGGCTGGTTCACCTTCTACAATGAGGTAAGGGAGCAAAATTATCATGAGAGATACAATTGTATGAAAATTGAAAAGTGGGCAGTTCAAAGAACTTACTGCTAATGTAGTTTATTTAAAACAGTAACAAACATAGTGTTGTGCACGCCTGTATTTTGTGGCGCTACATACAGATTTAACAACAAAACCCAAATATTACAAGATGCCCTTTTTTTCCCCCATTCCTTTACCTCACAAAAGTCTGTTTGAAGAAACGGCCACTCATCAACACACAGAGTCTTGTCATCCCCCTCCGGTTGAGCAAACTGTAATGACATAGTAAGAATTATATGTACATTACAATTGAGAAATGGAAACACAAAACTACACTTTCTTAAAGGGAACTTAGAAAAATAATCAAAAGAATAGAGAACCGCACTCTATTCACTGAATGTGTGTAATCATCACATGTTGTATGCAAATTACCTTGCTCGAAGGCACAAAGACGCTGCCCTCCAGAGTGGCTGGTACAGCAGCTTCTGGAACAGGTCGAGGGGGAGGTACCAGCTTCGAAGGTTTAGCAATCCTTGCTGGAGTTGGAAGTGCCTGGAAAATAATTGTAAATCATTGGCAAAACAATACCGACACAGAGAATGTTGGACTATCTCTTGTGTTAAAGGCAAAATCAGAAAATAGTTGTTCCTGTGTTTCAACCAAAAAACAAGTACATATTTCACTGAGAAATTACCAACCTCAAGGCGGGCCTTCTTTCCTTTGGAGACCACAGCCGTGGTTCCATGTGCCACCTTCCGTTTCTATCATAATGGAAGAGAACGGAAATGATAACAGTTAATGAAATATAACACATTTGTTATCAATGCAACTATCTGTACCATACAATGTAAAGCTTGTCATATAGGATTACAGGCGCTATTAATATGTATGCACTCACAAACAGTTAATATTAAAATCACACAAATTACCTTTGAGCGATTCCCCATGGGGACGTCAAGGTTGGATGGAACAATGCGATCCATTGCAGCCAACTTGTCAGTGCTAAACCGGATAGGGTTTAGCACGACAAAGCACTCCCTCAGGACCAGAGGGGGCACACAAACCTAGAAATAAAAAACAGAATTGAGCCATTGACCATTTGCCCTGTCTTATAGGAATAGCATTTAAATTAAACAACAAATGTACGCATCATTACGGTTTAATTTCCTATCAGCTATCATACCAATGTACAAACCTCATGAGGAAGGATCCGCACGGAAGACTGATCCCAGTCCTCAGGCACATCCCAGGACTCAGGTTGGCTGCGCTATAAACACATAGGGGGAATTAGTATTCAATAAATGTGGCCTAACTAAAACTAAAGCTCTTCAAAATTGTATAACTTTTACCTTTCCGCGACGTCCGACGACAGTTTCCTTGAAGGGGTCAAGGGGACGTGGACGGGAAACCTCTCCCTTCACAACCACGGTGGTAGCAAAGGGTCTCACAGTCGGGGGTGACTTGGGAGGAGACACAGGCGGAGGTGTAACAGGCAGAGGTGACTGTAGCTGCCGAAAGGAGAAGTGCCACAGAAGCTTCGCGAGAAGCGGCATCCCCCGATCGTCACTCAGGTGGATCTATTATAATGAGAAGCACGGGTTATTATTGAAATAAACTGCTTTTGCCATATAAAAATGACATTACATGAATTTCTCACGTGCCAAGTTATAACACGACT
>NC_082391.1:8881498-8898998 GCF_031168955.1 Gadus macrocephalus | reverse complement strand
GAGTGAGCCGTGTCATGCGTCGCTGACGATAGTCATTCAACTCGCGAAGCACCATGGGAGTATGCCACGCCCACACCTCTACAGATGTGTTTCTCTGCTCTACATACCGGACAACATCTCCTGACTTCTTGCTCGCCAAAGTAAAAAAGATAAGATTGTCGGATGTCCAAAACGGGAAGACTGAATAATACAGTTGGTATTCCATATGAATATTCCAATTTAACAAACATACACGGATTCGGAAATACCTTAATTTCATGATTTGGATTGTGGCTTTGAATAATAGCTAGCCTACTGTGTGTACCTCGTCACGCACTCAAGGGCGTACACCACGCCCACACCTGAGCCTTGCCCACACCTGAGCCTTGCCCACACCTGAACAGATATAATCAGGAGACTACTATATGAAACCTCACATGCCCTGAGCAATCTTCTGGACAACACCCCTACACTCTTCTTGCCTCGTCTTGCCTCGTCTTGCCTCGTCTTGCCTCGTCTCCGCTTTTTTGTTCTCACTGTTAAAAAGGTAAGATTGAAATTTCTGTAAGAATTCAAATAAACGAATTGGCGGATGTCCAAAACGGGAAGACTGAATAATACAGTTGGTTTGTTTTGTTTGCGTGATACAACCGCAATGAATGCCGGGAAAAGCCCGCGAATTCAAATCAAACAATGGACATAGAGGCAGAGAACTCCGTGTATGGTTCGTTCATTGAATGTTCCAATTTAACAAACCATACACGGATTCGGAAATACCTTATTTCATGATTTGGATTGTGAATAATAGCTAGCCTAGCGATCATCTACGAATTCAAATAAACGGAGAGGCAGAACTCCGTGTCTGCCTCTTTGTCCATCGTGTTATATGAATTCGCGTCCCTTTTCCCGGCATGCATTGCGGTTTTATCAAACTTTCGCGGAAACAAAACAAGCAACTGTAATATTCAGTCTTCCCGTTTTGTATGTATACCAGCGTTAATATTTAATTGTAATGTTTTTTATTTTCAACAGAATAATGACAACAGGTATTCGTAAGTCCCCGGCAGACTTTGCATCCTCCGATCACCCGGATACCATTGCCATGAGGGATCTGGCCTCCAAGAACTACGTAAGTTATCAAGATTTGCGTCTTTGCAAGCCTGAATGAAGAAAATTCCATTTAATACTGACATAGCATTTTTTTTTATAATAGCACATTTGTGTAGATGACGTCTACACAAAGGAGCAGAAAATGGAGCACGCCTACGCGTTTGGGGTGATGGTCTGCAACCAGACCATACGGTACACCGAGCAGGCGAAGGAATCCGAGAAAGTGCACAGGAAGCAGCTTGAGTACCTGCGGAGGGAGGTCAAACGACTTGGACAGGATCTCAGGACATCCCAGGCCAGCTTGTCTGCCACACAAAACGGTAAAAATGAATGCAGATTACCAACCAAAACAACTTAATTACATGAAGGCCTTCAGCCAACTCCCAACTACAACCACACTCAGACATATTTATATTATGCCTATGTGTTTTAATTTGGTTGGAGATTTCAAGTCTTATGATTTTACCCATTAGACTATATTTACCAACTCATTTATTAACCTAGCTTACAAAATGTGCATCCCAATCCAAATGACGATTACAAACGGAATATTAACATGACTCTCATTCCTATCTAGAACTTGATGACCTCCACTGCACGAACGCCTCCCAAGGTATGACAATACTTAATATTGATAAACAGCCATAATTATATTATGGCTATGTGATTTAATTTGGTTAGAGATCAGTCCAAATGACTAATTAATAACATTTGTTTTAATTCCTATCTAGAACTGAACGACCTGGACTGCACGACCGCCTCCCAAGGTATGACAATACATGGTGTTAATATGAATTTGACATCAGATACTGATTCCTCCCAATATGGATTTGATTTGTCATGTATAACACCTATTAGCCAAATGTGAAAAATAATCAAAACAATCTTTCCTCCCATCAGATACTGATACCCCGCAATTGTGTTCAACCAGAGACAACGATGACATCATGGACGAGAACGGGAATGGAGGTACACCTTCTTCTTTTAAATGTCTGTCAGTGGTTATAAAAATCCATGCAGGCTTTATGTCCATGTAACTATGCTCATTTAAAAAAAAAAAAAATACGGAAAACTGATACTTTTCTCTTTACATTTTGCAGATCTACTACCAAGCCCCTGAAAACGGAAACAGAGGACAGTGTAAATAGAGTGATGTGTTAAGAGTGATGTGTTAAGCGTGAATAAAAAAGTAAAAACATTTCATATTGTTTATATTTATTTATTTACACAAAACGGAAACATAGGACAATGTAAATGGAGTGTAAATAGAGTGATGTGTTAAGCGTGAATAAAAAATGAAAAACATTTCATATTGTTTATTTATTACACTTCATTTACACAAATTGACATCCAGAGGTGTCAAAAGTATTCACATTCATTACTCAAAAACAATAGGGATCCAACCTGTTGGCTTGGACCCCTAATGATCCATTTCATAAGGACTTACCTTGACAACATAAACACATTATATAAAGCAAAACCCTATTTAGGTTCCACTTAAGAGTTCACGTTACAACCGTTCGCCGTTGCTCCATGTTTAAATCACAGTGCCTTGTTCGTGACCAGCCTCAAATTCACTAACTGAAATAGTGCCCCCTAGTGATCTTTTTATTTTACTCAGTATTAATAGGCCTATGGCTCTTCGCTTGAATTTTTGTATTTCTCTACTGATTGCTTCGACAATGCAACATTAAAAGTTACTAACAGCGACTTCACACAGAGGCTCTGGCTTGGGGCCCCCCACCGCCCTTGGGCCCCTGGGCGTGTGCCCGTGCGGTAATCCACCCTTGCCTGTAAACAATGCAACGTGTGCGAACTCCTGTACCCGTCTGTCTGTGAGAGTTACAGGCCCAGTAAGAGCCAAAATAAGATTTGGGGAACTATGAAGACTGGGACCCAAAGGTATGACCTTAACAGAGGTCATACCTTTATGTCTAATTTACCTCAATAGACATAATGAAAAGCTACATGTGTGAAGCACATTAAGTTACACCAATCACAGGAGCACTAACAACAGTCTTTTTATTCAACAAAACAATTAAAAAATAACAACTACAAAAAATAGATTGTAAATTATTAGCATAAAAGATAAATCAATAAAGAGTAGAACAAACAAAGTCTCAACGGGGGGGGGGAACACACTGACGCCTTCCTCAGTGAGGTGGACGCCACTCTCGCTTCACGCTCTGTCGCCCGACATCGCAGTCGCCGCCGCCATAGCTGCCAAGCGCCGCCATTATGCTGCATCATCAGACTACATTGGAGTCGTGTGGCGCAGGCGTCACGGGGAGGGGGGACAGGGAGGGGGAGAGGTGTTTGACTCAAAAGAGGCAAACACCTTCAGGTTTCTCCTGTCCATCATCTCCACACAGAACAGTTCATAGTCAGTATGTAATCTGAATGAGAATTGGAATGGTTTCCACGTTTCTTCCTCAACCCCGCCGTCATGGGATTTGCGCTGTGTTGGGGATTTGCGCTGTGTTGATGCTGCCATCTGCTCCCAACATTCCATCCCAATGACCTCTGGGAGAGAAACACTGTCCTTGAAGGACTGTAACTAGCACCATGCTGCTGCCTGAATTGTGTCCTTCATCGTCCTTAAAGAAGAAAGAAAAATTGTACTTGACACTCTACTGTCCCAAAACCACAAAAGGGTACGCAAACAAAGCTTACTACTACTGATGAGTTTTCAGGGATAAAAAACACTATTCAACTAGTCATCAGACTATTTCATCTGGCTATACATACAACCTCCAGCATTACACACATATTACATTACATTACATAAAGAAAATGCTGATGCAAATGAGCCTGGCCTATGCCAAAAGATGCAAGTGACTCCAGTGAATCTGTGGATATAAAGGTTTTGACTGTGGGAGGTTCGGTGGTTCGGTGTGGGAGTTATAGCCCAAAACGCGTTTTCAGAACATTCCATTGGCAAATTAGGAGACATACAATGTCTTAGTTTTTTGGCGCCGCCTTGTGGCGAAATTTTCCAAAGACAATTTTCCTTTGCCAAATAACTCCCGCCCACATTAATAATTCTTGGCCATATTTTTTATATAGACTCCGGTTTGCCCCTTGATGGTTCCCTTATAGTTTGAAGAACATTCCTTTGGCCAATTAGAAGATATACAATTTCCTCGTTTATTGCGCCCCCTTAGGGCATAATTTTCCGTTTTTTTTTTCGAACGCCATTAAGGGTAGCGCTAACATGTGTCTAAGATTTGGACTCGATCCGATGTCTAATATCTTTTTTTTCTGGATTTTAGATTTTCGACTTAAAACGTAGCTAAGCGACAAATATTGAAAACGCTACCGTTTCGTCATCGATGGTCGGATCCAAAAAGTGTTCAAATACTTATTTTCGTGTGCGTCTGAAGATGTCTTGTGCAAAGTTTTGTGTCACTTGGTCAAGAAATGTGGGAGGAGTAGGGAAAAGGCGGTTTTGCGGTTTTCGCGATCTAGCGAAAAAAAATCATAGACGCAAATGGGCGTGGCCTATGCCAAAAGATGCAGCAGACTCCAGTGAATATGTGGGTACAAGTTTTTGACTGTGGGAGGTTCGGTGTGGGAGTTATAGCCCCAAACGCGTTTTCCCTTGGTATAGCGCCACCTAGTGACCGGCGTGTATGAATTTAGTTATCTGAGTAGCGGTGCCCGACCTGGATCTAGTGATGCTATTGGCGTGTTCGCACCATTTAAGGTTTGGGCTGTGGTACCACTTCTATGGCGGGAAGAATAATAACTAGAACTGCAAGCAGTTATGCAGGGGTCCAAGAAGTGTGCATTTCGCCGGCACAACGCGACAAGAAATGTGCATTTCGCCGGCACAACGCGAAGCATGCGTTCAAAACGCTACCCTGAACCTGTGGATACAAAGGATTTGACTGTGGTAGGAGTAGCGAGAAGTCAGTGTAGCGTTTTCGCGGCGAAATTTCGTAGAAGATATACAATTTCCTCGTTTATTTCGCCCCCTAATGGCGAACTTTTCCGAAATTTTTATCGAACGACATTAAGGTTAGCACCGACATGTGTGTACAATTTGGACTCGATCCGATGTCTACTTTTGGATTTTTTGGGATTTTTGATTTTCCACGTCTAATTTAGCTAATATGCCAATATTCAAAACGCTACCGTTTCGTCGTCGAAGGTCGGATCAAAAAAGTGTTCGAATTTTATTTTTTGTGTGCGTCTGACGATGTCGCCTGCAAAGTTTGGTGTTGATTGGTCAATAAATGTGGGAGGAGTAGGGAAACGTCTAATTTAGCTAATATGCCAATATTCAAAACGCTACCGTTTCGTCGTCGAAGGTCGGATCAAAAAAGTGTTCGAATTTTATTTTTTGTGTGCGTCTGACGATGTCGCCTGCAAAGTTTGGTGTTGATTGGTCAATAAATGTGGGAGGAGTAGGGAAAAATCAGTTTAGCGGTTTTCGCGATTAAGCGAAATATATTCATGGACGCAAATGGGCGTGGCCTAGGCCAAAAGATGCAGCAGACTCCAGTGCATCTGTGTGTACAAGTTTTTGGACTCTGGGAGGTTCGTGTGGGAGTTATAGCCCCAAACGCGATTTTCTAGTTATAGCGCCACCTAGTGGCCGGCATGTCTGGATTTTGTCGTCTGCGTAGTCTACACGGAACTGGATCTAGTCATGCAATTGGCGTGTGTGCACCATTTACGGTATGGGCTGTGGTACCACTTTCAAGGAGGTAAGTATAACAAGAAGTGTGCATTTCGCCGGCACAACGCGATGCATGTGTTCAAAACAAATGGGCACGGCGTGTGCCAAAAGTTGCAGCTGACTCCAGTGAATCTGTGGATATAAAGGTTTTGACTGTGGGAGGTTCGGTGTGGGAGTTATAGCCCAAAACGCGTTTTCAGAACATTCCATTGGCAAATTAAGAGACATACAATGTCTTAGTTTTTTGGCGCCGCCTTGTGGCGAAATTTCCGAAGACAATTTTCCTTTTCCAAATAACTCCCGCCCACATTAATAATTCTTGGCCATATTTGTTATATAGACTCGGGTTTGCCCCTTGATGGTTCCCTTATAGTTTGAAGAACATTCCTTTGGCCAATTAGAAGATATACAATTTCCTCGTTTATTGCCCCCCCCTAATGGCGAAATATTCCGAATTTTTTATCGAACGCCATTAAGGGTAGCGCTAACATGTGTCTAAGATTTGGACTCGATCCGACGTCTAATATCATTTTTTTCTGGATTTTAGATTTTCGACTTAAAACGTAGCTAAGCGACAAATATTCAAAACGCTACCGTTTCGTCGTCGAAGGTCGGATCAAAAAACTGTCTATTATTTCTTTGCGTGTGCGTCTGAAGATGCCGTGTGCAAAGTTTGGTGTCGATTGGTCAAGAAATGTGGGAGGAGTAGGGAAAAGACAGTTTTGCGGTTTTCGCGATTTAGCGAAAAATATTCATAGACGCAAATGGGCGTGGCCTAGGCCAAAAGATGCAGCAGACTCCAGTGCATATGTGGGTACAAGTTTTTGACTGTATGAGGTTCGGTGTGGGAGTTATAGCCCCAAACGCGTATTCCTTGGTATAGCGCCACCTAGTGACCGGCGTGTCTGGATTTTGTCGTCTGCGTAGTCCGAAGAGATCTGGATCTAGTCATGCAACTGGCGTGTCGGCACCATTTACGGTTTGGGCTGTGGAGTCACTTTTAAGGAGGTAAGAATAACTAGAACTGCAAGCAGTTATGCAGGGGTCCAAGAAGTGTGCATTTCGCCGGCACAACGCGACAAGAAATGTGCATTTCGCCGGCACAATGCGAAGCATGTGTTCAAAACGCTACCCTGAACCTGTGGATACAAAGGATTTGACTGTGGTAGGAGTAGCGAGAAGTCAGTGTAGCGTTTTCGCGGCGAAATTTTGTAGAAGATATACAATGTCCTTGTTTATTGCGCCCCCTAATGGCGAAATTTTCCGTCATTTTTATCGAACATCATTAAGGTTAGCACCGACATGTGTGTAGAATTTGGACTCGATCCAATGTCTAATTTTGGATTTTTTTTGGATTTTTAATTTTCCACATCTAATTTAGCTAATAAACAAATATTCAAAACTCTACCGTTTTGTCGTCGAAGGTCGGATCAAAAAACTGTCTATAATTTCTTTGCGTGTGCGTCTGACGATGCCGTGGGCAAAGTTTGGTGTTGATTGGTCAAGAAATGTGGGAGGAGTAGCGAAAATACAGTTTTGCGGTTTTCGCGATTTAGCGAAAAATATTCATAGACGCAAATGGGCGTGGCCTAGGCCAAAAGCTGCAGCAGACTCCAGTGCATCTGTGTGTACAAGTTTTTGGACTCTGGGAGGTTCGGTGTGGGAGTTATAGCCCCAAACGCGTATTCCTTGGTATAGCGCCACCTAGGGACCGGCGTGTCTGGATTTTGTTTTCTGAGTAGCGGTGCCGATTCTGGATCTAGTCATGTAATTGGCGCGTGTGCACCATTTACGGTTTGGGCTGTGGTTCCACTTTCAGGGGGAGGTAGAATAATAATCCTTACAAAAACAATAGGGATCCAACCTGTTGGCTTGGACCCCTAATAATAATCCTTACAAAAACAATAGGGATCCAACCTGTTGGCTTGGACCCCTAACTAGAACTGCAAGCAGTTATGCAGGGGTCCAAGAAGTGTGCATTTCGCCGGCACAACGCGACAAGAAATGTGCATTTCGCCGGAACAACGCGAAGCATGTGTTCAAAACGCTACCCTGAACCTGTGGATACAAAGGATTTGACTGTGGTAGGAGTAGCGAGAAGTCAGTGTAGCGTTTTCGCGGCGAAATTTTGTAGAAGATATACAATTTCCTCGTTTATTGCGCCCCCTAATGGCGAAATTTTCCGAAATTTTTATAGAACGACATTAAGGTTAGCACCGACATGTGTGTACAATTTGGACTCGATCCGATGTCTACTTTTGGATTTTTTGGGATTTTTTATTTTCCACGTCTAATTTAGCTAATAAACCAATATTCAAAACGCTACCGTTTTGTCGTCGAAGGTCGGATCAAAAAAGTGTCTAAGATTTCTTTGCGTGTGCGTCTGACGATGTCGTGTGCAAAGTTTGGTGTTGATTGGTCAAGAAATGTGGGAGGAGTAGCGAAAATACAGTTTTGCGGTTTTCGCGATTTAGCGAAAAATATTCATAGACGCAAATGGGCGTGGCCTAGGCCAAAAGATGCAGCAGACTCCAGTGCATCTGTGTGTACAAGTTTTTGGACTCTGGGAGGTTCGGTGTGGGAGTTATAGCCCCAAACGCGTATTCCTTGGTATAGCGCCACCTAGTGGCCGGCATGTCTGGATTTTGTCGTCTGCGTAGTGTTCACGGACCTGGATCTAGTCATGCGATTGGCATGTCGGCACCATTTACGGTTTGGGCTGTGGTACCACTTCTACGGAAGGAAGTATAAGAATAACTAGAACTGCAAGCAGTTATGCAGGGGTCCAAGAAGTGTGCATTTCGCCGGCACAACGCGACAAGAAATGTGCATTTCGCCGGCACAACGCGAAGCATGTGTTCAAAACGCTACCCTGAACCTGTGGATACAAAGGATTTGACTGTGGTAGGAGTAGCGAGAAGTCAGTGTAGCGTTTTCGCGGCAAAATTTTGTAGAAGATATACAATTTCCTTGTTTATTGCGCCCCCTAATGGCGAAATTTTCCGGATTTTTTATCGAACGTCATTAAGGTTAGCACCAACATGTGTGTAGAATTTGGACTCGATCCGGTCTAATTTGGGATTTTTTTTAATTTTTAATTTTCCACGTCTAATTTAGCTAATAAACAAATATTCAAAACTCTACCGTTTTGTCTTCGAAGGTCGGATCAAAAAACTGTCTATGATTTCTTTGCGTGTGCGTCTGAAGATACCGTGTGCAAAGTTTTGTGTCGATCGGTCAAGAAATGTGTGAGGAGTAGCGAAAAAACAGTTTTGCGGTTTTCGCGATTTGGCGAAAAATATTCATAGACGCAAATGGGCGTGGCCTAGGCCAAAAGATGCAGCAGACTCCAGTGCATCTGTGTGTACAAGTCTTTGGACTGTGGGAGGTTCGGTGTGGGAGTTATAGCCCCAAACGCGTATTCCTTGGTATAGCGCCACCTAGGGACCGGCATGTCTGGATTTTGTTATCTGAGTAGCGGTGCCGATTCTGGATCTAGTCATGTAATTGGCGAGTGTGCACCATTTACGGTTTGGGCTGTAGTCCCACTTTCACCGCGGGAAGTATAAGAAGAATCCTTACAAAAACAATAGGGATCCAACCTGTTGGCTTGGACCCCTAACTAGAACTGCAAGCAGTTATGCAGGGGTCCAAGAAGTGTGCATTTCGCCGGCACAACGCGAAGCATGTGTTCAAAAATTTAGAAACGGCGTATGCCAAAAGATGCAGCTGACTCCAGTGAATCTGTGGATATAAAGGCTTTGACTGTGGGAGGTTCGGTGTGGGAGTTATAGCCCAAAACGCGTTTTCAGAACATTCCATTGGCAAATTAAGAGACATACAATGTCTTAGTTTTTTGGCGCCGCCTTGTGGCGAAATTTCCGAAGACAATTTTCCTTTGCCAAATAACTCCCGCCCACATTAATAATTCTTGGCCATATTTTCTATATAGACTCGAGATTGCCCCTTGATGGTTTCCCTCGAGTTTGAACAACATTCCTTAGGCCAATTAGAAGATATACAATTTCCTCGTTTATTGCGCCCCCTAATGGCGAAATTTTCCAAATTTTTTATCGAACGTCTTTATGGTTAGCACCAACATCTGTGTAACATTTGGACTCGATCCGATGTGTAGTTTTGGATTTTTTCTGGATTTTGGATTTTTCACGTCTAATTTAGCTAATAAACCAATATTCAAAACGCTACCGTTTCGTCGTCGAAGGTCGGATCAAAAAAGTGTCCGAGGATTTCTTTGCGTGTGCGTCTGAAGATGTTGTGTGCAAAGTTTGGTGTTGATTGGTCAAGAAATGTGGGAGGAGTAGCGAAAAAACAGTTTTGCGGTTTTCGCGATTTTGCGAAAAATATTCATAGACGCAAATGGGCGTGGCCTATGCCAAAAGATGCAGCAGACTCCAGTGGATATGTGGGTACAAGTTTTTGAATGTGGGAGGTTCGGTGTGGGAGTTATAGCCCCAAACGCGTCTTTCCTTGGTATAGCGCCACCTAGTGGCCGGCGTGTCTGGATTTTGACGTCTGCCTAGAACTCAGGGACCTGGATCTAGTCATGCAATTGGCGTGTCGGCACCATTTACGGTTTGGGCTGTGGGCCCACTTCTAGGGGGGAATAATAATAAGAACTAGAACTGCAAGCAGTTATGCAGGGGTCCAAGAAGTGTGCATTTCGCCGGCACAACGCGACAAGAAATGTGCATTTCGCCGGCACAACGCGAAGCATGTGTTGAAAACGCTACCCTGAACCTGTGGATACAAAGGATTTGACTGTGGTAGGAGTAGCGAGAAGTCAGTGTAGCGTTTTCGCGGCGAGATTTTGTAGAAGAAATACAATTTCCTCGTTTATTGCGCCCCCTAATGGCGAAATTTTCCGATTTTTTTATCGTACGACAATAAGGTTATCTACAACATGTGTGTACAATTTGGACTCGTTCCGATGTCTAATTTTGGATTTCTTTGGATTTTTGATTTTCCACGTCTAATTTAGCTCATAAACCAATATTCAAAACGCTACCGTTTCGTCGTCGAAGGTCGGATCAAAAAACTGTATACGATTCCTTTTCGTGTGTGTCTGAAGATGTCGTGTGCAAAGTTTGGTGTTGATTGGGCGAGAAATGTGGGAGGAGTAGGGAAAAAACTGTTTTGCGGTTTTCGCGATTTAGCGAAAAATATTCATAGACGCAAATGGGCGTGGCCTAGGCCAAAAGATGCAGCAGACTCCAGTGCATCTGTGTGTACAAGTTTTTGGACTCTGGGAGGTTCGGTGTGGGAGTTATAGCCCAAAACGCGTTTTCAGAACATTCCATTGGCAAATTAAGAGACATACAATGTCTTAGTTTTTTGGCGCCGCCTTGTGGCGAAATTTCCGAAGACAATTTTCCTTTGCCAAATAACTCCCGCCCACATTAATAATTCTTGGCCATATTTTCTATATAGACTCGAGATTGCCCCTTGATGGTTTCCCTCGAGTTTGAACAACATTCCTTAGGCCAATTAGAAGATATACAATTTCCTCGTTTATTGCGCCCCCTAATGGCGAAATTTTCCAAATTTTTTATCGAACGTCTTTATGGTTAGCACCAACATCTGTGTAACATTTGGACTCGATCCGATGTGTAGTTTTGGATTTTTTCTGGATTTTGGATTTTTCACGTCTAATTTAGCTAATAAACCAATATTCAAAACGCTACCGTTTCGTCGTCGAAGGTCGGATCAAAAAAGTCTCCGAGGATTTCTTTGCGTGTGCGTCTGAAGATGTTGTGTGCAAAGTTTGGTGTTGATTGGTCAAGAAATGTGGGAGGAGTAGCGAAAAAACAGTTTTGCGGTTTTCGCGATTTTGCGAAAAATATTCATAGACGCAAATGGGCGTGGCCTATGCCAAAAGATGCAGCAGACTCCAGTGGATATGTGGGTACAAGTTTTTGAATGTGGGAGGTTCGGTGTGGGAGTTATAGCCCCAAACGCGTCTTTCCTTGGTATAGCGCCACCTAGTGGCCGGCGTGTCTGGATTTTGTCGTCTGCCTAGAACTCAGGGACCTGGATCTAGTCATGCAATTGGCGTGTCGGCACCATTTACGGTTTGGGCTGTGGGCCCACTTCTAGGGGGGAATAATAATAAGAACTAGAACTGCAAGCAGTTATGCAGGGGTCCAAGAAGTGTGCATTTCGCCGGCACAACGCAACAAGAAATGTGCATTTCGCCGGCACAACGCGACAAGAAATATGCATTTCGCCGGCACAACGCGACAAGAAATGTGCGTTTCGCCGGCACAACGCGAAGCATGTGTTCAAAACGCTACCCTGAACGCTACCCTGAACCTGTGGATACAAAGGATTTGACTGTGGTAGGAGTAGCGAGAAGTCAGTGTTGCGTTTTCACAGCGAAATTTTGTAGAAGATATACAATTTCCTCGTTTATTGCGCCCCCTAATGGCGAAATTTTCCGATATTTTTTTCGAACGTCATTAAGGTTAGCACCGACATGTCTGTAAAATTTGGACTCGATCCGATATATAATTCTGGATTTCTTTGGATTTTTGATTTTTCACGTCTAATTTAGCTATTAAACAAATATTCAAAACTCTACCGTTTCGTCGTCGAAGGTCGGATCAAAAAACTGTCCGACGATTCCTTTGCGTGTGCGTCTGAAGATGTCGTGTGCAAAGTTGTGTGTCAATTGGTCAAGAAATGTGGGAGGAGTAGCGAAAAAACTGTTTTGCGGTTTTCGCGATTTAGCGAAAAATATTCATAGACGCAAATGGGCGTGGCCTAGGCCAAAAGATGCGGCAGACTCCAGTGCATCTGTAGGTATGACGTTTTGGACTGTGGGAGGTTCGGTGTGGGAGTTATAGCCCCAAACGTGATTTTCTTGTTATAGCGCCACCTAGTGGCCGGCATGTCTGGATTTTGTCGTCTGCCGTCACCTCACGGACCTGGATCTAGTCATGTAATTGGCTTGTGTGCACCATTAACGGTTTGGGCTGTGGTACCACTTCTACGGAAGGAAGTATAAGAAAAATCCTTACAAAAACAATAGGGATCCAACCTGTTGGCTTGGACCCCTAACTAGAACTGCAAGCAGTTATGCAGGGGTCCAAGAAGTGTGCATTTCGCCGGCACAACGCGAAGCATGTGTTCAAAACAAAGCATGTGTTCAAAACAAATGGGCTTGGCCTATGCCAAGAGATGCAGCTGACTCCAGTGAATCTGTGGATATAAAGGTTTTCACTGTGGGAGCTTCGGTGTGGGAGTTATAGCCCAAAATGCGTTTTCAGAACATTCCATTGGCCAGTTAGGAGATGTATTATTTCGTCGTTTATTTGCGCCCCCTTGTGGCGAAATTTTCCTTTGCCAAATAACTCCCGCCCACATTAATAATTCTTGGCCATATTTTTTATATAGACTCGGGTTTGCCCCTTGATGGTTCCCTTATAGTTTGAAGAACATTCCTTTGGCCAATTAGAAGATATACAATTTCCTCGTTTATTGCGCCCCCTTATGGCGAAATATTCCGATTATTTTACTGAACGCCAGTAGGGGTAGCATCGACATGTGTCAAAAATTTGGACTTGATCCGATGTGTAATTTTGGTATTTCTTAATTTTTTGGCGTTTCGATGTAAAACGTAGCTAATAAACATATATTCAAAACGCTACCGTTTCGTCGTCGAAGGTCGGATCAAAAAAGTGTTAAAGTATTTATTTTCGTGTGCGTCTTAAGGTGTTGTGTGCAAAGTTTTGTGTCAATTGGTCAAGAAATGTGGGAGGAGTTGGGAAAAGGCAGTTTAGCGGTTTTCGCCATTTTGCGGAAAAAAATTATAGACGCAAATGGGCGGGGCCTATGCCAAAAGATGCAGCAGACTCCAGTGAATATGTGGGTACAAGTTTTTGAATGTGGGAGGTTCGGTGTGGGAGTTATAGCCCCAAACGCGTCTTTCCTTGGTATAGCGCCACCTAGTGGCCGGCGTGTCTGGATTTTGTCGTCTGCCTAGAACTCAGGGACCTGGATCTAGTCATGCAATTGGCGTGTCGGCACCATTTACGGTTTGGGCTGTGGGCCCACTTCTAGGGGGGAATAATAATAATTAAAAATGGATAATATGTATTATTTATTAGAAAAAATTGAAAAAAAAAAGGTAAAAATTGATAATATTTATTATTGATTAGAAAAAATAGAAAAGACAAAGACAAAACATTTATATCATTGGGTAGTGCTAAAAAAAATAAACATATCTATGGCTTTCATTAGAGGGGCAAATCCATAAAAAAAATAATGGGGAGAAAATTCATGATTTATAAGAAAAAATAGAAAATGTAAAAAAATTAAAAATATATAATATGTAATATTTATTATTTATTTGAATAAATAGAAAAGACAGACAAAACATTTAAAATATTGGGTAGTGCTAAAACCTGCGAGCTAAACGAGCTAACCAGTTACAGAAGGAAATCTAAACAGAGGCACTCATGATCGGAGTAGTAGGTGGACAGAATTTGCACTTTGATATCAGTGGGACTAATGTCACGAATGTAAACGTGATCAATTGTTGTGTCGTTTTCTGTTGTTGGCGAAGAGACAATTTGGGTGTAACCTTGTTGTTGCATGAAATTTTCTGCAGATTTAGAAACAAGGGCATTGTCGTTGAAGTCACCCATAATTACCTTTCCTCCTGAAAGTTGGTTAAATTGTTGCATTACCAAAGCGAGATTTTGTTTGAATAAGGCGAGTTGATATGATGGCGGTTTGTACAGCACAATGAAATTGTAATTCAAAGGCTGAACATTAAACATGATGGCTTCCAAGTCACTGCACGGCATGTGTATAATGTTACAAGTGATGTGGTCTTTGTGATAGTAGCCCACACCACCGTGCCGTTTGTTGACCAAGTCTTGGAATTGGGTCATGTTATGGTAGGATTGGGACCGGAGTTTGTGATTAAAAGTCCAACCTGGCATTTCAATGGAACTGACTGATGTGCTTTGTTCCAGCCATGTTTCTGTCACGCAAATGATGTCAGCACTCAAGATTCTCTGGTCATGTTTAAGGTCTTCCATGTGTTGACATAGACCTTGAATGTTGTGGAGGCATATTTTGAGGGTTGAAGTTATTTCTGCTGGTGGAGTTGCAATGAATGGTTCCATTTTTTGCAGGGAAATGTCGATGTCTCGTTTCGAATAGAAGGCTTTGGCTGCGTAGTCTTGAATGATAAGGTTTTCCTCACACGTTACTCGGCTTAATGCTACATATGCTTGGCCAGCTGCAAATATCCTTTTAAGGGACACTACAGCTCTTTCTAAAGTTAAACCTTGAACTTTGTGTATGGTACAGGCCCATGCTAGGCGTAACGGGAATTGGCGTCTAGATCCACCAGTCATTACTTTGTCTTCCACAGCATCTATGGGTGTTGCTTGTTGAAATTGAGGCTCAAAGCATATAGACCTACTCCTCAGTTTCCTGCCGATTGTGTCATTGTCAAACTTAACCAAAATGGTTTTGGGAAACTGAACGTTCCCTTCAAAGGTGATTTTGCAAACGGTACCGAATACACCATTGACCAATCCATCTGACAGATCTATATTTTTGATGAGCATTACGCGAGCTGATGGACCAACGATTAACGTTCTGCTTAAACATGTCTGACTATCAAATTTTGGATTATTTTTTCTTGTTACTTGTCCTGTGGTAGGGTTTCTCTGAGTATCTTGAGCTTTAATTTGCACCAAATCCATACACGTCTTGTGTAACATGGCGATGTTATGGGTTGCCACTTCATCGTTTGTGGCGAAAATGTGAAGGTCCTGTGTCAGTTCCCCCTCGCCGGTCTCGCGTTGTCTTAGCAAGACTTCATCTCGCTGGTAAAGATTGTCTCCTTTTCGGTGTTTTCTAAGACGATTCAAGGTTTCAGCAAACTCTTTGTTTTTTTGTCGCATTATCTTGGTCAACTCAATGTGAGTGAAATGATTGTTCCACAGATCGGTCACCAATTGCTCGTGGTAAAGAGGTGTTCCCTTTACAGGGCCGAGCTGGAAGAAGTCACCAACTGCCATGATTGATACATTCCCAAACAATGCATAATCTCCTTGTTGCTTTATTTGTCGTAGTCTGCCATGGACATACGTCAGGATTTTATGATCAACCATACTCACCTCGTCCAAAATGAGTATTTGTAAGTCTTTCATGGTGGCTCTTAACGAATTGATTCTTTCATCTCCTAGAGGTTGATATGGCAGTTTGGCAGTGGTAGTAATAGCAAAGGTGCTGTGTATGGTGCTTCCGTTGATGTTATATGCTGCTACTCCTGTAGGAGCAGCTAGCAAAACATGAGTGTCGTCTGGATTAATGGACATTCTTGCAAAGAGTCTGCATGACTCGTAGTACACAGCTTTAATCAGGTGGGACTTTCCCGTGCCTGCTCCCCCTGAAATGAATACGCGAAACGGGTCTGGGTTTTTGCCATTGATTTTGTCAAGGCACCATGCGCGGATTTTGTAAAAAATTTGAGTCTGTTGTTCGTTTAACGTGCGCATAATGGACAGACCTTCAGCTCTTTGTATCGAGTGTGTGGGAAATTCTTTAGACAGCGTTGCCTTTGCGTCCGACTGCAAGTCCGGTATGGCTTCTCTTTCATTTGGATTTGTGTCGTTGTTGTTAGACATCTCCTCCTGACATTCTAATCGCTCCAACTCAGATTCAGGGCAAAGGTCTGCCCATGCCTCGTCGTGAGCCCCGCGGTGCCCTGCAACCTCTTGGCATCTGTCGAGCTCATCTGCATCTACTTCAAACAGGGATCTGTTGAAATCTACAACTTCCTTAACACTTTGCGTTGTATTGCTGCTGTTAGTGATGGAACCGGTCCTGTAAAACTGCTCATAACTGTTGTACGGTGGAGGTTTTAACTCATCTGTTGAATAATGAGGCAAAAACAATTGTAGCAAACTGTGGTAGTGTTTTTCTGGATATTTGGTTTGTGAGAAACGAGCGTATCTAGCAACAGCATCAGGTCCCCTAGTTCTCATCTTAACAAAGCCAGTGTTATTTTCCAGTTTAACAGAGCCCTGGCTGTGCTGCTCTTTCCCGTACAGAACTCTGTATTTTGAAGCAAATGTGGCTATACAAATATCACGGAAAATTGCGCCCTGGGGGCGGTTTTTGTAGCGGTCCGTTATGCTCGTCATCCATATCGAGTCTGTTGATGTGTCACCCTGTTCTGCTTTGCTTTGAATGACACTGAGAGGATAACTCATTCTGACGGTATTTTCACCAGTAGGGATAAATGTGACCAGTCTTGAGCATTCGTTGAGATGCATGTTTGTGACTCGATAAACACTTTCTTGAGCTGAGACCTCGCGATTGTGGAGAAAGACACTTCCCAACTTATTGAGTGTTTGTTTTGCATCTAAATTTCCATGTTTTTTCATTTCATTTTGAGTATGTTGTAACAATAAGCCCATGTCTTGTTCTGCTTTTGAGATGTAGGATATTATGTATACTACACAAGCAAAAGCATCGCAGACATATTGTATGTCCATGTTGGCATCCCAGCAACGCAAAAGGTCTTTGTTGTATTGATTAACGTAAACATCTGATGGGTTGCGTTTGTGTACAACCGCGTTTTTATTGGTTGTCAATCGGTAGGCATCTTCAAACATTTCCTGGGTGATGTTAATGGAAGCAAACAGCTGATCCACAGTGTCGAAGGTTAGGTCTGGACTTGAA
>NC_082391.1:8853998-8876498 GCF_031168955.1 Gadus macrocephalus | reverse complement strand
AAGCAGCTTGAGTACCTGCGGAGGGAGGTCAAACGACTTGGACAGGATCTCAGGACATCCCAGGCCAGCTTGTCTGCCACACAAAACGGTAAAAATGAATGCAGATTACCAACCAAAACAACTTAATTACATGAAGGCCTTCAGCCAACTCCCAACTACAACCACACTCAGACATATTTATATTATGCCTATGTGTTTTAATTTGGTTGGAGATTTCAAGTCTTATGATTTTACCCATTAGACTATATTTACCAACTCATTTATTAACCTAGCTTACAAAATGTGCATCCCAATCCAAATGACGATTACAAACGGAATATTAACATGACTCTCATTCCTATCTAGAACTTGATGACCTCCACTGCACGAACGCCTCCCAAGGTATGACAATACTTAATATTGATAAACAGCCATAATTATATTATGGCTATGTGATTTAATTTGGTTAGAGATCAGTCCAAATGACTAATTAATAACATTTGTTTTAATTCCTATCTAGAACTGAACGACCTGGACTGCACGACCGCCTCCCAAGGTATGACAATACATGGTGTTAATATGAATTTGACATCAGATACTGATTCCTCCCAATATGGATTTGATTTGTCATGTATAACACCTATTAGCCAAATGTGAAAAATAATCAAAACAATCTTTCCTCCCATCAGATACTGATACCCCGCAATTGTGTTCAACCAGAGACAACGATGACATCATGGACGAGAACGGGAATGGAGGTACACCTTCTTCTTTTAAATGTCTGTCAGTGGTTATAAAAATCCATGCAGGCTTTATGTCCATGTAACTATGCTCATTTAAAAAAAAAAAAAATACGGAAAACTGATACTTTTCTCTTTACATTTTGCAGATCTACTACCAAGCCCCTGAAAACGGAAACAGAGGACAGTGTAAATAGAGTGATGTGTTAAGAGTGATGTGTTAAGCGTGAATAAAAAAGTAAAAACATTTCATATTGTTTATATTTATTTATTTACACAAAACGGAAACATAGGACAATGTAAATGGAGTGTAAATAGAGTGATGTGTTAAGCGTGAATAAAAAATGAAAAACATTTCATATTGTTTATTTATTACACTTCATTTACACAAATTGACATCCAGAGGTGTCAAAAGTATTCACATTCATTACTCAAAAACAATAGGGATCCAACCTGTTGGCTTGGACCCCTAATGATCCATTTCATAAGGACTTACCTTGACAACATAAACACATTATATAAAGCAAAACCCTATTTAGGTTCCACTTAAGAGTTCACGTTACAACCGTTCGCCGTTGCTCCATGTTTAAATCACAGTGCCTTGTTCGTGACCAGCCTCAAATTCACTAACTGAAATAGTGCCCCCTAGTGATCTTTTTATTTTACTCAGTATTAATAGGCCTATGGCTCTTCGCTTGAATTTTTGTATTTCTCTACTGATTGCTTCGACAATGCAACATTAAAAGTTACTAACAGCGACTTCACACAGAGGCTCTGGCTTGGGGCCCCCCACCGCCCTTGGGCCCCTGGGCGTGTGCCCGTGCGGTAATCCACCCTTGCCTGTAAACAATGCAACGTGTGCGAACTCCTGTACCCGTCTGTCTGTGAGAGTTACAGGCCCAGTAAGAGCCAAAATAAGATTTGGGGAACTATGAAGACTGGGACCCAAAGGTATGACCTTAACAGAGGTCATACCTTTATGTCTAATTTACCTCAATAGACATAATGAAAAGCTACATGTGTGAAGCACATTAAGTTACACCAATCACAGGAGCACTAACAACAGTCTTTTTATTCAACAAAACAATTAAAAAATAACAACTACAAAAAATAGATTGTAAATTATTAGCATAAAAGATAAATCAATAAAGAGTAGAACAAACAAAGTCTCAACGGGGGGGGGGAACACACTGACGCCTTCCTCAGTGAGGTGGACGCCACTCTCGCTTCACGCTCTGTCGCCCGACATCGCAGTCGCCGCCGCCATAGCTGCCAAGCGCCGCCATTATGCTGCATCATCAGACTACATTGGAGTCGTGTGGCGCAGGCGTCACGGGGAGGGGGGACAGGGAGGGGGAGAGGTGTTTGACTCAAAAGAGGCAAACACCTTCAGGTTTCTCCTGTCCATCATCTCCACACAGAACAGTTCATAGTCAGTATGTAATCTGAATGAGAATTGGAATGGTTTCCACGTTTCTTCCTCAACCCCGCCGTCATGGGATTTGCGCTGTGTTGGGGATTTGCGCTGTGTTGATGCTGCCATCTGCTCCCAACATTCCATCCCAATGACCTCTGGGAGAGAAACACTGTCCTTGAAGGACTGTAACTAGCACCATGCTGCTGCCTGAATTGTGTCCTTCATCGTCCTTAAAGAAGAAAGAAAAATTGTACTTGACACTCTACTGTCCCAAAACCACAAAAGGGTACGCAAACAAAGCTTACTACTACTGATGAGTTTTCAGGGATAAAAAACACTATTCAACTAGTCATCAGACTATTTCATCTGGCTATACATACAACCTCCAGCATTACACACATATTACATTACATTACATAAAGAAAATGCTGATGCAAATGAGCCTGGCCTATGCCAAAAGATGCAAGTGACTCCAGTGAATCTGTGGATATAAAGGTTTTGACTGTGGGAGGTTCGGTGGTTCGGTGTGGGAGTTATAGCCCAAAACGCGTTTTCAGAACATTCCATTGGCAAATTAGGAGACATACAATGTCTTAGTTTTTTGGCGCCGCCTTGTGGCGAAATTTTCCAAAGACAATTTTCCTTTGCCAAATAACTCCCGCCCACATTAATAATTCTTGGCCATATTTTTTATATAGACTCCGGTTTGCCCCTTGATGGTTCCCTTATAGTTTGAAGAACATTCCTTTGGCCAATTAGAAGATATACAATTTCCTCGTTTATTGCGCCCCCTTAGGGCATAATTTTCCGTTTTTTTTTTCGAACGCCATTAAGGGTAGCGCTAACATGTGTCTAAGATTTGGACTCGATCCGATGTCTAATATCTTTTTTTTCTGGATTTTAGATTTTCGACTTAAAACGTAGCTAAGCGACAAATATTGAAAACGCTACCGTTTCGTCATCGATGGTCGGATCCAAAAAGTGTTCAAATACTTATTTTCGTGTGCGTCTGAAGATGTCTTGTGCAAAGTTTTGTGTCACTTGGTCAAGAAATGTGGGAGGAGTAGGGAAAAGGCGGTTTTGCGGTTTTCGCGATCTAGCGAAAAAAAATCATAGACGCAAATGGGCGTGGCCTATGCCAAAAGATGCAGCAGACTCCAGTGAATATGTGGGTACAAGTTTTTGACTGTGGGAGGTTCGGTGTGGGAGTTATAGCCCCAAACGCGTTTTCCCTTGGTATAGCGCCACCTAGTGACCGGCGTGTATGAATTTAGTTATCTGAGTAGCGGTGCCCGACCTGGATCTAGTGATGCTATTGGCGTGTTCGCACCATTTAAGGTTTGGGCTGTGGTACCACTTCTATGGCGGGAAGAATAATAACTAGAACTGCAAGCAGTTATGCAGGGGTCCAAGAAGTGTGCATTTCGCCGGCACAACGCGACAAGAAATGTGCATTTCGCCGGCACAACGCGAAGCATGCGTTCAAAACGCTACCCTGAACCTGTGGATACAAAGGATTTGACTGTGGTAGGAGTAGCGAGAAGTCAGTGTAGCGTTTTCGCGGCGAAATTTCGTAGAAGATATACAATTTCCTCGTTTATTTCGCCCCCTAATGGCGAACTTTTCCGAAATTTTTATCGAACGACATTAAGGTTAGCACCGACATGTGTGTACAATTTGGACTCGATCCGATGTCTACTTTTGGATTTTTTGGGATTTTTGATTTTCCACGTCTAATTTAGCTAATATGCCAATATTCAAAACGCTACCGTTTCGTCGTCGAAGGTCGGATCAAAAAAGTGTTCGAATTTTATTTTTTGTGTGCGTCTGACGATGTCGCCTGCAAAGTTTGGTGTTGATTGGTCAATAAATGTGGGAGGAGTAGGGAAACGTCTAATTTAGCTAATATGCCAATATTCAAAACGCTACCGTTTCGTCGTCGAAGGTCGGATCAAAAAAGTGTTCGAATTTTATTTTTTGTGTGCGTCTGACGATGTCGCCTGCAAAGTTTGGTGTTGATTGGTCAATAAATGTGGGAGGAGTAGGGAAAAATCAGTTTAGCGGTTTTCGCGATTAAGCGAAATATATTCATGGACGCAAATGGGCGTGGCCTAGGCCAAAAGATGCAGCAGACTCCAGTGCATCTGTGTGTACAAGTTTTTGGACTCTGGGAGGTTCGTGTGGGAGTTATAGCCCCAAACGCGATTTTCTAGTTATAGCGCCACCTAGTGGCCGGCATGTCTGGATTTTGTCGTCTGCGTAGTCTACACGGAACTGGATCTAGTCATGCAATTGGCGTGTGTGCACCATTTACGGTATGGGCTGTGGTACCACTTTCAAGGAGGTAAGTATAACAAGAAGTGTGCATTTCGCCGGCACAACGCGATGCATGTGTTCAAAACAAATGGGCACGGCGTGTGCCAAAAGTTGCAGCTGACTCCAGTGAATCTGTGGATATAAAGGTTTTGACTGTGGGAGGTTCGGTGTGGGAGTTATAGCCCAAAACGCGTTTTCAGAACATTCCATTGGCAAATTAAGAGACATACAATGTCTTAGTTTTTTGGCGCCGCCTTGTGGCGAAATTTCCGAAGACAATTTTCCTTTTCCAAATAACTCCCGCCCACATTAATAATTCTTGGCCATATTTGTTATATAGACTCGGGTTTGCCCCTTGATGGTTCCCTTATAGTTTGAAGAACATTCCTTTGGCCAATTAGAAGATATACAATTTCCTCGTTTATTGCCCCCCCCTAATGGCGAAATATTCCGAATTTTTTATCGAACGCCATTAAGGGTAGCGCTAACATGTGTCTAAGATTTGGACTCGATCCGACGTCTAATATCATTTTTTTCTGGATTTTAGATTTTCGACTTAAAACGTAGCTAAGCGACAAATATTCAAAACGCTACCGTTTCGTCGTCGAAGGTCGGATCAAAAAACTGTCTATTATTTCTTTGCGTGTGCGTCTGAAGATGCCGTGTGCAAAGTTTGGTGTCGATTGGTCAAGAAATGTGGGAGGAGTAGGGAAAAGACAGTTTTGCGGTTTTCGCGATTTAGCGAAAAATATTCATAGACGCAAATGGGCGTGGCCTAGGCCAAAAGATGCAGCAGACTCCAGTGCATATGTGGGTACAAGTTTTTGACTGTATGAGGTTCGGTGTGGGAGTTATAGCCCCAAACGCGTATTCCTTGGTATAGCGCCACCTAGTGACCGGCGTGTCTGGATTTTGTCGTCTGCGTAGTCCGAAGAGATCTGGATCTAGTCATGCAACTGGCGTGTCGGCACCATTTACGGTTTGGGCTGTGGAGTCACTTTTAAGGAGGTAAGAATAACTAGAACTGCAAGCAGTTATGCAGGGGTCCAAGAAGTGTGCATTTCGCCGGCACAACGCGACAAGAAATGTGCATTTCGCCGGCACAATGCGAAGCATGTGTTCAAAACGCTACCCTGAACCTGTGGATACAAAGGATTTGACTGTGGTAGGAGTAGCGAGAAGTCAGTGTAGCGTTTTCGCGGCGAAATTTTGTAGAAGATATACAATGTCCTTGTTTATTGCGCCCCCTAATGGCGAAATTTTCCGTCATTTTTATCGAACATCATTAAGGTTAGCACCGACATGTGTGTAGAATTTGGACTCGATCCAATGTCTAATTTTGGATTTTTTTTGGATTTTTAATTTTCCACATCTAATTTAGCTAATAAACAAATATTCAAAACTCTACCGTTTTGTCGTCGAAGGTCGGATCAAAAAACTGTCTATAATTTCTTTGCGTGTGCGTCTGACGATGCCGTGGGCAAAGTTTGGTGTTGATTGGTCAAGAAATGTGGGAGGAGTAGCGAAAATACAGTTTTGCGGTTTTCGCGATTTAGCGAAAAATATTCATAGACGCAAATGGGCGTGGCCTAGGCCAAAAGCTGCAGCAGACTCCAGTGCATCTGTGTGTACAAGTTTTTGGACTCTGGGAGGTTCGGTGTGGGAGTTATAGCCCCAAACGCGTATTCCTTGGTATAGCGCCACCTAGGGACCGGCGTGTCTGGATTTTGTTTTCTGAGTAGCGGTGCCGATTCTGGATCTAGTCATGTAATTGGCGCGTGTGCACCATTTACGGTTTGGGCTGTGGTTCCACTTTCAGGGGGAGGTAGAATAATAATCCTTACAAAAACAATAGGGATCCAACCTGTTGGCTTGGACCCCTAATAATAATCCTTACAAAAACAATAGGGATCCAACCTGTTGGCTTGGACCCCTAACTAGAACTGCAAGCAGTTATGCAGGGGTCCAAGAAGTGTGCATTTCGCCGGCACAACGCGACAAGAAATGTGCATTTCGCCGGAACAACGCGAAGCATGTGTTCAAAACGCTACCCTGAACCTGTGGATACAAAGGATTTGACTGTGGTAGGAGTAGCGAGAAGTCAGTGTAGCGTTTTCGCGGCGAAATTTTGTAGAAGATATACAATTTCCTCGTTTATTGCGCCCCCTAATGGCGAAATTTTCCGAAATTTTTATAGAACGACATTAAGGTTAGCACCGACATGTGTGTACAATTTGGACTCGATCCGATGTCTACTTTTGGATTTTTTGGGATTTTTTATTTTCCACGTCTAATTTAGCTAATAAACCAATATTCAAAACGCTACCGTTTTGTCGTCGAAGGTCGGATCAAAAAAGTGTCTAAGATTTCTTTGCGTGTGCGTCTGACGATGTCGTGTGCAAAGTTTGGTGTTGATTGGTCAAGAAATGTGGGAGGAGTAGCGAAAATACAGTTTTGCGGTTTTCGCGATTTAGCGAAAAATATTCATAGACGCAAATGGGCGTGGCCTAGGCCAAAAGATGCAGCAGACTCCAGTGCATCTGTGTGTACAAGTTTTTGGACTCTGGGAGGTTCGGTGTGGGAGTTATAGCCCCAAACGCGTATTCCTTGGTATAGCGCCACCTAGTGGCCGGCATGTCTGGATTTTGTCGTCTGCGTAGTGTTCACGGACCTGGATCTAGTCATGCGATTGGCATGTCGGCACCATTTACGGTTTGGGCTGTGGTACCACTTCTACGGAAGGAAGTATAAGAATAACTAGAACTGCAAGCAGTTATGCAGGGGTCCAAGAAGTGTGCATTTCGCCGGCACAACGCGACAAGAAATGTGCATTTCGCCGGCACAACGCGAAGCATGTGTTCAAAACGCTACCCTGAACCTGTGGATACAAAGGATTTGACTGTGGTAGGAGTAGCGAGAAGTCAGTGTAGCGTTTTCGCGGCAAAATTTTGTAGAAGATATACAATTTCCTTGTTTATTGCGCCCCCTAATGGCGAAATTTTCCGGATTTTTTATCGAACGTCATTAAGGTTAGCACCAACATGTGTGTAGAATTTGGACTCGATCCGGTCTAATTTGGGATTTTTTTTAATTTTTAATTTTCCACGTCTAATTTAGCTAATAAACAAATATTCAAAACTCTACCGTTTTGTCTTCGAAGGTCGGATCAAAAAACTGTCTATGATTTCTTTGCGTGTGCGTCTGAAGATACCGTGTGCAAAGTTTTGTGTCGATCGGTCAAGAAATGTGTGAGGAGTAGCGAAAAAACAGTTTTGCGGTTTTCGCGATTTGGCGAAAAATATTCATAGACGCAAATGGGCGTGGCCTAGGCCAAAAGATGCAGCAGACTCCAGTGCATCTGTGTGTACAAGTCTTTGGACTGTGGGAGGTTCGGTGTGGGAGTTATAGCCCCAAACGCGTATTCCTTGGTATAGCGCCACCTAGGGACCGGCATGTCTGGATTTTGTTATCTGAGTAGCGGTGCCGATTCTGGATCTAGTCATGTAATTGGCGAGTGTGCACCATTTACGGTTTGGGCTGTAGTCCCACTTTCACCGCGGGAAGTATAAGAAGAATCCTTACAAAAACAATAGGGATCCAACCTGTTGGCTTGGACCCCTAACTAGAACTGCAAGCAGTTATGCAGGGGTCCAAGAAGTGTGCATTTCGCCGGCACAACGCGAAGCATGTGTTCAAAAATTTAGAAACGGCGTATGCCAAAAGATGCAGCTGACTCCAGTGAATCTGTGGATATAAAGGCTTTGACTGTGGGAGGTTCGGTGTGGGAGTTATAGCCCAAAACGCGTTTTCAGAACATTCCATTGGCAAATTAAGAGACATACAATGTCTTAGTTTTTTGGCGCCGCCTTGTGGCGAAATTTCCGAAGACAATTTTCCTTTGCCAAATAACTCCCGCCCACATTAATAATTCTTGGCCATATTTTCTATATAGACTCGAGATTGCCCCTTGATGGTTTCCCTCGAGTTTGAACAACATTCCTTAGGCCAATTAGAAGATATACAATTTCCTCGTTTATTGCGCCCCCTAATGGCGAAATTTTCCAAATTTTTTATCGAACGTCTTTATGGTTAGCACCAACATCTGTGTAACATTTGGACTCGATCCGATGTGTAGTTTTGGATTTTTTCTGGATTTTGGATTTTTCACGTCTAATTTAGCTAATAAACCAATATTCAAAACGCTACCGTTTCGTCGTCGAAGGTCGGATCAAAAAAGTGTCCGAGGATTTCTTTGCGTGTGCGTCTGAAGATGTTGTGTGCAAAGTTTGGTGTTGATTGGTCAAGAAATGTGGGAGGAGTAGCGAAAAAACAGTTTTGCGGTTTTCGCGATTTTGCGAAAAATATTCATAGACGCAAATGGGCGTGGCCTATGCCAAAAGATGCAGCAGACTCCAGTGGATATGTGGGTACAAGTTTTTGAATGTGGGAGGTTCGGTGTGGGAGTTATAGCCCCAAACGCGTCTTTCCTTGGTATAGCGCCACCTAGTGGCCGGCGTGTCTGGATTTTGACGTCTGCCTAGAACTCAGGGACCTGGATCTAGTCATGCAATTGGCGTGTCGGCACCATTTACGGTTTGGGCTGTGGGCCCACTTCTAGGGGGGAATAATAATAAGAACTAGAACTGCAAGCAGTTATGCAGGGGTCCAAGAAGTGTGCATTTCGCCGGCACAACGCGACAAGAAATGTGCATTTCGCCGGCACAACGCGAAGCATGTGTTGAAAACGCTACCCTGAACCTGTGGATACAAAGGATTTGACTGTGGTAGGAGTAGCGAGAAGTCAGTGTAGCGTTTTCGCGGCGAGATTTTGTAGAAGAAATACAATTTCCTCGTTTATTGCGCCCCCTAATGGCGAAATTTTCCGATTTTTTTATCGTACGACAATAAGGTTATCTACAACATGTGTGTACAATTTGGACTCGTTCCGATGTCTAATTTTGGATTTCTTTGGATTTTTGATTTTCCACGTCTAATTTAGCTCATAAACCAATATTCAAAACGCTACCGTTTCGTCGTCGAAGGTCGGATCAAAAAACTGTATACGATTCCTTTTCGTGTGTGTCTGAAGATGTCGTGTGCAAAGTTTGGTGTTGATTGGGCGAGAAATGTGGGAGGAGTAGGGAAAAAACTGTTTTGCGGTTTTCGCGATTTAGCGAAAAATATTCATAGACGCAAATGGGCGTGGCCTAGGCCAAAAGATGCAGCAGACTCCAGTGCATCTGTGTGTACAAGTTTTTGGACTCTGGGAGGTTCGGTGTGGGAGTTATAGCCCAAAACGCGTTTTCAGAACATTCCATTGGCAAATTAAGAGACATACAATGTCTTAGTTTTTTGGCGCCGCCTTGTGGCGAAATTTCCGAAGACAATTTTCCTTTGCCAAATAACTCCCGCCCACATTAATAATTCTTGGCCATATTTTCTATATAGACTCGAGATTGCCCCTTGATGGTTTCCCTCGAGTTTGAACAACATTCCTTAGGCCAATTAGAAGATATACAATTTCCTCGTTTATTGCGCCCCCTAATGGCGAAATTTTCCAAATTTTTTATCGAACGTCTTTATGGTTAGCACCAACATCTGTGTAACATTTGGACTCGATCCGATGTGTAGTTTTGGATTTTTTCTGGATTTTGGATTTTTCACGTCTAATTTAGCTAATAAACCAATATTCAAAACGCTACCGTTTCGTCGTCGAAGGTCGGATCAAAAAAGTCTCCGAGGATTTCTTTGCGTGTGCGTCTGAAGATGTTGTGTGCAAAGTTTGGTGTTGATTGGTCAAGAAATGTGGGAGGAGTAGCGAAAAAACAGTTTTGCGGTTTTCGCGATTTTGCGAAAAATATTCATAGACGCAAATGGGCGTGGCCTATGCCAAAAGATGCAGCAGACTCCAGTGGATATGTGGGTACAAGTTTTTGAATGTGGGAGGTTCGGTGTGGGAGTTATAGCCCCAAACGCGTCTTTCCTTGGTATAGCGCCACCTAGTGGCCGGCGTGTCTGGATTTTGTCGTCTGCCTAGAACTCAGGGACCTGGATCTAGTCATGCAATTGGCGTGTCGGCACCATTTACGGTTTGGGCTGTGGGCCCACTTCTAGGGGGGAATAATAATAAGAACTAGAACTGCAAGCAGTTATGCAGGGGTCCAAGAAGTGTGCATTTCGCCGGCACAACGCAACAAGAAATGTGCATTTCGCCGGCACAACGCGACAAGAAATATGCATTTCGCCGGCACAACGCGACAAGAAATGTGCGTTTCGCCGGCACAACGCGAAGCATGTGTTCAAAACGCTACCCTGAACGCTACCCTGAACCTGTGGATACAAAGGATTTGACTGTGGTAGGAGTAGCGAGAAGTCAGTGTTGCGTTTTCACAGCGAAATTTTGTAGAAGATATACAATTTCCTCGTTTATTGCGCCCCCTAATGGCGAAATTTTCCGATATTTTTTTCGAACGTCATTAAGGTTAGCACCGACATGTCTGTAAAATTTGGACTCGATCCGATATATAATTCTGGATTTCTTTGGATTTTTGATTTTTCACGTCTAATTTAGCTATTAAACAAATATTCAAAACTCTACCGTTTCGTCGTCGAAGGTCGGATCAAAAAACTGTCCGACGATTCCTTTGCGTGTGCGTCTGAAGATGTCGTGTGCAAAGTTGTGTGTCAATTGGTCAAGAAATGTGGGAGGAGTAGCGAAAAAACTGTTTTGCGGTTTTCGCGATTTAGCGAAAAATATTCATAGACGCAAATGGGCGTGGCCTAGGCCAAAAGATGCGGCAGACTCCAGTGCATCTGTAGGTATGACGTTTTGGACTGTGGGAGGTTCGGTGTGGGAGTTATAGCCCCAAACGTGATTTTCTTGTTATAGCGCCACCTAGTGGCCGGCATGTCTGGATTTTGTCGTCTGCCGTCACCTCACGGACCTGGATCTAGTCATGTAATTGGCTTGTGTGCACCATTAACGGTTTG
Organism: Gadus macrocephalus; assembly: GCF_031168955.1. Lineage (NCBI taxonomy): Eukaryota > Metazoa > Chordata > Actinopteri > Gadiformes > Gadidae > Gadus > Gadus macrocephalus. The sequence continues at coordinate 8,865,056 of NC_082391.1, read as the reverse complement.
GGCTGTGGTACCACTTCTACGGAAGGAAGTATAAGAAAAATCCTTACAAAAACAATAGGGATCCAACCTGTTGGCTTGGACCCCTAACTAGAACTGCAAGCAGTTATGCAGGGGTCCAAGAAGTGTGCATTTCGCCGGCACAACGCGAAGCATGTGTTCAAAACAAAGCATGTGTTCAAAACAAATGGGCTTGGCCTATGCCAAGAGATGCAGCTGACTCCAGTGAATCTGTGGATATAAAGGTTTTCACTGTGGGAGCTTCGGTGTGGGAGTTATAGCCCAAAATGCGTTTTCAGAACATTCCATTGGCCAGTTAGGAGATGTATTATTTCGTCGTTTATTTGCGCCCCCTTGTGGCGAAATTTTCCTTTGCCAAATAACTCCCGCCCACATTAATAATTCTTGGCCATATTTTTTATATAGACTCGGGTTTGCCCCTTGATGGTTCCCTTATAGTTTGAAGAACATTCCTTTGGCCAATTAGAAGATATACAATTTCCTCGTTTATTGCGCCCCCTTATGGCGAAATATTCCGATTATTTTACTGAACGCCAGTAGGGGTAGCATCGACATGTGTCAAAAATTTGGACTTGATCCGATGTGTAATTTTGGTATTTCTTAATTTTTTGGCGTTTCGATGTAAAACGTAGCTAATAAACATATATTCAAAACGCTACCGTTTCGTCGTCGAAGGTCGGATCAAAAAAGTGTTAAAGTATTTATTTTCGTGTGCGTCTTAAGGTGTTGTGTGCAAAGTTTTGTGTCAATTGGTCAAGAAATGTGGGAGGAGTTGGGAAAAGGCAGTTTAGCGGTTTTCGCCATTTTGCGGAAAAAAATTATAGACGCAAATGGGCGGGGCCTATGCCAAAAGATGCAGCAGACTCCAGTGAATATGTGGGTACAAGTTTTTGAATGTGGGAGGTTCGGTGTGGGAGTTATAGCCCCAAACGCGTCTTTCCTTGGTATAGCGCCACCTAGTGGCCGGCGTGTCTGGATTTTGTCGTCTGCCTAGAACTCAGGGACCTGGATCTAGTCATGCAATTGGCGTGTCGGCACCATTTACGGTTTGGGCTGTGGGCCCACTTCTAGGGGGGAATAATAATAATTAAAAATGGATAATATGTATTATTTATTAGAAAAAATTGAAAAAAAAAAGGTAAAAATTGATAATATTTATTATTGATTAGAAAAAATAGAAAAGACAAAGACAAAACATTTATATCATTGGGTAGTGCTAAAAAAAATAAACATATCTATGGCTTTCATTAGAGGGGCAAATCCATAAAAAAAATAATGGGGAGAAAATTCATGATTTATAAGAAAAAATAGAAAATGTAAAAAAATTAAAAATATATAATATGTAATATTTATTATTTATTTGAATAAATAGAAAAGACAGACAAAACATTTAAAATATTGGGTAGTGCTAAAACCTGCGAGCTAAACGAGCTAACCAGTTACAGAAGGAAATCTAAACAGAGGCACTCATGATCGGAGTAGTAGGTGGACAGAATTTGCACTTTGATATCAGTGGGACTAATGTCACGAATGTAAACGTGATCAATTGTTGTGTCGTTTTCTGTTGTTGGCGAAGAGACAATTTGGGTGTAACCTTGTTGTTGCATGAAATTTTCTGCAGATTTAGAAACAAGGGCATTGTCGTTGAAGTCACCCATAATTACCTTTCCTCCTGAAAGTTGGTTAAATTGTTGCATTACCAAAGCGAGATTTTGTTTGAATAAGGCGAGTTGATATGATGGCGGTTTGTACAGCACAATGAAATTGTAATTCAAAGGCTGAACATTAAACATGATGGCTTCCAAGTCACTGCACGGCATGTGTATAATGTTACAAGTGATGTGGTCTTTGTGATAGTAGCCCACACCACCGTGCCGTTTGTTGACCAAGTCTTGGAATTGGGTCATGTTATGGTAGGATTGGGACCGGAGTTTGTGATTAAAAGTCCAACCTGGCATTTCAATGGAACTGACTGATGTGCTTTGTTCCAGCCATGTTTCTGTCACGCAAATGATGTCAGCACTCAAGATTCTCTGGTCATGTTTAAGGTCTTCCATGTGTTGACATAGACCTTGAATGTTGTGGAGGCATATTTTGAGGGTTGAAGTTATTTCTGCTGGTGGAGTTGCAATGAATGGTTCCATTTTTTGCAGGGAAATGTCGATGTCTCGTTTCGAATAGAAGGCTTTGGCTGCGTAGTCTTGAATGATAAGGTTTTCCTCACACGTTACTCGGCTTAATGCTACATATGCTTGGCCAGCTGCAAATATCCTTTTAAGGGACACTACAGCTCTTTCTAAAGTTAAACCTTGAACTTTGTGTATGGTACAGGCCCATGCTAGGCGTAACGGGAATTGGCGTCTAGATCCACCAGTCATTACTTTGTCTTCCACAGCATCTATGGGTGTTGCTTGTTGAAATTGAGGCTCAAAGCATATAGACCTACTCCTCAGTTTCCTGCCGATTGTGTCATTGTCAAACTTAACCAAAATGGTTTTGGGAAACTGAACGTTCCCTTCAAAGGTGATTTTGCAAACGGTACCGAATACACCATTGACCAATCCATCTGACAGATCTATATTTTTGATGAGCATTACGCGAGCTGATGGACCAACGATTAACGTTCTGCTTAAACATGTCTGACTATCAAATTTTGGATTATTTTTTCTTGTTACTTGTCCTGTGGTAGGGTTTCTCTGAGTATCTTGAGCTTTAATTTGCACCAAATCCATACACGTCTTGTGTAACATGGCGATGTTATGGGTTGCCACTTCATCGTTTGTGGCGAAAATGTGAAGGTCCTGTGTCAGTTCCCCCTCGCCGGTCTCGCGTTGTCTTAGCAAGACTTCATCTCGCTGGTAAAGATTGTCTCCTTTTCGGTGTTTTCTAAGACGATTCAAGGTTTCAGCAAACTCTTTGTTTTTTTGTCGCATTATCTTGGTCAACTCAATGTGAGTGAAATGATTGTTCCACAGATCGGTCACCAATTGCTCGTGGTAAAGAGGTGTTCCCTTTACAGGGCCGAGCTGGAAGAAGTCACCAACTGCCATGATTGATACATTCCCAAACAATGCATAATCTCCTTGTTGCTTTATTTGTCGTAGTCTGCCATGGACATACGTCAGGATTTTATGATCAACCATACTCACCTCGTCCAAAATGAGTATTTGTAAGTCTTTCATGGTGGCTCTTAACGAATTGATTCTTTCATCTCCTAGAGGTTGATATGGCAGTTTGGCAGTGGTAGTAATAGCAAAGGTGCTGTGTATGGTGCTTCCGTTGATGTTATATGCTGCTACTCCTGTAGGAGCAGCTAGCAAAACATGAGTGTCGTCTGGATTAATGGACATTCTTGCAAAGAGTCTGCATGACTCGTAGTACACAGCTTTAATCAGGTGGGACTTTCCCGTGCCTGCTCCCCCTGAAATGAATACGCGAAACGGGTCTGGGTTTTTGCCATTGATTTTGTCAAGGCACCATGCGCGGATTTTGTAAAAAATTTGAGTCTGTTGTTCGTTTAACGTGCGCATAATGGACAGACCTTCAGCTCTTTGTATCGAGTGTGTGGGAAATTCTTTAGACAGCGTTGCCTTTGCGTCCGACTGCAAGTCCGGTATGGCTTCTCTTTCATTTGGATTTGTGTCGTTGTTGTTAGACATCTCCTCCTGACATTCTAATCGCTCCAACTCAGATTCAGGGCAAAGGTCTGCCCATGCCTCGTCGTGAGCCCCGCGGTGCCCTGCAACCTCTTGGCATCTGTCGAGCTCATCTGCATCTACTTCAAACAGGGATCTGTTGAAATCTACAACTTCCTTAACACTTTGCGTTGTATTGCTGCTGTTAGTGATGGAACCGGTCCTGTAAAACTGCTCATAACTGTTGTACGGTGGAGGTTTTAACTCATCTGTTGAATAATGAGGCAAAAACAATTGTAGCAAACTGTGGTAGTGTTTTTCTGGATATTTGGTTTGTGAGAAACGAGCGTATCTAGCAACAGCATCAGGTCCCCTAGTTCTCATCTTAACAAAGCCAGTGTTATTTTCCAGTTTAACAGAGCCCTGGCTGTGCTGCTCTTTCCCGTACAGAACTCTGTATTTTGAAGCAAATGTGGCTATACAAATATCACGGAAAATTGCGCCCTGGGGGCGGTTTTTGTAGCGGTCCGTTATGCTCGTCATCCATATCGAGTCTGTTGATGTGTCACCCTGTTCTGCTTTGCTTTGAATGACACTGAGAGGATAACTCATTCTGACGGTATTTTCACCAGTAGGGATAAATGTGACCAGTCTTGAGCATTCGTTGAGATGCATGTTTGTGACTCGATAAACACTTTCTTGAGCTGAGACCTCGCGATTGTGGAGAAAGACACTTCCCAACTTATTGAGTGTTTGTTTTGCATCTAAATTTCCATGTTTTTTCATTTCATTTTGAGTATGTTGTAACAATAAGCCCATGTCTTGTTCTGCTTTTGAGATGTAGGATATTATGTATACTACACAAGCAAAAGCATCGCAGACATATTGTATGTCCATGTTGGCATCCCAGCAACGCAAAAGGTCTTTGTTGTATTGATTAACGTAAACATCTGATGGGTTGCGTTTGTGTACAACCGCGTTTTTATTGGTTGTCAATCGGTAGGCATCTTCAAACATTTCCTGGGTGATGTTAATGGAAGCAAACAGCTGATCCACAGTGTCGAAGGTTAGGTCTGGACTTGAAAGAGCATGTTTGACCCTTGTCATGACACTTTTAGCCACCTCTTTTTCTTTTCGCATTTCTAATATAGAGACGTCTATCGGATCAGCGTCTGTTACCTCCTGGTTCTCGTCTGTTTTACTTCTACAAAGAAAGGTGTGGTTGCTTGGAGGACGTGGAAAGTTAAATCTGCATGTTGTGCCTTTTTTCCTACAACTCTTTGAATGCTTGGAGCTGTGTTTTTGAACGCTGGAAACAACTTCATGCAATGCGTCGGTTGCTGGCGGGAGTTCACAACTGATGTATTTATCAATAAATTGTGTGACTTCTTGGTCCGTGTTTTTGCCTATTTTCGGTGCATTTTCCACCCAGAACAGACAATGAGTATGGGGTGAGCCGCGTTGTTGGAATTCAACTCTAAAAAATGTCTCGATAACTTTACCAATGGGGTTAGCTGGTGACTTGATGACGTCATTTAGGAAAGTCTGAAACCTGTGTTGGAACATTCTTGCCGCGGTAACCGGATTAGTTTTGAGTAAATTGCACCTTTGTGACCAGTCCAGGTCGTTGACATTTCCCTGTATTTTCTGTAGTCTCATGAAAACATCGATGAGTTCAGTCCAGCGTAAATCAGCACATGAAAATGAACAGAACCAAGTAGGGACACCAAGCTGACGAACCATAGCAAATAGATTTTTCTGTACACCTTGCCAAAAAACTGGAGTCCCTCGGATCGGTTGAAGGAACTTGTAACCGAGATCGGTTTTTAAGACATTTTGTACATAGTCTTTGTTTGAAAGCATGGCGGAAGTTATAGCCAATGATTCCCCTGCATGGTAACCTTTTCTCAATGCTATGGACACCTTGGAAACAACCTGATTGACCTCAGATAAATATTGAGCATAGAAAATGTAGTCCAAGTTGCTGCTAAACCTCCCATCAGCATTTAGGATGCGTGTGTTGATGTATCTACTGAGAGTGAGCCTGTGGGGCCGTGCATCATGGAATGTACCCGTCCCTTTGGGGAAAAGAGTTGGGAAACATTTTGCTTCATTACCCTTATCTGTCAGCAGCCTAACAGGACTGTTGCCTTCAGCTGGAGCTATTGATAAAACACTTTCGAAATGCTGATCAAATATTTCTTGTGCGATATCAATAGGTTGCAAACATGTGTCCAAGAGTAACCCGTGTGTTTGAGTTTCATATATGTGGTCAGCTTCTTCATCATCCGACACCTGGTCTGATTGAGTTGTAATGTCACTGCTTTCAGGTGCAGATGGAGTGTCATTAACTGGGTTGCATTCTTTCAAAACAGAACATGCATCTTCTGGCAAGGGATTTTCCCATTCTGCGTTAAAGTCTATGTCCTTATACCATTTATTCATGTCCTTTAAACATGCTATCGCATTTTGGATTTTTTGAGTGTGCACATATTGATACTGATAATGCCCCTTATAAGTAAGTTTTCTTTTCAGTTTTATTCGGATCATTAAATCTTGATTTTCTAGCCTAGGGAGAACCGAAGTGACTACATCGCTGTTTGATGGAACGCAAGTCACCGGCCCATGGACAGAATTCTGAGAACCTCGTGGCAATGCCACAAGTCGCATAAAGGGAATATTCAATGCGCACAGGTGTTGTTCTAATGAGTTCAGTGTGCCTAATTCGTCAGGAATTGGATCCAATGCCATATTGTTCATAGCGCTCTCCTGGGGAACCTTACCACTGAGTATCTTGGAGTTGCAACTGAAACATATCCACAATTTCCCAGCAACTGTCTGTTTTAGTGTGCATGGCGTTAAACATGCAATATCACATTGATGGAGATATGTTGTAGTAATGCATTGTTCTGCAATTGCTGACACAGTTGAAGCCTTGGATTCATATGAAGTTATGTCACATAATCTAACTTGCTTTCGGAACAATAATCTGTGACATACACAACAAACATGTTCTGGTCCATGTTTGACCTCTTCTTGGAAGAGCTCAATTACAAAGTCAATATTGTGTTTGAAGAGGGTAAGATTAAGTCTCTTTTGACAGTTTCTTTCAATTACAGAGGGCTTATAAGCCGGATCTTCTCTGTATTTGATTACAATACTTTGTATTACCTGGTTACGATAGGCAGGATTGTTTGCGTATTTTTCGATACCGCTGTTTATCACTTGTTGTTTGAACGGTTCATTATTAGCATACTTTTCAATACTGCGGTTTTTTACTTGTTGTTTGAATGGTTCATTATTGGCATATTTTTCAATACTGCTTTTTTTTACTTGTTCTTTGTACGTTTCATTATTGGCATATTTTTCGATACTGCTATTTTTCCGATTTTTTTGATACTGTTCATCACAATTATATCTTTCTTGTGTTTTTAGCATTTTGCCTCGCCTATATTCTGTGTCTTCAGCATATGTTTTCTTTTTCCTTAGATCTTTTAATTTATCACTACATTTTTTACGTGGTGAAACCAGGTCTGCTTTGGACATTTTGTGCGACATTTCACAGAAGCTAGTTAAACTAAAGCATGTATGAGAGGTTTTTTCTTTGACACATGCAATTGGTTCATAATGACATTCATTGCAGTGATTCAGATATATAGCTTTTCGTGAAATCGGCTCAATGTTCGCCGTGAACGTAATCCATTTCTGTTGACTGTATGTGTAAATATCAACACAGAGCAAATCTGCAGAAGCTTGTATTTCCAACTCTGTTGCCCAAGATCCAACATATTTCATTTTTGAGTCCTGGAGATATTGCTCCACAGAAGCAAATTGCCGTCTTAGACAAGTAATGTAATGAAGTGGATAATTTGAGATGTGATTCACTACAGCCTTTCGAAAGGCCTTGTGATGTGACTCGCAACCACTCAATACAGACGAAAGAGAACGAAAGAAACAATTACCGTCACCTACAATGGATGTTGTTTTGCATGGTTCAGGCTGTCCCATATCGAAGGTTTGTACAACAACATTTTGATCTAAACTTGGTACGATATTCAGTTTGTTGCAGATGCTGTTTTTTTCCCTTAATGTCAATCCAGTAAATATTATAGTGGGGCTATCTGTTACAGAAATTAAACAGACATCTGATGCACCCTCTGTGTGAATTGGAGGATCACTGTCAATGTTTACAGTTGTGTCACATGTAGAAGTGTTTGCTACAGGCTGCACAGTTTCAAGGGAAAAAGACACGTTTACTGCAAGGGAATTTCTATCTGTTACCGAAAGGACACAGAGATCAGAGTCACTGTCAGTGTCCAAAGTACCGTCATGTGCCGAAGTGCTGGCTTCAGGCTGTGCCGTTAAAGCAGTAAATGGTGAGTTTACCTCAACAGCTTTCACACCAGTGACTTCAAACACCTTGTTTGGGATATCAAAAGCATGTGGATGATTTTGATATAAGGAATTGACAAGGTTCTTAATATGGTCATATAACTCATACACAGTAGCATAGTGCGCTACTATGCTGGTTCCATCCGGTGCAGCTGAACCCCAAGTACTACGAGAATGAGGATCGAAAACTGCAAAAGCAGTTTCGACCTTGAAAACGGCACAGACACTTCCTTGGATGTTGAGCAAGCATGTGTCTGTCTGCAGCAGTGTCTTCTGAATAGCCTCTTCTAAAGGCATGGCTATGTTATGCAAAGAAGCGTCATAATCATCCTTTTGATCAAGACTTCCAGTGAGTGTATCAAAATATTCCAAACTAAATAATTTATTGTTTAATTTGCAGTGTCTGGGTAACTCGGAAATGAAAATATGCCCACTGGTTTTGGCTGCACTGATTTCCTTATTTTCTAGCATAGATGTGTACAAGCCATTACCTTGTTTTAGAATATGATGAATGTTATTTTTTTTCCATTTGAGAACGCTATGGGTGGTGTGGGTCATAATCGCCGCTATGCCATTTGTAGCACACTGCTTACCTGCATTTTCCCCGAATATGTGGCTGCTCTGGTCAAACGATCCTTGAAGACACCCAGGGTTGTCATAAGTCACATGACTTGATGTAGCAGCTCTGGCAGGTGCAAAATCACAGGGTGCCTAAAAACACAACAGTAGTTCAATCAAAAAGGAGTGTAACCAATAGTTTATATCGAAATGAACAAGGAATTCATAAAAAGGCTAGGAATCAATCAGCTGTAGTTCATGGCTGTGTATAATGGGAAAACGGAATTGTACATGATATAAACATTACTTTAACTAATTTCCAAGATCTAATAAATGGCAGGAAAACTCACAAGGAACAGGGAATAACATGTTAAAAATAAGTACCTTCTGATTGCCAAGTGTTACATGAGGATCTTCAAGCTGGCCATTGTCCTCAGGCGGGCTCTGCTGAAATGACAATTCAGTGTTTTTAAAAGCATGTTGGTTCCCAGTAAGTAATTTGAAAATGTACATAGTATAGGCAAATTAGTCAGAACTGCACACTTACACAATAACAATGTTTTTAAAGAATAAACACATCAAAACAAAATGGGTCTCTTAAGCTGTGGCTTTTCCCGTTGGTATACAATTTTTCCACTAGTAATTACATACCTGCTGACTGCTCGCAGTGACCTCAGGTGCTGGTTCAAACAGCTCATGGTCCTCAATGTGTGTCATCTGCAATCACAAACATTACAAATGTTAAAAAAAAATTGGTTTACCCCTACATGCAAACTCATAAGCCATAGAAAAGGGGACATTTGGTGTATTGTGGTGAACAGAATTAAGGACAAAGAAAACTTTTATTTCAGTTCAGTTTAAATAATTAAAATGAACACAACAAGTTCATCAGCCAACCTTCTTGACATTTCCAATTCATAGTGTGTAGATATTACGAAGAACATGTTAAAAACAGTTAAACTATGTTGATTGTAATTATGAAGTAAAAATGTAAATGTTACTAGATACTGATCCTGGAACAGATTGATTGCTTATTTGCAAATACATTTTTATATTGTTGTCATTACCTTGGTTGAACATCCCAAGAAGCTGGTCTCATTGGCTGTTGGTTTATCAGCCTGGGCCATCACAACTTTTGGCCCCCAAGGTGTTGGCTCTTGTTTTCTCTGTCCAGAGACAACCCGAGCAGTTGGCTGGTTCACCTTCTACAATGAGGTAAGGGAGCAAAATTATCATGAGAGATACAATTGCATGAAAATTGAAAAGTGGGCAGCTCAAAGAACTTACTGCTAATGTAGTTTATTTAAAACAGTAACAAACATAGTGTTGTGCACGCCTGTATTTTGTGGCGCTACATACAAATTTAACAACAAAACCCAAATATTACAAGATGCTCTTTTTTTCCCCCATTCCTTTACCTCACAAAACTCTGTTTGAAGAAACGGCCACTCATCAACACACAGAGTCTGGTCATCCCCCTCCGGTTGAGCAAACTGTAATGACATAGTAAGAATTATATATATTACAATTGAGAAATGGAAACACAAAACTACACATTCTTAAAGGGAACTTAGAGAAAATATCAAAAGAATAGAGAACCGCACTCTATTCACTGAATGTGTGTAATCATCACATGTTGTATGCAAATTACCATGCTCGAAGGCACAAAGACGCTGCCCTCCAGAGTGGCTGGTACAGCAGCTTCTGGCACAGGTCGAGGGGGAGGTACCAGCTTCGAAGGTTTGACAATCCTTGCTGGAGTTTGAAGTGCCTGGAAAATAATTGTAAATCATTGGCAAAACAATACCTACACAGAGAATGTTGACTATCTCTTGTATTAAAGGCGAAATCAAAAAATAGTTGTTCCTGTGTTTCAACCAAAAAACAAGTACATATTTCAATGAGAAATTACCAACCTCAAGGCGGGCCTTCTTTCCTTTGGAGACCACAGCCGTGGTTCCATGTGCCACCTTCCGTTTCTATCATAATGGAAGAGAACGGAAATGATAACAGTTAATGAAATATAACACATTTGTTATCAATGCAACTATCTGTACCATACAATGTAAAGCTTGTCATATAGGATTACAGGCGCTATTAATATGTATGCACTCACAAACAGTTAATATTAAAATCACACAAATTACCTTTGAGCGATTCCCCAAGGGGACGTCAAGGTTGGATGGAACAATGCGATCCATTGCAGCCAACTTGTCAGTGCTAAACCGGATAGGGTTTAGCACGACAAAGCACTCCCTCAGGACCAGAGGAGGCACACAAACCTAGAAATAAAAAACAGAATTGAGCCATTGACCATTTGCCTTGTCTTATAGGAATAGCATTTAAATGAAACAACAAATGTACGCATCATGACGGTTTAATTTCCTATCAGCTATCATACCAATGTACAAACCTCATGAGGAAGGATCCGCACGGAAGACTGATCCCAGTCCTC
>NC_082391.1:8678998-8848998 GCF_031168955.1 Gadus macrocephalus | reverse complement strand
CCGCAAAGCTTTTCTGTGGCAAAATGGCGGCCTGCATCAAAAGCAAACCGCCAAAGCAACCATGCCAACGTAATACAATAAACATAATTATCCATTTCATAAGGACTTACCTTGACAACGAACTTCTTTGGTTGAACCGCAAAGTTGAAAGACAGAACGTACTCGTATGAATCCGCTCACAATATTAATCCGTGGAAAGGAGAGCAAAAGGGTCAATCTGAACAAAGATGTCTCAAGCAGAGAAAATCCGAACAGAGTGAGCCGTGCCGTGCGTCGCTGACGATAGTCATTCAACTCGCGAAGCACCATGGGAGTATGCCACGCCCACACCTCTACAGATGTTGTAGATGTGTTTCTCTGCTCTTCATACCGGACAACATCTCCTGACTTCTTGCTCGCCAAAGTAAAAAAGATAAGATTGACGGATGTCCAAAACGGGAAGACTGAATAATACAGTTGGTATTCCATATGAATATTCCAATTTAACAAACCATACACGGATTCGGAAATACCTTAATTTCATGATTTGGATTGTGGCTTTCAATAATAGCTAGCCTACTGTGTGTACCTCGTCACGCACTCAAGGGCGTACACCACGCCCACACCTGAGCCTTGCCCACACCTGAACAGATGGAGACTACTATATGAAACCTCACTTGCCCTGAGCAATCTTCTGGACAACACCCCTACACTCTTCTTGCCTCGTCCCGTCTCGACTCGCCTCGTCTCAGCTTTTTTGTTCTCACAGTTAAAAAGGTAAGATTGAAATTTCTGTAAGAATTCAAATAAACGAATTGGCGGATGTCCAAAACGGGAAGACTGAATAATACAGTTGGTTTGTTTTGTTTGCGTGATACAACCGCAATGAATGCCGGGAAAAGCCCGCAAATTCAAATCAAACAATGGACATAGAGGCAGAGAACTCCGTGTATGGTTCGTTCATTGAATATTCCAATTTAACAAACCATACACGGATTCGGAAATACCTTATTTCATGATTTGGATTGTGAATAATAGCTAGCCTAGCGATCATCTACGAATTCAAATAAACGGATAGACAGAGGCAGAACTCCGTGTCTGCCTCTTTGTCCATCGTGTTATTTGAATTCGCGTCCCTTTTCCCGGCATGCATTGCGGTTTTATCAAACTTTCACGGAAACATAACAAGCAACTGTAATATTCAGTCTTCCCGTTTTGTATGTATACCAGCGTTAATATTTAATTGTAATGTTTTTTATTTTCAACAGAATAATGACTGGTATTCGTAAGTCCCCGGCGGACTTTGCATCCTCCGATCACCCGGATACCATTGCCATGAGGGATCTGGCCTCCAAGAACTATGTAAGTTATCAAGATTTGCGTCTTTGCAAGCCTGAATGAACAAAATTCCATTTAATACTAACATAGCATTTTTTTTATAATAGCACATTTGTGTAGATGACGTCTACACAAAGGAGCAGAAAATGGAGCACGCCTATGCGTTTGGGGTGATGGTCTGCAACCAGACCATACGGTACACCGAGCAGGCGAAGGAATCCGAGAAAGTGCACAGGAAGCAGCTTGAGTACCTGCGGAGGGAGGTCAAACGACTTGGACAGGATCTCAGGACATCCCAGGCCAGCTTGTCTGCCACACAAAACGGTAAAAATGAATGCAGATTACCAACCAAAACAACTTAATTACATGAAGGCCTTCAGCCAACTCCCAACTACAGAACACTCAGACATATTTATATTATGCCTATGTGTTTTAATTTGGTTGGAGATTTCAAATCTTATGATTTTACCCATTAGACTATATTTACCAACTCATTTATTAACCTAGCTTACAAAATGTGCATCCCAATCCAAATGACGATTACAAACGGAATATTAACATGACTCTCATTCCTATCTAGAACTTGATGACCTCCACTGCACGAACGCCTCCCAAGGTATGACAATACTTAATATTGATAAACAGCCATAATTATATTATGGCTATGTGATTTAATTTGGTTAGAGATCAGTCCAAATGACTAATAACATTTGTTTTAATTCCTATCTAGAAGTGAACGACCTGGACTGCACGACCGCCTCCCAAGGTATGACAATACATGGTGTTAATATGAATTTGACATCAGATGCTGATTCCTCCCAATATGGATTTGATTTGTCATGCATAACACCTATTAGCCAAATGTGAAAAATAATCAAAACAATCTTTCCTCCCATCAGATACTGATACCCCGCAATTGTGTTCAACCAGAGACAACGATGACATCATGGACGAGAACGGGAATGGAGGTACACCTTCTTCTTTTAAATGTCTGTCAGTGGTTATAAAAATCCATGCAGGCTTTATGTCCATGTAACCTGCATGACTTTGCTAATTTTTTTAAAAAAAATACGGAAAACTGATACTTTTCTCTTTACATTTTGCAGATCTACTACCAAGCCCCTGAAAACGGAAACGGAGGACAATGTAAATGGAGTGTAAATAGAGTGATGTGTTAAGCGTGAATAAAAAATGAAAAACATTTCATATTGTTTATTTATTACACTTCATTTACACAAATTGACATCCAGAGGTGTCAAAAGTATTCACATTCATTACTCAAGTAGAAGTATAGATACTAGCGTTTAAAAATACTTCTTTAGAAGTTGAAGTATCAACTGAAGCTTTTTACTCAAATAAAAGTACCGGTTTAAAAACTACTTGAAGTAATGCAAGGGGGGACAAAAGCATAGGCCGTGCCACAGGGGCCTATAGAATTACAATCAGCTTTTTTTGCCAAGTATGCTCACACATACAAGGAATTTGGTCACTGCATTTATCCCATCTGTGAATTTGGTCACACACAGCCACTTCACCCCCAAAAACATTTTTCTAAAGGCCATCTAATGTTATTTGTTAAAATTGGTATGCATGTTTCAGACACATTGATACCCATTGAAAATGAATGCATATTAGAACAATGCAAATACATTAAAGAATATGTGTACTACTGAGCATTAACATGTGTTTCATGGAGCGGAATATATGATGACTAGTTCCCTGTAAGTATTGGAATGGTGCAAAAAGTCAAACTTCAGAGGCATGTTATCAAAAGCCTTTATTGGAACATACTGCAGCTAGTAGGCTATGTTTCAAGCTTAGCTGCAGGAATTTAAGATGTAACGAGTAAAATCTGTGTGTATAACATTTTGGACTGTGGGAGGTTCAGTGTGGGAGTTATAGCCCCAAACGCGTATTCCTTGGTATACCGCCACCTAGTGACCGGCGTGTCTGGATTTGGTTATCTGAGTATCTTTGCCGTACCTGGATCTAGTCATGCAATTCGCGTGTCGGCACCATTTACGGTTTGGGGTGTGGGCCCACTTTTAAGGAGGTAAGAATAACAAGAAGTGTGCATTTCGCCGGCACGAGTTATAGCCCCAAACGCGTATTCCTTGGTATACCGCCACCTAGTGACCGGCGTGTCTGGATTTGGTTATCTGAGTATCTTTGCCGTACCTGGATCTAGTCATGCAATTCGCGTGTCGGCACCATTTACGGTTTGGGGTGTGGGCCCACTTTTAAGGAGGTAAGAATAACAAGAAGTGTGCATTTCGCCGGCACAACGCGAAGCATTTGTTCAAAACAAATGGGCACGGCGTGTGCCAAAAGATGCAGCTGACTCCAGTGAATCTGTGGATATAAAGGTTTTGACTGTGGGAGGTCCGGTGTGGGAGTTATAGCCCAAAACGCGTTTCCAGACCATTCCATTGGCAAATTAGGAGACATACAATGTCGTAGTTTTTTGGCGCCGCCTTGTGGCGAAATTTTCCGAAGACAATTTTACTTTTCCAAATAACTCCCGCCCACATTAATAATTCTTGGCCATATTTTCTATATAGACTCGGGATTACCCCTTGATGGTTCCCTTATAGTTTGAAGAACATTCCTCAGGCCAATTAGAAGATATACAATTTCCTCGTTTATTGCGCCCCCTAATGGCGAAATATTCCGAATTTTTTATCGAACGCCATTAAGGGTAGCGCTAACATGTGTCTAAGATTTGGACTCGATCCGACGTCTAATATCTTTTGTTTCTGGATTTTAGATTTTCGACTTAAAACGTAGCTAAGCGACAAATATTCAAAACGCTACCGTTTCGTCGTCGAAGGTCGGATCAAAAAACTGTCTATTATTTCTTTGCGTGTGCGTCTGAAGATGCCGTGTGCAAAGTTTGGTGTCGATTGGTCAAGAAATGTGGGAGGAGTAGGGAAAAGGCAGTTTTGCGGTTTTCGTGATTTTGCGAAAAAAAATTATAGACGCAAATGGGCGTGGCCTATGCCAAAAGATGCAGCAGACTCCAGTGAATATGTGCGTACAAGTTTTTAACTGTGGGAGGTTCGGTGTGGGAGTTATAGCCCCAAACGCGTATTCCGTGGTATAGCGCCACCTAGTGACCGGCGTGTCTGGATTTTGTCGTCTGCGTAGTCCGAAGAGATCTGGATCTAGTCATGCAATTGGCATGTCGGCACCATTTACGGTTTGGGCTGTGGAGTCACTTTTAGGGGGGTAAGTATAACTAGAACTGCAAGCAGTTATGCAGGGGTCCAAGAAGTGTGCATTTCGCCGGCACAACGCGGCAAGAAATGTGCATTTCGCCGGCACAACGCGAAGCATGTGTTGAAAACGCTACCCTGAACCTGTGGATGCAAAGGATTTGACTGTGGTAGGAGTAGCGAGAAGTCAGTGTAGCGTTTTCGCGGCAAAATTTTGTAGAAGATGTACAATTTTCTCGTTTATTGCACCCCCTAATGGCGAAATTTTCAGATTTTTTTATCGAACGACATTAAGGTTAGCACCAACATGTGTGTACAATTTGGACTCGATCCGATGTCAGATTTTAATTTTTTGGGATTTTGGATTTTCCACGTCTAATTTAGCTAATAAACAAATATTCAAAACTCTACCGTTTCGTCGTCGAAGGTCGGATCAAAAAACTGTCTATGATTTCTGTGCGTGTGCGTCTGAAGATGCCGTGTGCAAAGTTTGGTGTTGATTGGTCAAGAAATGTGGGAGGAGTAGCGAAAAAACAGTTTTGCGGTTTTCGCGATTTTGCGAAAAAAAATTATAGACGCAAATGGGCGTGGCCTATGCCAAAAGATGCAGCAGACTCCAGTGAATATGTGCGTACAAGTTTTTGACTGTGGGAGGTTCGGTGTGGGAGTTATAGCCCCAAACGCGTATTCCTGGGTATAGCGCCACCTAGTGACCGGCGTGTCTGGATTTTGTCGTCTGCTGAGTCCGAACAGATCTGGATCTAGTCATGCAATTCGCGTGTCGGCACCATTTACGGTTTGGGCTGTAGTACCACTTTCAGGGGGGTAAGAATAACTAGAACTGCAAGCAGTTATGCAGGGGTCCAAGAAGTGTGCATTTCGCCGGCACAACGCGAAGCATGTGTGCAAAACAAATGGGCACGGCGTGTGCCAAAAGTTGCAGCTGACTCCAGTGAATCTGTGGATATAAAGGTTTTGACTGTGGGAGGTTCGGTGTGGGAGTTATAGCCCAAAACGCGTTTTCAGAACATTCCATTGGCAAATTAGGAGACATACAATGTCTTAGTTTTTTGGCGCCGCCTTGTGGCGAAATTTCCGAAAACAATTTTCCTTTTCCAAATAACTCCAGCCCACATGAATAATTCTTGGCCATATTTTCTATATAGACTCGGGATTGCCCCTTGATGGTTTCCCTCGAGTTTGAAGAACATTCCTTAGGCCAATTAGAAGATATACAATTTCCTCGTTTATTGCGCCCCCTAATGATGAAATATTCCGAATTTTTTATCGAACGCCATTAAGGGTAGCGCTAACATGTGTCTAAGATTTGGACTCGATCCGACGTCTAATATCTTTTTTTTCTGGATTTTAGATTTTCGACTTAAAACGTAGCTAAGCGACAAATATTCAAAACGCTACCGTTTCGTCGTCGAAGGTCGGATCAAAAAACTGTCTATTATTTCTTTGCGGGTGCGTCTGAAGATGCCGTGTGCAAAGTTTGGTGTCGATTGGTCAAGAAATGTGGGAGGAGTAGGGAAAAGGCAGTTTTGCGGTTTTCGCGATTTTGCGAAAAAAAATTATAGACGCAAATGGGCGTGGCCTATGCCAAAAGATGCAGCAGACTCCAGTGAATATGTGCGTACAAGTTTTTAACTGTGGGAGGTTCGGTGTGGGAGTTATAGCCCCAAACGCGTTTTCCCTTGGTATAGCGCCACCTAGTGACCGGCGTGTATGGATTTTGTCGTCTGCGTAGTCCGAAGAGATCTGGATCTAGTCATGCAATTTGCGTGTCGGCACCATTTACGGTTTGGGGTGTGGGCCCACTTTTAGGGGGGTAAGAATAAAAAAAACTAGAACTGCAAGCAGTTATGCAGGGGTCCAAGAAGTGTGCATTTCGCCGGCACAACGCGACAAGAAATGTGCATTTCGCCGGCACAACGCGAAGCATGTGTTGAAAACGCTACCCTGAACCTGTGGATACAAAGGATTTGACTGTGGTAGGAGTAGCGAGAAGTCAGTGTAGCGTTTTCGTGGCGAGATTTTTTAGAAGAAATACAATTTCCTTGTTTATTGCGCCCCCTAATGGCGAAATTTTCCGAATTTTTTATCGTACGACATTAAGGTTATCTACAACATGTGTGTACAATTTGGACTCGTTCCGATGTCTAATTTTGGATTTCTTTGGATTTTTGATTTTCCACGTCTAATTTAGCTCATAAACCAATATTCAAAACGCTACCGTTTCGTCGTCGAAGGTCGGATCAAAAAACTGTATACGATTCCTTTTCGTGTGTGTCTGAAGATGTCGTGTGCAAAGTTTGGTGTTGATTGGGCGAGAAATGTGGGAGGAGTAGGGAAAAAACAGTTTTGCGGTTTTCGCGATTTTGCGAAAAATATTCATCGACGCAAATGGGCGTGGCCTAGGCCAAAAGATGCAGCAGACTCCAGTGCATCTGTGTGTACAAGTTTTTGGACTCTGGGAGGTTCGGTGTGGGAGTTATAGCCCCAAACGTGATTTTCTTGTTATAGCGCCACCTAGTGGCCGGCATGTCTGGATTTTGTCGTCTACGTAGTCCTCACGGATCTGGAACTAGTCATGCAATTGGCGTATGTGCAACATTTACGGTTTGGGCTGTGGTACCACTTCTACCTGGGAATAATAATAACAAGAAGTGTGCATTTCGCCGGCACAACGCGAAGCATGTGTTCAAAAATTTAGAAACGGCGTATGCCAAAAGATGCAGCTGACTCCAGTGAATCTGTGGATATAAAGGCTTTGACTGTGGGAGGTTCGGTGTGGGAGTTATAGCCCAAAACGCGTTTTCAGAACATTCCATTGGCAAATTAAGAGACATACAATGTCTTAGTTTTTTGGCGCCGCCTTGTGGCGAAATTTCCGAAGACAATTTTCCTTTGCCAAATAACTCCCGCCCACATTAATAATTCTTGGCCATATTTTCTATATAGACTCGAGATTGCCCCTTGATGGTTTCCCTCGAGTTTGAACAACATTCCTTAGGCCAATTAGAAGATATACAATTTCCTCGTTTATTGCGCCCCCTAATGGCGAAATTTTCCAAATTTTTTATCGAACGTCTTTATGGTTAGCACCAACATCTGTGTAACATTTGGACTCGATCCGATGTGTAGTTTTGGATTTTTTCTGGATTTTGGATTTTTCACGTCTAATTTAGCTAATAAACCAATATTCAAAACGCTACCGTTTCGTCGTCGAAGGTCGGATCAAAAAAGTGTCCGAGGATTTCTTTGCGTGTGCATCTGAAGATGTTGTGTGCAAAGTTTGGTGTTGATTGGTCAAGAAATGTGGGAGGAGTAGCGAAAAAACAGTTTTGCGGTTTTCGCGATTTTGCGAAAAATATTCATAGACGCAAATGGGCGTGGCCTATGCCAAAAGATGCAGCAGACTCCAGTGGATATGTGGGTACAAGTTTTTGAATGTGGGAGGTTCGGTGTGGGAGTTATAGCCCCAAACGCGTCTTTCCTTGGTATAGCGCCACCTAGTGGCCGGCGTGTCTGGATTTTGTCGTCTGCCTAGAACTCAGGGACCTGGATCTAGTCATGCAATTGGCGTGTCGGCACCATTTACGGTTTGGGCTGTGGGCCCACTTCTAGGGGGGAATAATAATAAGAACAAGAAGTGTGCATTTCGCCAGCACAACGCGACAAGAAATGTGCATTTCGCCGGCACAACGCGAAGCATGTGTTCAAAACGCTACCGTGAACAACCTGTGGATATAAAGGTTTTGACTTTGAGAGGTTCGGTGTGGGAGTTTCGGCCCCAAACGCATTTTCCGCCACCGTTTAGTCGTAGACGGTTGGATCAAAATTGTTTTTACTGATTTGCATGGCGAAACATATATTCAAAACGCTACCGTTTCGTCGGCGATGGTCGGATCAAAATACTTTTATGGATTTCTTGTCGTGTGCGTCTGAAGACGTCGTGTGCAAAGTTTGGTGTCAATTGGGCAAGAAATGTGGGAGGAGTAGCGAAAAGTCAGTTTAGCTGTTTTCGTGATTTTGCATAAAGAAAATACTGACGTAAATGGGCGTGGTCTATGCCAAAATATACAGCTGACTGCAGTGAATCCGAGCGTATAACGTATTTGACTGTGGGAGCTTCGGTGTGGGAGTTATAGGCCAAAAGCCGCTTTTTCAGAACATTCCATTCTCCAATTAGGAGATAGACAATGTCGTCGTTTATTGCGCCCCCTTAGGGCGTAATTTTCCGAATTTTTTATCGAACGACATTAAGGTTAGCACCGACATGTGTGTAGAATTTGGACTTGATCCGATGTCTAATCTTTGATATTTTTGGATTTTTGATTTTTCACGTCTAATTTAGCTAATAAACCAATATTCAAAACGCTACCGTTTTGTCGTCGAAGGTCGGATCAAAAAAGTGTCTAAGATTTCTTTGCGTGTGCGTCTGACGATGTCGTGTGCAAAGTTTGGTGTTGATTGTTCAAGAAATGTGGGAGGAGTAGGGAAAAGGCAGTTTTGCGGTTTTCGCGATTTAGCGAAAAATATTCATAGACGCAAATGGGCGTGGCCTAGGCCAAAAGATGCAGCAGACTCCAGTGCATCTGTGTGTACAAGTTTTTGACTGTGGGAGGTTCGGTGTGGGAGTTATAGCCCCAAACGCGTATTCCTTGGTATAGCGCCACCTAGTGACCGGCGTGTCTGGATTTTGTCGTCTGCTTAGTCCGAACAGATCTGGATCTAGTCATGCAATTTGCGTGTCGGCACCATTTACGGTTTGGGGTGTGGTATCACTTTTAGGGGGGTAAGTATAGGAACTAGAACTGCAAGCAGTTATGCAGGGGTCCAAGAAGTGTGCATTTCGCCGGCACAACGCGAAGCATGTGTTCAAAACAAATGGGCACGGCGTGTGCCAAAAGATGCAGCTGACTCCAGTGAATCTGTGGATATAAAGGTTTTGACTGTGGGAGTTTTGCGGTTTTCGCGATTTTGCGAAAAATATTCATAGACGCAAATGGGCGTGGCCTATGCCAAAAGATGCAGCAGACTCCAGTGCATCTGGGGGTATAACGATTTTGACTGTCGGAGGTTCGGTTCAGAGTTATAGCCCCAAACGCGTCTTTCCTTGGTATAGCGCCACCTAGTGACCGGCGTGTCTGGATTTGGTTATCTGAGTAGCAGTGACGGACCTGGATCTAGTCATGCAATTGGCGTGTCCGCACCATTTACGGTTTGGGCTGTGGTACCACTTCTAGGGGGAGGTAGTATAATAAACAAGAAGTGTGCATTTCGCCGGCACAACGCGAAGCATGTGTGCAAAACAAATGGGCACGGCGTGTGCCAAAAGATGCAGCTGACTCCAGTGAATCTGTGGATATAAAGGTTTTGACTGTGGGAGGTTCGGTGTGGGAGTTATAGCCCAAAACGCGTTTTCAGAACATTCCATTGGCAAATTAAGAGACGTACAAAGTCTTAGTTTTTTGGCGCCGCCTTGTGGCGAAATTTCCGAAGTCAATTTTCCTTTTCCAAATAACTCCCGCCCACATTAATAATTCTTGGCCATATTTTCTACATAGACTCGGAATCGCCCCTTGATGGTTTCCCTCGAGTTTGAAGAACATTCCTCTGGCCAATTAGAAGATATACAATTTCCTCGTTTATTGCGCCCCCTTATGGCGAAATATTCCGATTATTGTATTGAACGCCAGTAGGGGTAGCATCGACATGTGTCAAAAATTTGGACTTGATCCGATGTCTAATTTTGGTATTTTTGTAATTTTCTGCGTTTCGACGTAAAATGTAGCTAATAAACAAATATTCAAAACGCTACCGTTTCGTCGTCGAAGGTCGGATCAAAGAAATGTCAGAGGCTTTCTTTGCGTGTGAGACTGAAGATGTCGTGTGCAAAGTTTGGTGTCGATTGGTCAAGAAATGTGGGAGGAGTAGCGATAAAACAGTTTAGCGGTTTTCGCGATTTAGCGAAAAATATGAATAGACGCAAATGGGCGTGGCCTAGGCCAAAAGATGCAGCAGACTCCAGTGCATCTGTGTGTATAAGGTTTTGAATGTGGGAGGTTCGGTGTGGGAGTTATAGCCCCAAACGCGTATTCCTTGGTATAGCGCCACCTAGTGGCCGGCATGTCTGGATTTTGTCGTCTGCGTAGTCCCCACGGATCTGGATCTAGTCATGCAATTGGCGTGTCTGCACCATTTACGGTTTGGGGTGTGGGCCCACTTTTAGGGGGGTAAGAATAATAATAATAATAAGAAAAATCTTTACAAAAACAATAGGGATCCAACCTGTTGGCTTGGACCCCTAACAAGAAGTGTGCATTTCGCCGGCACAAGGCGACAAGAAATGTGCATTTCGCCGGCACAACGCGAAGCATGTGTTCAAAACAAATGGGCACGGCGTGTGCCAAAAGATGCAGCTGACTCCAGTGAATCTGTGGATATAAAGGTTTTGACTGTGGGAGGTTCGGTGTGGGAGTTATAGCCCAAAACGCGTTTTCAGAACATTCCATTGGCAAATTAGGAGACATACAATGTCGTAGTTTTTTGGCGCCGCCTTGTGGCGAAATTTCCGAAGACAATTTTCCTTTTCCAAATAACTCCTGCCCACATTAATAATTGTTGGCCATATTTTTTATATAGACTCGGGTTTTCCCCTTGATGGTTCCCTTATAGTTTGAAGAACATTCCTTTGGCCAATTAGAAGATATACAATTTCCTCGTTTCTTGCGCCCCCTAATGGCGACATTTTCCGAATTTTTTATCGAACGACAGTAAGGATAGCCCCAACATGTGTGTAAAATTTGGACTTGATCCGATGTCTAATCTTTGATATTTTTGGATTTTTGATTTTTCATGTCTAATTTAGCTAATAAACAAATATTCAAAATGCTACCATTTCGTCGTCGAAGGTCGGATCAAAAAACTGTCTATTGTTTCTTTGCGTGTGCGTCTGAAGATGCCGTGTGCAAAGTTTGGTGTCGATTGGTCAAGAAATGTGGCAGGAGTAGCTAAAAAACTGTTGTGCGGTTTTCGCGATTTAGCGAAAAAAAATTATAGACGCAAATGGGCGTGGCCTATGCCAAAAGATGCAGCAGACTCCAGTGAATAAGTGGGTACAAGTTTTTGACTGTGGGAGGTTCGGTGTGGGAGTTATAGCCCCAAACGCGTTTTCCCTGGTATAGCGCCACCTAGTGACCGCCGTGTCTGGATTTGGTTATCTGAGTAGCGGTCCCGTACCTGGATCTAGTCATGCAATTGGCGTGTCGGCAACATTTACGGTTTGGGCTGTGGTACCACTTCTAGGGGGAGGTAGTATAATAATAATAAAAAAAATCCTTACAAAAACAATAGGGATCCAATCTGTTGGCTTGGACCCCTAATAATAAACAAGAAGTGTGCATTTCGCCGGCACAACGCGAAGCATGTGTTCAAAACAAATGGGCACGGCGTGTGCCAAAAGATGCAGCTGACTCCAGTGAATCTGTGGATATAAAGGTTTTGACTGTGGGAGGTCCGGTGTGGGAGTTATAGCCCAAAACGCGTTTTCAGACCATTCCATTGGCAAATTAGGAGACATACAATGTCGTAGTTTTTTGGCGCCGCCTTGTGGCGAAATTTTCCGAAGACAATTTTACTTTTCCAAATAACTCCCGCCCACATTAATAATTCTTGGCCATATTTTCTATATAGACTCGGGATTACCCCTTGATGGTTCCCTTATAGTTTGAAGAACATTCCTCAGGCCAATTAGAAGATATACAATTTCCTCGTTTATTGCGCCCCCTAATGGCGAAATATTCCGAATTTTTTATCGAACGCCATTAAGGGTAGCGCTAACATGTGTCTAAGATTTGGACTCGATCCGACGTCTAATATCTTTTGTTTCTGGATTTTAGATTTTCGACTTAAAACGTAGCTAAGCGACAAATATTCAAAACGCTACCGTTTCGTCGTCGAAGGTCGGATCAAAAAACTGTCTATTATTTCTTTGCGTGTGCGTCTGAAGATGCCGTGTGCAAAGTTTGGTGTCGATTGGTCAAGAAATGTGGGAGGAGTAGGGAAAAGGCAGTTTTGCGGTTTTCGTGATTTTGCGAAAAAAAATTATAGACGCAAATGGGCGTGGCCTATGCCAAAAGATGCAGCAGACTCCAGTGAATATGTGCGTACAAGTTTTTAACTGTGGGAGGTTCGGTGTGGGAGTTATAGCCCCAAACGCGTATTCCGTGGTATAGCGCCACCTAGTGACCGGCGTGTCTGGATTTTGTCGTCTGCGTAGTCCGAAGAGATCTGGATCTAGTCATGCAATTGGCGTGTCGGCACCATTTACGGTTTGGGCTGTGGAGTCACTTTTAGGGGGGTAAGTATAATAATAAAAAAAATCCTTACAAAAACAATAGGGATCCAACCTGTTGGCTTGGACCCCTAACAATAGGGATCCAATCTGTTGGCTTGGACCCCTAATAATAATAGGAACTAGAACTGCAAGCAGTTATGCAGGGGTCCAAGAAGTGTGCATTTCGCCGGCACAACGCGACAAGAAATGTGCATTTCGCCGGCACAACGCGAAGCATGTGTTCAAAACGCTACCCTGAACCTGTGGATACAAAGGATTTGACCGTGGTAGGAGTAGCGAGAAGTCAGTGTGGCGTTTTCGCGGCGAAATTTTGTAGAAGATATTAAATTTCCTCGTTTATTGCGCCCCCTAATGGCGTAATTTTCCGAATTTTTTATCGAACGACATTAAGGTTAGCACCAACATGTGTGTACAATTTGGACTCGATCCGATGTCTGATTTTTTATTTTTTTGGATTTTGGATTTTCCACGTCTAATTTAGCTAATATACCAATATTCCAAACGCTACCGTTTCGTCGTCGAAGGTCGGATCAAAAAACTGTCTATGATTTCTTTGCGTGTACGTCTGAAGATGCCTTGTGCAAAGTTTGGTGTTGATCGGTCGAGAAATGTGGGAGGAGTAGCGAAAATACAGTTTTGCGGTTTTCGCGATTTAGCGAAAAATATTCATAGACGCAAATGGGCGTGGCCTAGGCCAAAAGATGCAGCAGACTCCAGTGCATCTGTGTGTACAAGTTTTTGGACTCTGGGAGGTTCGGTGTGGGAGTTATAGCCCCAAACGCGATTTTATAGTTATAGCGCCACCTAGTGACCGGCGTGTCTGGATTTTGTTGTCTGCGTAGTCCGAACAGACCTGGATCAAGTCATGTAATTGGCGTGTGTGCAGCTTTTACGGTTTGGGCTGTGGTACCACTTTTAAGGGGGTTAGTATAATAAAAATCCTTACAAAAACAATAGGGATCCAACCTGTTGGCTTGGACCCCTAATAATCCCTACAAAAACAATAGGGTTCCAACCTGTTGGCTTGGACCCCTAATAATAAACTAGAACTGCAAGCAGTTATGCAGGGGTCCAAGAAGTGTGCATTTCGCCGGCACAACGCGACAAGAAATGTGCATTTCGCCGGCACAACGCGAAGCATGTGTTCAAAACGCTACCCTGAACCTGTGGATACAAAGGATTTGACTGTGGTAGGAGTAGCGAGAAGTCAGTGTAGCGTTTTCGCGGCGAGATTTTGTCGAAGATATACAATTTCCTTGTTTATTGCGCCCCCTAATGGCGAAATTTTCCTAA
Organism: Gadus macrocephalus; assembly: GCF_031168955.1. Taxonomy (NCBI): domain Eukaryota; kingdom Metazoa; phylum Chordata; class Actinopteri; order Gadiformes; family Gadidae; genus Gadus; species Gadus macrocephalus. The sequence goes on along the minus strand of NC_082391.1, from coordinate 8,834,805 downwards.
ATTTTTATCGAACGTCAGTAAGGTTAGCACCAACATGTGTGTAGAATTTGGACTCGATCCGATGTCTAATTTTGGTATTTTTTGAATTTTTGCGTTTCGACGTAAAATGTAGCTAATAAACAAATATTCCAAACACTACCGTTTCGTCGTCGAAGGTCGGATCAAAAAAGTGTTCGAATTTTATTTTTTGTGTGCGTCTGACGATGCCGTGGGCAAAGTTTTGTGTCAATTGGTCAAGAAATGTGGGAGGAGTAGGGAAAAGACAGTTTTGCGGTTTTCGCGATTTAGCGAAAAATATTCATAGACGCAAATGGGCGTGGCCTGGGCCAAAAGATGCAGCAGACTCCAGTGCATCTGTGGGTATATCGATTTTGACTGTGGGAGGTTCGGTGTGGGAGTTATAGCCCCAAACAAGTTTTCCTAAGTATAGCGCCACCTAGTGGCCGGCAGGTCTGGATTTTGTCGTCTGCGTAGTCCGAACAGACCTGGATCTAGTCATGCAATTTGCGTGTCGGCACCATTTACGGTTTGGGGTGTGGGCCCACTTTTAGGGGGGTAAGAATAACTAGAACTGCAAGCAGTTATGCAGGGGTCCAAGAAGTGTGCATTTCGCCGGCACAACGCGAAGCATGTGTTCAAAACAAATGGGCACGGCGTGTGCCAAAAGTTGCAGCTGACTCCAGTGAATCTGTGGATATAAAGGTTTTGACTGTGGGAGGTTCGGTGTGGGAGTTATAGCCCAAAACGCGTTTTCAGAACATTCCATTGGCAAATTAGGAGACATACAATGTCTTAGTTTTTTGGCGCCGCCTTGTGGCGAAATTTCCGAAGACAATTTTCCTTTTCCAAATAACTCCAGCCCACATTAATAATTCTTGGCCATATTTTCTATATAGACTCGGGATTGCCCCTTGATGGTTTCCCTCGAGTTTGAAGAACATTCCTCAGGCCAATTAGAAGATATACAATTTCCTCGTTTATTGCGCCCCCTAATGGCGAAATATTCCGAATTTTTTATCGAACGCCATTAAGGGTAGCGCTAACATGTGTCTAAGATTTGGACTCGATCCGACGTCTAATATCTTTTGTTTCTGGATTTTAGATTTTCGACTTAAAACGTAGCAAAGCGACAAATATTCAAAACGCTACCGTTTCGTCGTCGAAGGTCGAATCCAAAAACTGTCTATTATTTCTTTGCGTGTGCGTCTGAAGATGCCGTGTGCAGAGTTTGGTGTCGATTGGTCAAGAAATGAGGAAGGAGTAGGGAAAAGGCAGTTTTGCGGTTTTCGCGATTTTGCGAAAAAAAATTATAGACGCAAATGGGCGTGGCCTATGCCAAAAGATGCAGCAGACTCCAATGAATATGTGCGTACAAGTTTTTAACTGTGGGAGGTTCGGTGTGGGAGTTATAGCCCCAAAGGCATATTCCTTGGTATAGCGCCACCTAGTGACCGGCGTGTCTGGATTTTGTCGTCTGCTTAGTCCGAACAGATCTGGATCTAGTCATGCAATTTGCGTGTCGGCACCATTTACGGTTTGGGGTGTGGTATCACTTTTAGGGGGGTAAGTATAGGAATAATAATAATCCTTACAAAAACAATAGGGATCCAATCTGTTGGCTTGGACCCCTAATAATAATAGGAACTAGAACTGCAAGCAGTTATGCAGGGGTCCAAGAAGTGTGCATTTCGCCGGCACAACGCGAAGCATGTGTTCAAAACAAATGTGCGTGGCCTCTGCCAAAAGATGCAACTGACTCCAGTGAATCTGTGGATAGAAAGGTTTTTACTGTGGGAGCTTCGGTGTGGGAGTTATAGCCCAAAACGCGTTTTCAGAACATTCCATTGGCCAATTAGGAGATATACAATGTCGTCGTTTTCTGGCGCCGCCTTGTGGTGAAATTTTCCGAAGAGAATTTTCCTCGTGGCGAAAATTTACGATTTTTTTATCGAACGACATTTAGGTTAGCACCGACATGTGTGTAACATTTGGACTTGATCCGATGTCTAATTCTGGATTTTTGTGGATTTTCGATTTTCCACGTCTAGTTTTGCTCATGAACCAATACTCAAAACGCTACCGTTTCGTCGTCGAAGGTCGGATCAAAAAAGTGTTCGAATTTATTTTTTTGTGTTCGTCTGAAGATGTCGTGTGCAAAGTTTGGTGTCAATTGGTCAAGAAATGTGGGAGGAGTAGCGAAAAAACAATTTTGCGGTTTTCGCGATTTTGCGAAAAAAAATTATAGACGCAAATGGGCGTGGCCTAGGCCAAAAGATGCAGCAGACTCCAGTGAATATGTGGGTACAAGTTTTTGACTGTGGGAGGTTCGGTGTGGGAGTTATAGCCCCAAACGCGTATTCCTTGGTATAGCGCCACCTAGTGACCGGAGTGTCCGGATTTTGTCGTCTGCGTAGTCCGAAGAGATCTGGATCTAGTCATGCAATTGGCGTGTCTGCACCATTTACGGTTTGGGCTGTGGGCACACTTTTAGGGAGGTAAGTATAATAGGAAAAATCCTTACAAAAACAATAGGGATCCAACCTGTTGGCTTGGACCCCTAATAATAATCCGTACAAAAACAATAGGGATCCAACCTGTTGGCTTGGACCCCTAAAAAAATCCTTACAAAAACAATAGGGATCCAACCTGTTGGCTTGGACCCCTAACTAGAACTGCAAGCAGTTATGCAGGGGTCCAAGAAGTGTGCATTTCGCCGGCACAACGCGACAAGAAATGTGCATTTCGCCGGCACAACGCGAAGCATGTGTTCAAAACGCTACCCTGAACCTGTGGATACAAAGGATTTGACTGTGGTAGGAGTAGCGAGAAGTCAGTGTAGCGTTTTCGCGGCGAATTTTTGTAGAAGATATACAATTTCCTCGTTTATTGCGCCCCCTAATGGCGAAATTTTCCGAAATTTTTATCGAACGACATTAAGGTTAGCACCGACATGTGTGTACAATTTGGACTCGATCCGATGTCTACTTTTGGATTTTTTGGGATTTTTGATTTTCCACGTCTAATTTAGCTAATATGCCAATATTCAAAACGCTACCGTTTCGTCGTCGAAGGTCGGATCAAAAAAGTGTTCGAATTTTATTTTTTGTGTGCGTCTGACGATGTCGTGTGCAAAGTTTGGTGTTGATTGGTCAAGAAATGTGGGAGGAGTAGGGAAAAGACAGTTTTGCGGTTTTCGCGATTTAGCGAAAAATATTCATAGACGCAAATGGGCGTGGCCTAGGCCAAAAGATGCAGAAGACTCCAGTGCATCTGTGTGTACAAGTCTTAGGACTCTGGGAGGTTCGGTGTGGGAGTTATAGCCCCAAACGCGTATTCCTTGGTATAGCGCCACCTAGGGACCGGCGTGTCTGGATTTTGTCGTCTGAGTAGCGGTGCCGATTCTGGATCTAGTCATGCAATTGGCGCGTGTGCACCATTTACGGTTTGGGCTGTGGTTCCACTTTCAGGGGGAGGTAGTATAAAAACAATCCTTACAAAAACAATAGGGATCCAACCTGTTGGCTTGGACCCCTAAAAATCCTTACAAAAACAATAGGGATCCAACCTGTTGGCTTGGACCCCTAATTAAAAATTCTTGGCCATATTTTTTATATAGACTCGGGTTTGCCCCTTGATGGTTCCCTTATAGTTTGAAGAACATTCCTTTGGCCAATTAGAAGATATACAATTTCCTCGTTTCTTGCGCCCCCTAATGGCGTAATCTTCCGAATTTTTTATCGAACGACATTAAGGATAGCCCCAACATGTGTGTAAAGTTTGGACTCGATCCGAAGTCTAATTCTTGATTTTTTTGGATTTTGGATTTTTCACGTCTAATTTAGCTAATAAACAAATATTCAAAATGCTACCGTTTCGTCGTCAAAGGTCGGATCAAAAAACTGTCTAAGATTTCTTTGCGTGTGCGTCTGAAGATGCCGTGTGCAAAGTTTGGTGTTGATTGGTCAAGAAATGTGGGAGGAGTAGCGAAAATACAGTTTTGCGGTTTTCGCGATTTAGCGAAAAATATTCATAGACGCAAATGGGCGTGGCCTAGGCCAAAAGATGCAGCAGACTCCAGTGCATCTGTGTGTACAAGTTATTGGACTCTGGAAGGTTCGGTGTGGGAGTTATAGCCCCAAACGCGTATTCCTTGGTATAGCGCCACCTAGTGGCCGGCATGTCTGGATTTTGTCGTCTGCCTAGAACTCACGGACCTGGATCTAGTCATGCAATTGGCGTGTCGGCACCATTTACGGTTTGGGCTGTGGTACCACTTCTAGGGGGAAATAAATAGGAAAAATCCTTACAAAAACAATAGGGATCCAACCTGTTGGCTTGGACCCCTAAAAATCCTTACAAAAACAATAGGGTTCCAACCTGTTGGCTTGGACCCCTAAAAATTCTTACAAAAACAATAGGGATCCAACCTGTTGGCTTGGACCCCTAATAATAATAATCCTTACAAAAACAATAGGGATCCAACCTGTTGGCTTGGACCCCTAATAATCCTTACAAAAACAATAGGGATCCAACCTGTTGGCTTGGACCCCTAATAACTAGAACTGCAAGCAGTTATGCAGGGGTCCAAGAAGTGTGCATTTCGCCGGCACAACGCGACAAGAAATGTGCATTTCGCCGGCACAATGCGAAGCATGTGTTGAAAACGCTACCCTGAACCTGTGGATGCAAAGGATTTGACTGTGGTAGGAGTAGCGAGAAGTCAGTGTAGCGTTTTCGCGGCAAAATTTTGTAGAAGATATACAATTTTCTCGTTTATTGCACCCCCTAATGGCGAAATTTTCCGATTTTTTTATCGAACGACATTAAGGTTAGCACCAACATGTGTGTACAATTTGGACTCGATCCGATGTCAGATTTTTATTTTTTGGGATTTTGGATTTTCCACGTCTAATTTAGCTAATAAACAAATATTCAAAACTCTACCGTTTCGTCGTCGAAGGTCGGATCAAAAAACTGTCTATGATTTCTGTGCGTGTGCGTCTGAAGATGCCGTGTGCAAAGTTTGGTGTTGATTGGTCAAGAAATGTGGGAGGAGTAGCGAAAATACAGTTTTGCGGTTTTCGCGATTTAGCGAAAAATATTCATAGACGCAAATGGGCGTGGCCTAGGCCAAAAGATGCAGCAGACTCCAGTGCATCTGTGTGTACAAGTTTTTGGACTCTGGGAGGTTCGGTGTGGGAGTTATAGCCCCAAACGCGTATTCCTTGGTATAGCGCCACCTAGTGGCCGGCGTGTCTGGATTTTGTCGTCTGCCGTCACCTCACGGACCTGGATCTAGTCATGCGATTGGCATGTCGGCACCATTTACGGTTTGGGCTGTGGTACCACTTCTAGGGAAGGAAGTATAAGGTATAACTAGAACTGCAAGCAGTTATGCAGGGGTCCAAGAAGTGTGCATTTCGCCGGCACAACGCGAAGCATGTGTTCAAAACAAATGTGCGTGGCCTCTGCCAAAAGATGCAACTGACTCCAGTGAATCTGTGGATAGAAAGGTTTTTACTGTGGGAGCTTCGGTGTGGGAGTTATAGCCCAAAACGCGTTTTCAGAACATTCCATTGGCCAATTAGGAGATATACAATGTCGTCGTTTTCTGGCGCCGCCTTGTGGTGAAATTTTCCGAAGAGAATTTTCCTCGTGGCGAAAATTTACGATTTTTTTATCGAACGACATTTAGGTTAGCACCGACATGTGTGTAACATTTGGACTTGATCCGATGTCTAATTCTGGATTTTTGTGGATTTTCGATTTTCCACGTCTAGTTTTGCTCATGAACCAATACTCAAAACGCTACCGTTTCGTCGTCGAAGGTCGGATCAAAAAAGTGTTCGAATTTATTTTTTTGTGTTCGTCTGAAGATGTCGTGTGCAAAGTTTGGTGTCAATTGGTCAAGAAATGTGGGAGGAGTAGCGAAAAAACAATTTTGCGGTTTTCGCGATTTTGCGAAAAAAAATTATAGACGCAAATGGGCGTGGCCTAGGCCAAAAGATGCAGCAGACTCCAGTGAATATGTGGGTACAAGTTTTTGACTGTGGGAGGTTCGGTGTGGGAGTTATAGCCCCAAACGCGTATTCCTTGGTATAGCGCCACCTAGTGACCGGAGTGTCCGGATTTTGTCGTCTGCGTAGTCCGAAGAGATCTGGATCTAGTCATGCAATTGGCGTGTCTGCACCATTTACGGTTTGGGCTGTGGGCACACTTTTAGGGAGGTAAGTATAATAGGAAAAATCCTTACAAAAACAATAGGGATCCAACCTGTTGGCTTGGACCCCTAACTAGAACTGCAAGCAGTTATGCAGGGGTCCAAGAAGTGTGCATTTCGCCGGCACAACGCGACAAGAAATGTGCATTTCGCCGGCACAACGCGAAGCATGTGTTGAAAACGCTACCCTGAACCTGTGGATACAAAGGATTTGACTGTGGTAGGAGTAGCGAGAAGTCAGTGTAGCGTTTTCGCGGCGAGATTTTGTAGAAGAAATACAATTTCCTCGTTTATTGCGCCCCCTAATGGCGAAATTTTCCGATTTTTTTATCGTACGACATTAAGGTTATCTACAACATGTGTGTACAATTTGGACTCGTTCCGATGTCTAATTTTGGATTTCTTTGGATTTTTGATTTTCCACGTCTAATTTAGCTCATAAACCAATATTCCAAACGCTACCGTTTCGTCGTCGAAGGTCGGATCAAAAAAGTGTTCGAATTTTATTTTTTGTGTGCGTCTGACGATGCCGTGGGCAAAGTTTTGTGTCAATTGGTCAAGAAATGTGGGAGGAGTAGGGAAAAGACAGTTTTGCGGTTTTCGCGATTTAGCGAAAAATATTCATAGACGCAAATGGGCGTGGCCTGGGCCAAAAGATGCAGCAGACTCCAGTGCATCTGTGGGTATATCGCTTTTGACTGTGGGAGGTTCGGTGTGGGAGTTATAGCCCCAAACAAGTTTTCCTAGGTATAGCGCCACCTAGTGGCCGGCAGGTCTGGATTTTGTCGTCTGCGTAGTCCGAACAGACCTGGATGTAGTCATGCAATTGGCGTGTGTGCACCTTTTACGGTTTGGGCTGTGGTACCACTTTTAAGGAGGTAAGAATAAGACTAGAACTGCAAGCAGTTATGCAGGGGTCCAAGAAGTGTGCATTTCGCCGGCACAACGCGACAAGAAATGTGCATTTCGCCGGCACAACGCGAAGCATGTGTTCAAAACGCTACCCTGAACCTGTGGATACAAAGGATTTGACTGTGGTAGGAGTAGCGAGAAGTCAGTGTAGCGTTTTCGCGGCGAAATTTTGTAGAAGATATACAATTTCCTCGTTTATTGCGCCCCCTAATGGTGAAATTTTCCGAATTTTTTATCGAACGACATTAAGGTTAGCACCGACATGTGTGTAGAATTTGGACTCGATCCGATGTCTACTTTTAGTTTTTTTTGGATTTTTGATTTTCCACGTGTAATTTAGCTAATAAACCAATATTCAAAACTCTACCGTTTCGTCGTCAAAGATCGGATCAAAAAACTGTCTATGATTTCTTTGCGAGTGCGTCTGAAGATGCCGTGTGCAAAGTTTGGTGTCGATCGGTCAAGAAATGTGGGAGGAGTAGGGAAAAAACAGTTTTGCGGTTTTCGCGATTTAGCGAAAAATATTCATAGACGCAAATGGGCGTGGCCTAGGCCAAAAGATGCAGCAGACTCCAGTGCATCTGTGTGTACAAGTTTTTGACTGTGGGAGGTTCGGTGTGGGAGTTATAGCCCCAAACGCGTATTCCTTGGTATAGCGCCACCTAGTGACCGGCAGGTCTGGATTTTGTCGTCTGCTGAGTCCGAACAGATCTGGATCTAGTCATGCAATTCGCGTGTCGGCACCATTTACGGTTTGGGCTGTGGTCGCACTTTCAGGGGGGTTAGTATAACTAGAACTGCAAGCAGTTATGCAGGGGTCCAAGAAGTGTGCATTTCGCCGGCACAACGCGAAGCATGTGTTCAAAAATTGAGAAACGGCGTATGGCAAAAGATGCAGCTGACTCCAGTGAATCTGTGGATATAAAGGTTTTGACTGTGGGAGGTTCGGTGTGGGAGTTATAGCCCAAAACGCGTTTTCAGAACATTCCATTGGCCAATTAGGAGATATATTATTTCGTCGTTTTTTTGCACCCCCTTGTGGCGAATTTTTCCAAAGACATTTTTCCTTTTCCAAATAACTCCCGCCCACATTAATAATTCTTGGCCATATTTTCTCTATAGACTCGGGATTGCCCCTTGATGGTTTCCCTTGAGTTTGAAGAACATTCCTCTGGCAAATTAGAAGATATACAATTTCCTCGTTTATTGCGCCCCCTTAGGGCGTAATTTTCCGATTTCTTTAGCAAACGCTGTTAAGGTTAGCACCGACATGTGTGTAAAATTTGGACTCGATCCGATGTCTAATTTTAGATTTTTTTTTATTATTATTTTTCACGTCTAATTTAGCTAATAAACCAATATTCAAAACGCTACCGTTTTGTCGTCGAAGGTCGGATCAAAAAAGTGTCTAAGATTTCTTTGCGTGTGCGTCTGACGATGTCGTGTGCAAAGTTTGGTGTTGATTGGTCAAGAAATGTGGGAGGAGTAGGGAAAAAACAGTTTTGCGGTTTTCGCGATTTAGCGAAAAATATTCATAGACGCAAATGGGCGTGGCCTAGGCCAAAAGATGCAGCAGACTCCAGTGCATCTGTGTGTACAAGTTTTTGACTGTGGGAGGTTCGGTGTGGGAGTTATAGCCCCAAACGCGTATTCCTTGGTATAGCGCCACCTAGTGGCCGGCATGTCTGGATTTGGTTATCTGAGTAGCGGTGCCGGACCTGGTTCTAGTCATGTAATTGGCGCGTGTGCACCATTTACGGTTTGGGCTGTAGTCCCACTTTCAAGGCGGGAAGAATAACTGAAGATGTCGTGTGCTAAGTTTTGTGTCAATTGGTCAAGAAATGTGGGAGGAGTTGGGAAAAGGCAGTTTAGCGGTTTTCGCCATTTTGCGAAAAAAAATTATGGACGCAAATGGGCGTGGCCTATGCCAAAAGATGCAGCAGACTCCAGTGAATATGTGGGCACAAGTTTTTGAATGTGGGAGGTTCGGTGTGGGAGTTATAGCCCCAAACGCGTCTTTCCTTGGTATAGCGCCACCTAGTGGCCGGCGTGTCTGGATTTTGTCGTCTGCCTAGAACTCAGGGACCTGGATCTAGTCATGCAATTGGCGTGTCGGCACCATTTACGGTTTGGGCTGTGGGCCCACTTCTAGGGGGGAATAATAATAACTAGAACTGCAAGCAGTTATGCAGGGGTCCAAGAAGTGTGCATTTCGCCAGCACAACGCGACAAGAAATGTGCATTTCGCCGGCACAACGCGAAGCATGTGTTCAAAACGCTACCGTGAACAACCTGTGGATATAAAGGTTTTGACTTTGAGAGGTTCGGTGTGGGAGTTTCGGCCCCAAACGCATTTTCCGCTACCGTTTAGTCGTAGACGGTTGGATCAAAATTGTTTTTACTGATTTGCATGGCGAAACATATATTCAAAACGCTACCGTTTCGTCGGCGATGGTCGGATCAAAATACTTTTATGGATTTCTTGTCGTGTGCGTCTGAAGACGTCGTGTGCAAAGTTTGGTGTCAATTGGGCAAGAAATGTGGGAGGAGTAGCGAAAAGTCAGTTTAGCTGTTTTCGTGATTTTGCATAAAGAAAATACTGACGTAAATGGGCGTGGTCTATGCCAAAATATACAGCTGACTGCAGTGAATCCGAGCGTATAACGTATTTGACTGTGGGAGCTTCGGTGTGGGAGTTATAGGCCAAAAGCCGCTTTTTCAGAACATTCCATTCTCCAATTAGGAGATAGACAATGTCGTCGTTTTTTGGCGCCGCCTTGTGGCGAAATTTTCCGAAGACAATTTTCCTTTTCCAAATAACTCCCGCCCACATTAATAATTCTTGGCCATATTTTCTATATAGACTCGGGATTACCCCTTGATGGTTTCCCTTGAGTTTGAAGAACATTCCTTTTGCCAATTAGAAGATATACAATTTCCTCGTTTATTGCGCCCCCTTAGGGCGTAATTTTCCGAATTTTTTATCGAACGACATTAAGGTTAGCACCGACATGTGTGTAGAATTTGGACTTGATCCGATGTCTAATCTTTGATATTTTTGGATTTTTGATTTTTCACGTCTAATTTAGCTAATAAACCAATATTCAAAACGCTACCGTTTTGTCGTCGAAGGTCGGATCAAAAAAGTGTCTAAGATTTCTTTGCGTGTGCGTCTGACGATGTCGTGTGCAAAGTTTGGTGTTGATTGTTCAAGAAATGTGGGAGGAGTAGGGAAAAGGCAGTTTTGCGGTTTTCGCGATTTAGCGAAAAATATTCATAGACGCAAATGGGCGTGGCCTAGGCCAAAAGATGCAGCAGACTCCAGTGCATCTGTGTGTACAAGTTTTTGACTGTGGGAGGTTCGGTGTGGGAGTTATAGCCCCAAACGCGTATTCCTTGGTATAGCGCCACCTAGTGACCGGCGTGTCTGGATTTTGTCGTCTGCTTAGTCCGAACAGATCTGGATCTAGTCATGCAATTTGCGTGTCGGCACCATTTACGGTTTGGGGTGTGGTATCACTTTTAGGGGGGTAAGTATAGGAACTAGAACTGCAAGCAGTTATGCAGGGGTCCAAGAAGTGTGCATTTCGCCGGCACAACGCGAAGCATGTGTGCAAAACAAATGGGCACGGCGTGTGCCAAAAGTTGCAGCTGACTCCAGTGAATCTGTGTATATAAAGGTTTTGACTGTGGGAGGTTCGGTGTGGGAGTTATAGCCCAAAACGCGTTTTCAGAACATTCCATTGGCAAATTAAGAGACATACAATGTCTTAGTTTTTTGGCGCCGCCTTGTGGCGAAATTTCCGAAGACAATTTTCCTTTTCCAAATAACTCCCGCCCACATTAATAATTCTTGGCCATATTTTTTATATAGACTCGGGTTTGCCCCTTGATGGTTTCCTCATAGTTTGAAGAACATTCCTTTGGCCAATTAGAAGATATACAATTTCCTCGTTTATTGCGCCCCCTAAAGGCGAAATTTTCCAAAATGTTTATCGAACGACCTTAAGGGTAGCACCGACATGCGTCTAAAAATTGGACATGATCCGATGTCTAATTTTGCTATTTTGTGAATTTTTGCGTTTCGACGTAAAACGTAGCTAATAAACAAATATTAAAAACGCTACCGTTTCGTCGTCGAAGGTCGGATCAAAAAAGAGTTTGAGTATTTATTTTCGTGTGCGTCTTAAGATGTCGTGTGCAAAGTTTGGTGTTGATTGGTCAAGAAATGCGGGAGGAGTAGCGAAAATACAGTTTAACGGTTTTCGCAATTTTGCGAAAAAAAATTATAGACGCAAATGGGCGTGGCCTATGCCAAAAGATGCAGCAGACTCCAGTGAATATGTGGGTACAAGTTTTTGAATGTGGGAGGTTCGGTGTGGGAGTTATAGCCCCAAACGCGTTTTCCCTTGGTATAGCGCCACCTAGTGACCGGCGTGTATGGATTTTGTCGTCTGCGTAGTCCGAAGAGATCTGGATCTAGTCATGCAATTCGCGTGTCGCCACCATTTACGGTTTGGGGTGTGGGCCCACTTTTAGGGGGGTAAGAATAATAATAGGAATAATAATAATCCTTACAAAAACAATAGGGATCCAACCTGTTGGCTTGGACCCCTAACTAGAACTGCAAGCAGTTATGCAGGGGTCCAAGAAGTGTGCATTTCGCCGGCACAACGCGACAAGAAATGTGCATTTCGCCGGCACAACGCGAAGCATGTGTTGAAAACGCTACCCTGAACCTGTGGATACAAAGGATTTGACTGTGGTAGGAGTAGCGAGAAGTCAGTGTAGCGTTTTCGCGGCGAAATTTTGTAGAAGATATAAGATTTTCTCGTTTATTGCACCCCCTAATGGCGAAATTTTCCGATTTTTTTATCGAACGACATTAAGGTTAGCACCAACATGTGTGTACAATTTGGACTCGATCCGATGTCAGATTTTTATTTTTTGGGATTTTGGATTTTCCACGTCTAATTTAGCTAATATACCAATATTCCAAACGCTACCGTTTCGTCGTCGAAGGTCGGATCAAAAAAGTGTTCGAATTTTATTTTTTGTGTGCGTCTGACGATGTCGTGTGCAAAGTTTGGTGTTGATTGGTCAAGAAATGTGGGAGGAGTAGGGAAAAAACAGTTTTGCGTTTTTCGCGATTTAGCGAAAAATATTCATAGACGCAAATGGGCGTGGCCTAGGCCAAAAGATGCAGAAGACTCCAGTGCATCTGTGTGTACAAGTCTTAGGACTCTGGGAGGTTCGGTGTGGGAGTTATAGCCCCAAACGCGTATTCCTTGGTATAGCGCCACCTAGGGACCGGCGTGTCTGGATTTTGTCGTCTGAGTAGCGGTGCCGATTCTGGATCTAGTCATGCAATTGGCGCGTGTGCACCATTTACGGTTTGGGCTGTGGTTCCACTTTCAGGGGGAGGTAGTATAAAAACAATCCTTACAAAAACAATAGGGATCCAACCTGTTGGCTTGGACCCCTAATAAGAAAAATCTTTACAAAAACAATAGGGATCCAACCTGTTGGCTTGGACCCCTAACTAGAACTGCAAGCAGTTATGCAGGGGTCCAAGAAGTGTGCATTTCGCCGGCACAACGCGACAAGAAATGTGCATTTCGCCGGCACAACGCGAAGCATGTGTTGAAAACGCTACCCTGAACCTGTGGATACAAAGGATTTGACTGTGGTAGGAGTAGCGAGAAGTCAGTGTAGCGTTTTCGCGGCAAAATTTTGTAGAAGATATAAGATTTTCTCGTTTATTGCACCCCCTAATGGCGAAATTTTCCGATTTTTTTATCGAACGACATTAAGGTTAGCACCAACATGTGTGTACAATTTGGACTCGATCCGATGTCAGATTTTTATTTTTTGGGATTTTGGATTTTCCACGTCTAATTTAGCTAATATACCAATATTCCAAACGCTACCGTTTCGTCGTCGAAGGTCGGATCAAAAAAGTGTTCGAATTTTATTTTTTGTGTGCGTCTGACGATGTCGTGTGCAAAGTTTGGTGTTGATTGGTCAAGAAATGTGGGAGGAGTAGGGAAAAAACAGTTTTGCGTTTTTCGCGATTTAGCGAAAAATATTCATAGACGCAAATGGGCGTGGCCTAGGCCAAAAGATGCAGAAGACTCCAGTGCATCTGTGTGTACAAGTCTTAGGACTCTGGGAGGTTCGGTGTGGGAGTTATAGCCCCAAACGCGTATTCCTTGGTATAGCGCCACCTAGGGACCGGCGTGTCTGGATTTTGTCGTCTGAGTAGCGGTGCCGATTCTGGATCTAGTCATGCAATTGGCGCGTGTGCACCATTTACGGTTTGGGCTGTGGTTCCACTTTCAGGGGGAGGTAGTATAAAAACTAGAACTGCAAGCAGTTATGCAGGGGTCCAAGAAGTGTGCATTTCGCCGGCACAACGCGAAGCATGTGTTCAAAACAAATGTGCGTGGCCTATGCCAAAAGATGCAACTGACTCCAGTGAATCTGTGGATAGAAAGGTTTTTACTGTGGGAGCTTCGGTGTGGGAGTTATAGCCCAAAACGCGTTTTCAGAACATTCCATTGGCCAATTAGGAGATATACAATGTCGTCGTTTTCTGGCGCCGCCTTGTGGTGAAATTTTCCGAAGAGAATTTTCCTCGTGGCGAAAATTTACGATTTTTTTATCGAACGACATTTAGGTTAGCACCGACATGTGTGTAACATTTGGACTTGATCCGATGTCTAATTCTGGATTTTTGTGGATTTTCGATTTTCCACGTCTAGTTTTGCTCATGAACCAATACTCAAAACGCTACCGTTTCGTCGTCGAAGGTCGGATCAAAAAAGTGTTCGAATTTATTTTTTTGTGTTCGTCTGAAGATGCCGTGTGCAAAGTTTGGTGTCAATTGGTCAAGAAATGTGGGAGGAGTAGCGAAAAAACAATTTTGCGGTTTTCGCGATTTTGCGAAAAAAATTTATAGACGCAAATGGGCGTGGCCTAGGCCAAAAGATGCAGCAGACTCCAGTGAATATGTGGGTACAAGTTTTTGACTGTGGGAGGTTCGGTGTGGGAGTTATAGCCCCAAACGCGTATTCCTTGGTATAGCGCCACCTAGTGACCGGAGTGTCCGGATTTTGTCGTCTGCGTAGTCCGAAGAGATCTGGATCTAGTCATGCAATTGGCGTGTCTGCACCATTTACGGTTTGGGCTGTGGGCACACTTTTAGGGAGGTAAGTATAATAGGAAAAATCCTTACAAAAACAATAGGGATCCAACCTGTTGGCTTGGACCCCTAACTAGAACTGCAAGCAGTTATGCAGGGGTCCAAGAAGTGTGCATTTCGCCGGCACAACGCGACAAGAAATGTGCATTTCGCCGGCACAACGCGAAGCATGTGTTGAAAACGCTACCCTGAACCTGTGGATACAAAGGATTTGACTGTGGTAGGAGTAGCGAGAAGTCAGTGTAGCGTTTTCGCGGCGAAATTTTGTAGAAGATATACAATTTCCTCGTTTATTGCGCCCCCTAATGGCGAAATTTTCCGGATTTTTTATCGAACGTCATTAAGGTTAGCACCAACATGTGTGTAGAATTTGGACTCGATCCGATGTCTAATTTTGGATTTTTTTGGATTTTTAATTTTCCACGTCTAATTTAGCTAATAAAGAAATATTCAAAACTCTACCGTTTTGTCTTCGAAGGTCGGATCAAAAAACTGTCTATGATTTCTTTGCGTGTGCGTCTGAAGATACCGTGTGCAAAGTTTCGTGTCGATCGGTCAAGAAATGTGCGAGGAGTAGCGAAAAAACAGTTTTGCGGTTTTCGCGATTTAGCGAAAAATATTCATGGACGCAAATGGGCGTGGCCTAGGCCAAAAGATGCAGCAGACTCCAGTGCATCTGTGTGTACAAGTTTTTGGACTCTGGGAGGTTCGGTGTGGGAGTTATAGCCCCAAACGCGATTTTCTAGTTATAGCGCCACCTAGTGGCCGGCATGTCTGGATTTTGTCGTCTGCGTAGTCTACACGGATCTGGATCTAGTCATGCAATTGGCGTGTGTGCACCATTTACGGTATGGGCTGTGGTACCACTTTCAAGGAGGTAAGTAAACAAGAAATGTGGGAGGAGTAGCGAAAAGTCAGTTTAGCTGTTTTCGTGATTTTGCATAAAGAAAATACTGACGTAAATGGGCGTGGTCTATGCCAAAATATACAGCTGACTGCAGTGAATCCGAGCGTATAACGTATTTGACTGTGGGAGCTTCGGTGTGGGAGTTAAAGGCCAAAAGCCGCTTTTTCAGAACATTCCATTCTCCAATTAGGAGATAGACAATGTCGTCGTTTTTTGGCGCCGCCTTGTGGCGAAATTTTCCGAAGACAATTTTCCTTTTCCAAATAACTCCCGCCCACATTAATAATTCTTGGCCATATTTTCTATATAGACTCGGGATTACCCCTTGATGGTTTCCCTTGAGTTTGAAGAACATTCCTTTTGCCAATTAGAAGATATACAATTTCCTCGTTTATTGCGCCCCCTTAGGGCGTAATTTTCCGAATTTTTTATCGAACGACATTAAGGTTAGCACCGACATGTGTGTAGAATTTGGACTTGATCCGATGTCTAATCTTTGATATTTTTGGATTTTTGATTTTTCACGTCTAATTTAGCTAATAAACCAATATTCAAAACGCTACCGTTTTGTCGTCGAAGGTCGGATCAAAAAAGTGTCTAAGATTTCTTTGCGTGTGCGTCTGACGATGTCGTGTGCAAAGTTTGGTGTTGATTGTTCAAGAAATGTGGGAGGAGTAGGGAAAAGGCAGTTTTGCGGTTTTCGCGATTTAGCGAAAAATATTCATAGACGCAAATGGGCGTGGCCTAGGCCAAAAGATGCAGCAGACTCCAGTGCATCTGTGTGTACAAGTTTTTGACTGTGGGAGGTTCGGTGTGGGAGTTATAGCCCCAAACGCGTATTCCTTGGTATAGCGCCACCTAGTGACCGGCGTGTCTGGATTTTGTCGTCTGCTTAGTCCGAACAGATCTGGATCTAGTCATGCAATTTGCGTGTCGGCACCATTTACGGTTTGGGGTGTGGTATCACTTTTAGGGGGGTAAGTATAGGAATAATTCTTGGCCATATTTTCTATATAGACTCGAGATTGCCCCTTGATGGTTTCCCTCGAGTTTGAACAACATTCCTTAGGCCAATTAGAAGATATACAATTTCCTCGTTTATTGCGCCCCCTAATGGCGAAATTTTCCAAATTTTTTATCGAACGTCTTTATGGTTAGCACCAACATCTGTGTAACATTTGGACTCGATCCGATGTGTAGTTTTGGATTTTTTCTGGATTTTGGATTTTTCACGTCTAATTTAGCTAATAAACCAATATTCAAAACGCTACCGTTTCGTCGTCGAAGGTCGGATCAAAAAAGTCTCCGAGGATTTCTTTGCGTGTGCGTCTGAAGATGTTGTGTGCAAAGTTTGGTGTTGATTGGTCAAGAAATGTGGGAGGAGTAGCGAAAAAACAGTTTTGCGGTTTTCGCGATTTTGCGAAAAATATTCATAGACGCAAATGGGCGTGGCCTATGCCAAAAGATGCAGCAGACTCCAGTGGATATGTGGGTACAAGTTTTTGAATGTGGGAGGTTCGGTGTGGGAGTTATAGCCCCAAACGCGTCTTTCCTTGGTATAGCGCCACCTAGTGGCCGGCGTGTCTGGATTTTGTCGTCTGCCTAGAACTCAGGGACCTGGATCTAGTCATGCAATTGGCGTGTCGGCACCATTTACGGTTTGGGCTGTGGGCCCACTTCTAGGGGGGAATAATAATAAGAAAAATCCTTACAAAAACAATAGGGATCCAACCTGTTGGCTTGGACCCCTAACTAGAACTGCAAGCAGTTATGCAGGGGTCCAAGAAGTGTGCATTTCGCCGGCACAACGCGAAGCATGTGTTCGAAATTGAGAAACAGCGCATGCCAAAAGATGCAGCTGACTCCAGTGAATCTGTGGATATAAAGGTTTTGACTGTGGGAGGTTCGGTGTGGGAGTTATAGCCCAAAACGCGTTTTCAGAACATTCCATTGGCCAATTAGGAGATGTATTATTTCGTCGTTTTTTTGCGCCCTCTTGTGGCGAAATTTTGCAAAGACAATTTTCCTTTTCCAAATAACTCCCGCCCACATTAATAATTCTTGGCCATAATTTTTATATAGACTCGGGTTTGCCCCTTGATGGTTTCCCTTGAGTTTGAAGAACATTCCTCTGGCAAATTAGAAGATATACAATTTCCTCGTTTATTGCGCCCCCTTAGGGCTTAATTTTCCGAATTCTTTAGCAAACGCCGATAAGGTTAGCACCGACATGTGTGTAAAATTTGGACTCGTGCCGATGTCTAATTTTTGATTTTTATTTATTATTATTTTTCACGTCTAATTTAGCTAATAAACCAATATTCAAAACGCTACCGTTTCGTCGGAAAAGGTCGGATCAAAAAAGTGTCTATGATTTCTTTGCGTGTGCGTCTGAAGATGCCGTGTGCAAAGTTTTGTGTCAATTTGTCAAGAAATGTGGGAGGAGTAGCGAAAATACAGTTTTGCGGTTTTCGCGATTTTGCGAAAAATATTCATAGACGCAAATGGGCGTGGCCTAGGCCAAAAGATGCAGCAGACTCCAGTGAATATGTGGGTACAAGTTTTTGACTGTGGGAGGTTCGGTGTGGGAGTTATAGCCCCAAACGCGTATTCCTTGGTATAGCGCCACCTAGTGACCGGCGTGTCTGGATTTGGTTATCTGAGTAGCGGTGCCGTACCTGGATCTAGTCATGCAATTGGCGTGTCGGCACCATTTACGGTTTGGGCTGTGGTACCACTTTCAAGGCGTGAAGTATAATAAAAAGAACTAGAACTGCAAGCAGTTATGCAGGGGTCCAAGAAGTGTGCATTTCGCCGGCACAACGCGACAAGAAATGTGCATTTCGCCGGCACAACGCGAAGCATGTGTTCAAAACGCTACCCTGAACCTGTGGATACAAAGGATTTGACTGTGGTAGGAGTAGCGAGAAGTCAGTGTAGCGTTTTCGCGGCAAAATTTTGTAGAAGATATACAATTTTCTCGTTTATTGCACCCCCTAATGGCGAAATTTTCCGAATTTTTTATCGAACGACATTAAGGCTAGCACCAACATGTGTGTACAATTTGGACTCAATCCGATGTCTAATTGTTGATACTTTTGGATTTTTGATTTTCCACGTCTAATTTAGCTAATAAACAAATATTCAAAACTCTACCGTTTCGTCGTCGAAGGTCGGATCAAAAAACTGTCTATGATTTCTTTGCGTGTGCGTGTGAAGATACCGTGTGCAAAGTTTTGTGTCGATTGGGCAAGAAATGTGGGAGGAGTAGCGAAAAAACAGTTTTGCGGTGTTCGCGATTTTGCAAAAAATATTCATAGACGCAAATGGGCGTGGCCTAGGCCAAAAGATGCAGCAGACTCCAGTGCATCTGTGTGTACAAGTTTTTGACTGTGGGAGGTTCGGTGTGGGAGTTATAGCCCCAAACGCGTATTCCTTGGTATAGCGCCACCTAGTGACCGGCAGGTCTGGATTTTGTCGTCTGCTGAGTCCGAACAGATCTGGATCTAGTCATGCAATTCGCGTGTCGGCACCATTTACGGTCGCACTTTCAGGGGGGTTAGTATAATAAGAAAAATTCTTACAAAAACAATAGGGTTCCAACCTGTTGGCTTGGACCCCTAACTAGAACTGCAAGCAGTTATGCAGGGGTCCAAGAAGTGTGCATTTCGCCGGCACAACGCGAAGCATGTGTTCAAAACAAATGGGCACGGCGTGTGCCAAAAGTTGCAGCTGACTCCAGTGAATCTGTGGATATAAAGGTTTTGACTGTGGGAGGTTCGGTGTGGGAGTTATAGCCCAAAACGCGTTTTCAGAACATTCCATTGGCAAATTAGGAGACATACAATGTCGTCGTTTTTTGGCGCCGCCTTGTGGCGAAATTTCCGAAGACAATTTTCCTTTTCCAAATAACTCCAGCCCACATTAATAATTCTTGGCCATATTTTCTATATAGACTCGGGATTGCCCCTTGATGGTTTCCCTCGAGTTTGAAGAACATTCCTTAGGCCAATTAGAAGATATACAATTTCCTCGTTTATTGCGCCCCTTTATGGCGAAATTTTCCGATTTTTTTATCGAACGACCTTAAGGGTATCACCGACATGCGTCTAAAAGTTGGACATGATCCGATGTCTAATTTTGCTATTTTGTTAATTTTTGCGTTTCGACGTAAAACATAGCTAATAAACAAATATTCAAAACGCTACCGTTTCGTCGTCGAAGGTTGGATCAAAAAAGAGTTTGAGTATTTATTTTCGTGTGCGTCTTAAGATGTCGTGTGCAAAGTTTGGTGTTGATTGGTCAAGAAATGCGGGAGGAGTAGCGAAAATACAGTTTTGCGGTTTTCGCGATTTTGCGAAAAATAATTATAGACGCAAATGGGCGTGGCCTATGCCAAAAGATGCAGCAGACTCCAGTGAATATGTGGGTACAAGTTTTTGCATGTGGGAGGTTCGGTGTGGGAGTTATAGCCCCAAACGCGTTTTCCCTTGGTATAGCGCCACCTAGTGTTCGGCGTGTCTGGATTTTGTCGTCTGCGTAGTCCGAAGAGATCTGGATCTAGTCATGCAATTCGCGTGTCGGCACCATTTACGGTTTGGGGTGTGGGCCCACTTTTAAGGAGGTAAGAATAATAATAAGAAAAATCCTTACAAAAACAATAGGGATCCAACCTGTTGGCTTGGACCCCTAAAAATCCTTACAAAAACAATAGGGATCCAACCTGTTGGCTTGGACCCCTAACTAGAACTGCAAGCAGTTATGCAGGGGTCCAAGAAGTGTGCATTTCGCCGGCACAACGCGACAAGAAATGTGCATTTCGCCGGCACAACGCGAAGCATGTGTTCAAAACTCTACCCTGAACCTGTGGATACAAAGGATTTGACTGTGGTAGGAGTAGCGAGAAGTCAGTGTAGCGTCTTCGCGGCGAAATTTTGTAGAAGATATACAATTTCCTCGTTTATTGCGCCCCCTAATGGCGAAATTTTCCGATTTTTTTATGGAACGACATTAAGGTTAGCACCGACATGTGTGTAAAATTTGGACTCGATCCGATGTGTACTTTTAGATTTTTTTGGATTTTGGATTTTCCACGTCTAATTTAGCTAATATACTAATATTCCAAACGCTACCGTTTCGTCGTCGAAGGTCGGATCAAAAAAGTGTTCGAATTTTATTTTTTGTGTGCGTCTGACGATGCCGTGGGCAAAGTTCTGTGTCAATTGGTCAAGAAATGTGGGAGGAGTAGGGAAAAAACAGTTTTGCGGTTTTCGCGATTTAGCGAAAAATATTCATAGACGCAAATGGGCGTGGCCTAGGCCAAAAGATGCAGCAGACTCCAGTGCATCTGTGTGTACAAGTTTTTGGACTCTGGGAGGTTCGGTGTGGGAGTTATAGCCCCAAACGCGATTTTCTAGTTATAGCGCCACCTAGTGGCCGGCATGTCTGGATTTTGTCGTCTGCGTAGTCTACACGGATCTGGATCTAGTCATGCAATTGGCGTGTGTGCACCATTTACGGTATGGGCTGTGGTACCACTTTCAAGGAGGTAAGTATAACAAGAAATGTGCATTTCGCCGGCACAACGCGAAGCATGTGTTCAAAACGCTACCCTGAACCTGTGGATACAAAGGATTTGACTGTGGTAGGAGTAGCGAGAAGTCAGTGTAGCGTTTTCGCAGCGAGATTTTGTCGAAGATATACAATTTCCTCGTTTATTGCGCCCCCTAATGGCGAAATTTTCCTAAATTTTTATCGAACGTCAGTAAGGTTAGCACCAACATGTGTGTAGAATTTGGACTCGATCCGATGTCTAATTTTGGTTTTTTTTGAATTTTTGCGTTTCGACGTAAAATGTAGCTAATAAACAAATATTCCAAACGCTACCGTTTCGTCGTCGAAGGTCGGATCAAAAAAGTGTTTGAATTTTATTTTTTGTGTGCGTCTGACGATGCCGTGGGCAAAGTTTTGCGTCAATTGGTCAAGAAATGTGGGAGGAGTAGGGAAAAGACAGTTTTGCGGTTTTCGCGATTTAGCGAAAAATATTCATAGACGCAAATGGGCGTGGCCTGGGCCAAAAGATGCAGCAGACTCCAGTGCATCTGTGGGTATATCGATTTTGACTGTGGGAGGTTCGGTGTGGGAGTTATAGCCCCAAACAAGTTTTCCTAGGTATAGCGCCACCTAGTGGCCGGCAGGTCTGGATTTTGTCGTCTGCGTAGTCCGAACGGACCTGGATGTAGTCATGCAATTGGCGTGTGTGCACCTTTTACGGTTTGGGCTGTGGTACCACTTTTAAGGAGGTAAGAATAAGAACAAGAAGTGTGCATTTCGCCGGCACAACGCGACAAGAAATGTGCATTTCGCCGGCACAACGCGAAGCATGTGTTGAAAACGCTACCCTGAACCTGTGGATACAAAGGATTTGACTGTGGTAGGAGTAGCGAGAAGTCAGTGTAGCGTTTTCGCGGCAAAATTTTGTAGAAGATATAAGATTTTCTCGTTTATTGCACCCCCTAATGGCGAAATTTTCCGATTTTTTTATCGAACGACATTAAGGTTAGCACCAACATGTTTGTACAATTTGGACTCGATCCGATGTCAGATTTTTATTTTTTGGGATTTTGGATTTTCCACGTCTAATTTAGCTAATATACCAATATTCCAAACGCTACCGTTTCGTCGTCGAAGGTCGGATCAAAAAAGTGTTCGAATTTTATTTTTTGTGTGCGTCTGACGATGTTGTGTGCAAAGTTTGGTGTTGATTGGTCAAGAAATGTGGGAGGAGTAGGGAAAAAACAGTTTTGCGGTTTTCGCGATTTAGCGAAAAATATTCATAGACGCAAATGGGCGTGGCCTAGGCCAAAAGATGCAGCAGACTCCAGTGAATATGTGTGTGCAAGTTTTTGACTGTGGGAGGTTCGGTGTGGGAGTTATAGCCCCAAACGCGTTTTCCCTTGGTATAGCGCCACCTAGTGGCCGGCGTGTCTGGATTTTGTCGTCTGCGTAGTCCTCACGGACCTGGATCTAGTCATGCAATCGGCGTGTGTGCAACATTTACGGTTTGGGCTGTATTCCCACTTTTACGGGGGAATAATAATAACAAGAAGTGTGCATTTCGCCGGCACAACGCGACAAGAAATGTGCATTTCGCCGGCACAACGCGAAGCATGTGTTCAAAACGCTACCCTGAACCTGTGGATACAAAGGATTTGACCGTGGTAGGAGTAGCGAGAAGTCAGTGTGGCGTTTTCGCGGCGAAATTTTGTAGAAGATATACAATTTCCTCGTTTATTGCGCCCCCTAATGGCGTAATTTTCCGAATTTTTTATCGAACGACATTAAGGTTAGCACCAACATGTGTGTACAATTTGGACTCGATCCGATGTCTGATTTTTTATTTTTTTGGATTTTGGATTTTCCACGTGTAATTTAGCTAATATACCAATATTCCAAACGCTACCGTTTCGTCGTCGAAGGTCGGATCAAAAAACTGTCTATGATTTCTTTGCGTGTGCGTCTGAAGATGCCTTGTGCAAAGTTTGGTGTTGATCGGTCGAGAAATGTGGGAGGAGTAGCGAAAATACAGTTTTGCGGTTTTCGCGATTTAGCGAAAAATATTCATAGACGCAAATGGGCGTGGCCTAGGCCAAAAGATGCAGCAGACTCCAGTGCATCTGTGTGTACAAGTTTTTGGACTCTGGGAGGTTCGGTGTGGGAGTTATAGCCCCAAACGCGATTTTATAGTTATAGCGCCACCTAGTGACCGGCGTGTCTGGATTTTGTTGTCTGCGTAGTCCGAACAGACCTGGATCAAGTCATGTAATTGGCGTGTGTGCAGCTTTTACGGTTTGGGCTGTGGTACCACTTTTAAGGGGGTTAGTATAATAAAAATCCTTACAAAAACAATAGGGATCCAACCTGTTGGCTTGGACCCCTAACTAGAACTGCAAGCAGTTATGCAGGGGTCCAAGAAGTGTGCATTTCGCCGGCACAACGCGACAAGAAATGTGCATTTCGCCGGCACAACGCGAAGCATGTGTTTAAAACGCTACCCTGAACCTGTGGATACAAAGGATTTGACTGTGGTAGGAGTAGCGAGAAGTCAGTGTAGCGTTTTCGCGGCGAAATTTTGTAGAAGATATACAATTTCCTCGTTTATTGCGCCCCCTAATGGCGAAATTTTCCGAATTTTTTATCGAACGACAATAAGGTTAGCACCAACATGTGTGAAAATTTGGACTCGATCCGATGTCTACTTTTGGATTTTTTTGGATTTTTGATTTTCCACGTCTAATTTAGCTAATATACCAATATTCCAAACGCTACCGTTTCGTCGTCGAAAGTCGGATCAAAAAAGTGTTCGAATTTTATTTTTTGTGTGCGTCTGACGATGTCGTGTGCAAAGTTTGGTGTTGATTGGTCAAGAAATGTGGGAGGAGTAGGGAAAAGACTGTTTTGCGGTTTTCGCGATTTAGCGAAAAATATTCATAGACGCAAATGGGCGTGGCCTAGGCCAAAAGATGCAGCAGACTCCAGTGCATCTGTGTGTACAAGTTTTTGGACTCTGGGAGGTTCGGTGTGGGAGTTATAGCCCCAAACATGTTTTCCTAGGTATAGCGCCACCTAGTGACCGAAATGTCTGGATTTTGTCGTCTGCGTAGTCTACACGCACCTAGATCTAGTCATGCAATTGGCGTGTGTGCACCATTTACGGTTTGGGCTGTGGTACCACTTTTAGGGGGGTAAGTATAAAAAAAAACACTACAAAAACAATAGGGATCCAACCTGTTGGCTTGGACCCCTAACTAGAACTGCAAGCAGTTATGCAGGGGTCCAAGAAGTGTGCATTTCGCCGGCACAACGCGACAAGAAATGTGCATTTCGCCGGCACAACGCGAAGCATGTGTTGAAAACGCTACCCTGAACCTGTGGATACAAAGGATTTGACTGTGGTAGGAGTAGCGAGAAGTCAGTGTAGCGTTTTCGCGGCAAAATTTTGTAGAAGATATAAGATTTTCTCGTTTATTGCACCCCCTAATGGCGAAATTTTCCGATTTTTTTATCGAACGACATTAAGGTTAGCACCAACATGTGTGTACAATTTGGACTCGATCCGATGTCAGATTTTTATTTTTTGGGATTTTGGATTTTCCACGTCTAATTTAGCTAATATACCAATATTCCAAACGCTACCGTTTCGTCGTCGAAGGTCGGATCAAAAAAGTGTTCGAATTTTATTTTTTGTGTGCGTCTGACGATGTCGTGTGCAAAGTTTGGTGTTGATTGGTCAAGAAATGTGGGAGGAGTAGGGAAAAAACAGTTTTGCGTTTTTCGCGATTTAGCGAAAAATATTCATAGACGCAAATGGGCGTGGCCTAGGCCAAAAGATGCAGAAGACTCCAGTGCATCTGTGTGTACAAGTCTTAGGACTCTGGGAGGTTCGGTGTGGGAGTTATAGCCCCAAACGCGTATTCCTTGGTATAGCGCCACCTAGGGACCGGCGTGTCTGGATTTTGTCGTCTGAGTAGCGGTGCCGATTCTGGATCTAGTCATGCAATTGGCGCGTGTGCACCATTTACGGTTTGGGCTGTGGTTCCACTTTCAGGGGGAGGTAGTATAAAAACAATCCTTACAAAAACAATAGGGATCCAACCTGTTGGCTTGGACCCCTAATAACAAGAAGTGTGCATTTCGCCGGCACAACGCGAAGCATGTGTTCAAAACAAATGTGCGTGGCCTATGCCAAAAGATGCAACTGACTCCAGTGAATCTGTGGATAGAAAGGTTTTTACTGTGGGAGCTTCGGTGTGGGAGTTATAGCCCAAAACGCGTTTTCAGAACATTCCATTGGCCAATTAGGAGATATACAATGTCGTCGTTTTCTGGCGCCGCCTTGTGGTGAAATTTTCCGAAGAGAATTTTCCTCGTGGCGAAAATTTACGATTTTTTTATCGAACGACATTTAGGTTAGCACCGACATGTGTGTAACATTTGGACTTGATCCGATGTCTAATTCTGGATTTTTGTGGATTTTCGATTTTCCACGTCTAGTTTTGCTCATGAACCAATACTCAAAACGCTACCGTTTCGTCGTCGAAGGTCGGATCAAAAAAGTGTTCGAATTTATTTTTTTGTGTTCGTCTGAAGATGCCGTGTGCAAAGTTTGGTGTCAATTGGTCAAGAAATGTGGGAGGAGTAGCGAAAAAACAATTTTGCGGTTTTCGCGATTTTGCGAAAAAAATTTATAGACGCAAATGGGCGTGGCCTAGGCCAAAAGATGCAGCAGACTCCAGTGAATATGTGGGTACAAGTTTTTGACTGTGGGAGGTTCGGTGTGGGAGTTATAGCCCCAAACGCGTATTCCTTGGTATAGCGCCACCTAGTGACCGGAGTGTCCGGATTTTGTCGTCTGCGTAGTCCGAAGAGATCTGGATCTAGTCATGCAATTGGCGTGTCTGCACCATTTACGGTTTGGGCTGTGGGCACACTTTTAGGGAGGTAAGTATAATAGGAAAAATCCTTACAAAAACAATAGGGATCCAACCTGTTGGCTTGGACCCCTAATAAACACTACAAAAACAATAGGGTTCCAACCTGTTGGCTTGGACCCCTAATAAAAATCCTTACAAAAACAATAGGGATCCAACCTGTTGGCTTGGACCCCTAACAAGAAATGTGCATTTCGCCGGCACAACGCGAAGCATGTGTTCAAAACGCTACCGTGAACAACCTGTGGATATAAAGGTTTTGACTTTGAGAGGTTCGGTGTGGGAGTTTCGGCCCCAAACGCATTTTCCGCTACCGTTTAGTCGTAGACGGTTGGATCAAAATTGTTTTTACTGATTTGCATGGCGAAACATATATTCAAAACGCTACCGTTTCGTCGGCGATGGTCGGATCAAAATACTTTTATGGATTTCTTGTCGTGTGCGTCTGAAGACGTCGTGTGCAAAGTTTGGTGTCAATTGGGCAAGAAATGTGGGAGGAGTAGCGAAAAGTCAGTTTAGCTGTTTTCGTGATTTTGCATAAAGAAAATACTGACGTAAATGGGCGTGGTCTATGCCAAAATATACAGCTGACTGCAGTGAATCCGAGCGTATAACGTATTTGACTGTGGGAGCTTCGGTGTGGGAGTTATAGGCCAAAAGCCGCTTTTTCAGAACATTCCATTCTCCAATTAGGAGATAGACAATGTCGTCGTTTTTTGGCGCCGCCTTGTGGCGAAATTTTCCGAAGACAATTTTCCTTTTCCAAATAACTCCCGCCCACATTAATAATTCTTGGCCATATTTTCTATATAGACTCGGGATTACCCCTTGATGGTTTCCCTTGAGTTTGAAGAACATTCCTTTTGCCAATTAGAAGATATACAATTTCCTCGTTTATTGCGCCCCCTTAGGGCGTAATTTTCCGATTTTTTTTTTCGAACGCCATTAAGGGTAGCGCTAACATGTGTCTTAGATTTGGACTCGATCCGATGTCTAATATGTTTTTTTTCTGGATTTTAGATTTTCGACTTGAAACGTAGCTAAGCGACAAATATTCAAAACACTACCGTTTCGTCATCGATGGTCGGATCAAAGAAGTGTTCAAGTATTTATTTTCGTGTTTGTCTGAAGATGTCGTGTGCTAAGTTTTGTGTCAATTGGTCAAGAAATGTGGGAGGAGTTGGGAAAAGGCAGTATAGCGGTTTTCGCCATTTTGCGGAAAAAAATTATGGACGCAAATGGGCGTGGCCTATGCCAAAAGATGCAGCAGACTCCAGTGAATATGTGGGTACAAGTTTTTGACTGTGGGAGGTTCGGTGTGGGAGTTATAGCCCCAAACGCGTATTCCTTGGTATAGCGCCACCTAGTGGCCGGCGTGTCTGGATTTTGTCGTCTGCCTAGAACTCAGGGACCTGGATCTAGTCATGCAATTGGCGTGTCGGCACCATTTACGGTTTGGGCTGTGGGCCCACTTCTAGGGGGGAATAATAATAATAATAATAAAAATCCTTACAAAAACAATAGGGATCCAACCTGTTGGCTTGGACCCCTAATAACAAGAAGTGTGCATTTCGCCGGCACAACGCGAAGCATGTGTTCAAAACAAATGTGCGTGGCCTATGCCAAAAGATGCAACTGACTCCAGTGAATCTGTGGATAGAAAGGTTTTTACTGTGGGAGCTTCGGTGTGGGAGTTATAGCCCAAAACGCGTTTTCAGAACATTCCATTGGCCAATTAGGAGATATACAATGTCGTCGTTTTCTGGCGCCGCCTTGTGGTGAAATTTTCCGAAGAGAATTTTCCTCGTGGCGAAAATTTACGATTTTTTTATCGAACGACATTTAGGTTAGCACCGACATGTGTGTAACATTTGGACTTGATCCGATGTCTAATTCTGGATTTTTGTGGATTTTCGATTTTCCACGTCTAGTTTTGCTCATGAACCAATACTCAAAACGCTACCGTTTCGTCGTCGAAGGTCGGATCAAAAAAGTGTTCGAATTTATTTTTTTGTGTTCGTCTGAAGATGCCGTGTGCAAAGTTTGGTGTCAATTGGTCAAGAAATGTGGGAGGAGTAGCGAAAAAACAATTTTGCGGTTTTCGCGATTTTGCGAAAAAAATTTATAGACGCAAATGGGCGTGGCCTAGGCCAAAAGATGCAGCAGACTCCAGTGAATATGTGGGTACAAGTTTTTGACTGTGGGAGGTTCGGTGTGGGAGTTATAGCCCCAAACGCGTATTCCTTGGTATAGCGCCACCTAGTGACCGGAGTGTCCGGATTTTGTCGTCTGCGTAGTCCGAAGAGATCTGGATCTAGTCATGCAATTGGCGTGTCTGCACCATTTACGGTTTGGGCTGTGGGCACACTTTTAGGGAGGTAAGTATAATAGGAAAAATCCTTACAAAAACAATAGGGATCCAACCTGTTGGCTTGGACCCCTAATAAACACTACAAAAACAATAGGGTTCCAACCTGTTGGCTTGGACCCCTAATAAAAATCCTTACAAAAACAATAGGGATCCAACCTGTTGGCTTGGACCCCTAACAAGAAATGTGCATTTCGCCGGCACAACGCGAAGCATGTGTTCAAAACGCTACCGTGAACAACCTGTGGATATAAAGGTTTTGACTTTGAGAGGTTCGGTGTGGGAGTTTCGGCCCCAAACGCATTTTCCGCTACCGTTTAGTCGTAGACGGTTGGATCAAAATTGTTTTTACTGATTTGCATGGCGAAACATATATTCAAAACGCTACCGTTTCGTCGGCGATGGTCGGATCAAAATACTTTTATGGATTTCTTGTCGTGTGCGTCTGAAGACGTCGTGTGCAAAGTTTGGTGTCAATTGGGCAAGAAATGTGGGAGGAGTAGCGAAAAGTCAGTTTAGCTGTTTTCGTGATTTTGCATAAAGAAAATACTGACGTAAATGGGCGTGGTCTATGCCAAAATATACAGCTGACTGCAGTGAATCCGAGCGTATAACGTATTTGACTGTGGGAGCTTCGGTGTGGGAGTTATAGGCCAAAAGCCGCTTTTTCAGAACATTCCATTCTCCAATTAGGAGATAGACAATGTCGTCGTTTTTTGGCGCCGCCTTGTGGCGAAATTTTCCGAAGACAATTTTCCTTTTCCAAATAACTCCCGCCCACATTAATAATTCTTGGCCATATTTTCTATATAGACTCGGGATTACCCCTTGATGGTTTCCCTTGAGTTTGAAGAACATTCCTTTTGCCAATTAGAAGATATACAATTTCCTCGTTTATTGCGCCCCCTTAGGGCGTAATTTTCCGATTTTTTTTTTCGAACGCCATTAAGGGTAGCGCTAACATGTGTCTTAGATTTGGACTCGATCCGATGTCTAATATGTTTTTTTTCTGGATTTTAGATTTTCGACTTGAAACGTAGCTAAGCGACAAATATTCAAAACACTACCGTTTCGTCATCGATGGTCGGATCAAAGAAGTGTTCAAGTATTTATTTTCGTGTTTGTCTGAAGATGTCGTGTGCTAAGTTTTGTGTCAATTGGTCAAGAAATGTGGGAGGAGTTGGGAAAAGGCAGTATAGCGGTTTTCGCCATTTTGCGGAAAAAAATTATGGACGCAAATGGGCGTGGCCTATGCCAAAAGATGCAGCAGACTCCAGTGAATATGTGGGTACAAGTTTTTGACTGTGGGAGGTTCGGTGTGGGAGTTATAGCCCCAAACGCGTATTCCTTGGTATAGCGCCACCTAGTGGCCGGCGTGTCTGGATTTTGTCGTCTGCCTAGAACTCAGGGACCTGGATCTAGTCATGCAATTGGCGTGTCGGCACCATTTACGGTTTGGGCTGTGGGCCCACTTCTAGGGGGGAATAATAATAATAATAATAAAAATCCTTACAAAAACAATAGGGATCCAACCTGTTGGCTTGGACCCCTAACAATCCTTACAAAAACAATAGGGATCCAACCTGTTGGCTTGGACCCCTAACAAGAAGTGTGCATTTCGCCGGCACAACGCGAAGCATGTGTTCAAAACGCTACCCTGAACCTATGGATACAAAGGATTTGACTGTGGTAGGAGTAGCGAGAAGTCAGTGTAGCGTTTTCGCGGCGAATTTTTGTAGAAGATATACAATTTCCTCGTTTATTGCGCCCCCTAATGGCGAAATTTTCCGAAATTTTTATCGAACGACATTAAGGTTAGCACCGACATGTGTGTACAATTTGGACTCGATCCGATGTCTACTTTTGGATTTTTTGGGATTTTTGATTTTCCACGTCTAATTTAGCTAATATGCCAATATTCAAAACGCTACCGTTTCGTCGTCGAAGGTCGGATCAAAAAAGTGTTCGAATTTTATTTTTTGTGTGCGTCTGACGATGTCGTGTGCAAAGTTTGGTGTTGATTGGTCAAGAAATGTGGGAGGAGTAGGGAAAAGACAGTTTTGCGGTTTTCGCGATTTAGCGAAAAATATTCATAGACGCAAATGGGCGTGGCCTAGGCCAAAAGATGCAGAAGACTCCAGTGCATCTGTGTGTACAAGTCTTAGGACTCTGGGAGGTTCGGTGTGGGAGTTATAGCCCCAAACGCGTATTCCTTGGTATAGCGCCACCTAGGGACCGGCGTGTCTGGATTTTGTCGTCTGAGTAGCGGTGCCGATTCTGGATCTAGTCATGCAATTGGCGCGTGTGCACCATTTACGGTTTGGGCTGTGGTTCCACTTTCAGGGGGAGGTAGTATAAAAACAATCCTTACAAAAACAATAGGGATCCAACCTGTTGGCTTGGACCCCTAACTAGAACTGCAAGCAGTTATGCAGGGGTCCAAGAAGTGTGCATTTCGCCGGCACAACGCGAAGCATGTGTTCGAAATTGAGAAACAGCGCATGCCAAAAGATGCAGCTGACTCCAGTGAATCTGTGGATATAAAGGTTTTGACTGTGGGAGGTTCGGTGTGGGAGTTATAGCCCAAAACGCGTTTTCAGAACATTCCATTGGCCAATTAGGAGATGTATTATTTCGTCGTTTTTTTGCGCCCTCTTGTGGCGAAATTTTGCAAAGACAATTTTCCTTTTCCAAATAACTCCCGCCCACATTAATAATTCTTGGCCATAATTTTTATATAGACTCGGGTTTGCCCCTTGATGGTTTCCCTTGAGTTTGAAGAACATTCCTCTGGCAAATTAGAAGATATACAATTTCCTCGTTTATTGCGCCCCCTTAGGGCTTAATTTTCCGAATTCTTTAGCAAACGCCGATAAGGTTAGCACCGACATGTGTGTAAAATTTGGACTCGTGCCGATGTCTAATTTTTGATTTTTATTTATTATTATTTTTCACGTCTAATTTAGCTAATAAACCAATATTCAAAACGCTACCGTTTCGTCGGAAAAGGTCGGATCAAAAAAGTGTCTATGATTTCTTTGCGTGTGCGTCTGAAGATGCCGTGTGCAAAGTTTTGTGTCAATTTGTCAAGAAATGTGGGAGGAGTAGCGAAAATACAGTTTTGCGGTTTTCGCGATTTTGCGAAAAATATTCATAGACGCAAATGGGCGTGGCCTAGGCCAAAAGATGCAGCAGACTCCAGTGAATATGTGGGTACAAGTTTTTGACTGTGGGAGGTTCGGTGTGGGAGTTATAGCCCCAAACGCGTATTCCTTGGTATAGCGCCACCTAGTGACCGGCGTGTCTGGATTTGGTTATCTGAGTAGCGGTGCCGTACCTGGATCTAGTCATGCAATTGGCGTGTCGGCACCATTTACGGTTTGGGCTGTGGTACCACTTTCAAGGCGTGAAGTATAATAAAAAGAAAAATCCTTACAAAAACAATAGGGATCCAACCTGTTGGCTTGGACCCCTAAAAAGAAAAATCCTTACAAAAACAATAGGGATCCAACCTGTTGGCTTGGACCCCTAACTAGAACTGCAAGCAGTTATGCAGGGGTCCAAGAAGTGTGCATTTCGCCGGCACAACGCGACAAGAAATGTGCATTTCGCCGGCACAACGCGAAGCATGTGTTCAAAACGCTACCCTGAACCTGTGGATACAAAGGATTTGACTGTGGTAGGAGTAGCGAGAAGTCAGTGCAGCGTTTTTGCGGCGAAATTTTGTAGAAGATATACAATTTCCTCGTTTATTGCGCCCCCTAATGGCGAAATTTTCCGACATTTTTATCGAACGTCATTAAGGTAAGCACCGACATGTGTGTAGAATTTGGACTCGATCCGATGTCTAATTTTGGATTTTTTTGGATTTTTAATTTTCCACGTCTAATTTAGCTAATAAACAAATATTCAAAACTCTACCGTTTCGTCGTCGAAGGTCGGATCAAAAAACTGTCTATGATTTCTTTGCGTGTGCGTCTGACGATGCCGTGGGCAAAGTTTGGTGTTGATTGGTCAAGAAATGTGGGAAGAGTAGCGAAAATACAGTTTTGCGGTTTTCGCGATTTAGCGAAAAATATTCATAGACGCAAATGGGCGTGGCCTAAGCCAAAAGATGCAGCAGACTCCAGTGCATCTGTGTGTACAAGTTTTTGGACTCTGGGAGGTTCGGTGTGGGAGTTATAGCCCCAAACGCGTATTCCTTGGTATAGCGCCACCTAGTGGCCGGCGTGTCTGGATTTTGTCGTCTGCGTAGTGTTCAGGGACCTGGATCTAGTCATGCAATTGGCGTGTCGGCACCATTTACGGTTTGGGCTGTGGTACCACTTCTAGGGGGAAATAATAACTAGAACTGCAAGCAGTTATGCAGGGGTCCAAGAAGTGTGCATTTCGCCGGCACAACGCGAAGCATGTGTTCAAAACAAATGGGCACGGCGTGTGCCAAAAGTTGCAGCTGACTCCAGTGAATCTGTGGATATTAAGGTTTTGACTGTGGGAGGTTCGGTGTGGGAGTTATAGCCCAAAACGCGTTTTCAGAACATTCCATTGGCAAATTAGGAGACATACAATGTCTTAGTTTTTTGGCGCCGCCTTGTGGCGAAATTTCCGAAGACAATTTTCCTTTTCCAAATAACTCCAGCCCACATTAATAATTCTTGGCCATATTTTCTATATAGACTCGGGATTGCCCCTTGATGGTTTCCCTCGAGTTTGAAGAACATTCCTCAGGCCAATTAGAAGATATACAATTTCCTCGTTTATTGCGCCCCCTAATGGCGAAATATTCCGAATTTTTTATCGAACGCCATTAAGGGTAGCGCTAACATGTGTCTAAGATTTGGACTCGATCCGACGTCTAATATCTTTTGTTTCTGGATTTTAGATTTTCGACTTAAAACGTAGCAAAGCGACAAATATTCAAAACGCTACCGTTTCGTCGTCGAAGGTCGAATCCAAAAACTGTCTATTATTTCTTTGCGTGTGCGTCTGAAGATGCCGTGTGCAGAGTTTGGTGTCGATTGGTCAAGAAATGAGGAAGGAGTAGGGAAAAGGCAGTTTTGCGGTTTTCGCGATTTTGCGAAAAAAAATTATAGACGCAAATGGGCGTGGCCTATGCCAAAAGATGCAGCAGACTCCAATGAATATGTGTGTACAAGTTTTTAACTGTGGGAGGTTCGGTGTGGGAGTTATAGCCCCAAAGGCATATTCCTTGGTATAGCGCCACCTAGTGACCGGCGTGTCTGGATTTTGTCGTCTGCTTAGTCCGAACAGATCTGGATCTAGTCATGCAATTTGCGTGTCGGCACCATTTACGGTTTGGGGTGTGGTATCACTTTTAGGGGGGTAAGTATAGGAATAATAATAATCCTTACAAAAACAATAGGGATCCAATCTGTTGGCTTGGACCCCTAATAAGAAAAATTCTTACAAAAACAATAGGGTTCCAACCTGTTGGCTTGGACCCCTAACTAGAACTGCAAGCAGTTATGCAGGGGTCCAAGAAGTGTGCATTTCGCCGGCACAACGCGACAAGAAATGTGCATTTCGCCGGCACAACGCGAAGCATGTGTTCAAAACGCTACCCTGAACCTGTGGATACAAAGGATTTGACTGTGGTAGGAGTAGCGAGAAGTCAGTGGAGCGTTTTCGCGGCGAGATTTTGTCGAAGATATACAATTTCCTCGTTTATTGCGCCCCCTAATGGCGAAATTTTCCTAAATTTTTATCGAACGTCAGTAAGGTTAGCACCAACATGTGTGTAGAATTTGGACTCGATCCGATGTCTAATTTTGGTATTTTTTGAATTTTTGCGTTTCGACGTAAAATGTAGCTAATAAACAAATATTCCAAACACTACCGTTTCGTCGTCGAAGGTCGGATCAAAAAAGTGTTCGAATTTTATTTTTTGTGTGCGTCTGACGATGCCGTGGGCAAAGTTTTGTGTCAATTGGTCAAGAAATGTGGGAGGAGTAGGGAAAAGACAGTTTTGCGGTTTTCGCGATTTAGCGAAAAATATTCATAGACGCAAATGGGCGTGGCCTGGGCCAAAAGATGCAGCAGACTCCAGTGCATCTGTGGGTATATCGATTTTGACTGTGGGAGGTTCGGTGTGGGAGTTATAGCCCCAAACAAGTTTTCCTAAGTATAGCGCCACCTAGTGGCCGGCAGGTCTGGATTTTGTCGTCTGCGTAGTCCGAACAGACCTGGATGTAGTCATGCAATTGGCGTGTGTGCACCTTTTACGGTTTGGGCTGTGGTACCACTTTTAAGGAGGTAAGAATAAGAACTAGAACTGCAAGCAGTTATGCAGGGGTCCAAGAAGTGTGCATTTCGCCGGCACAACGCGACAAGAAATGTGCATTTCGCCGGCACAACGCGAAGCATGTGTACAAAACGCTACCCTGAACCTGTGGATACAAAGGATTTGACTGTGGTAGGAGTAGCGAGAAGTCAGTGTAGCGTTTTCGCGGCGAAATTTTGTAGAAGATATACAATTTCCTCGTTTATTGCGCCCCCTAATGGCGAAATTTTCCGAAATTTTTATCGAACGACATTAAGGTTAGCACCGACATGTGTGTGCAATTTGGACTCGATCCGATGTCTACTTTTGGATTTTCTGGGATTTTTTATTTTCCACGTCTAATTTAGCTAATATACCAATATTCAAAACTCTACCGTTTTGTCTTCGAAGGTCGGATCAAAAAACTGTCTATGATTTCTTTGCGTGTGCGTCTGAAGATACCGTGTGCAAAGTTTCGTGTCGATCGGTCAAGAAATGTGCGAGGAGTAGCGAAAATACAGTTTTGCGGTTTTCGCGATTTAGCGAAAAATATTCATCGACGCAAATGGGCGTGGCCTAGGCCAAAAGATGCAGCAGACTCCAGTGGATATGTGGGTACAGGTTTTTGACTGTGGGAGTTTCGGTGTGGGAGTTATAGCCCCAAACGCGTATTCCTTGGTATAGCGCCACCTAGTGACCGGCGTGTCTGGATTTTGTTATCTGAGTAGCGGTGCCGGACCTGGATCTAGTCATGCAATTGGCATGTCGGCACCATTTACGGTTTGGGCTGTGGTACAACTTCTAGGGGGAGGCAGTATAATAACTAGAACTGCAAGCAGTTATGCAGGGGTCCAAGAAGTGTGCATTTCGCCGGCACAACGCGAAGCATGTGTTCAAAACAAATGGGCACGGCGTGTGCCAAAAGATGCAGCTGACTCCAGTGAATCTGTGGATATAAAGGTTTTGACTGTGGGAGGTTCGGTGTGGGAGTTATAGCCCAAAACGCGTTTTCAGAACATTCCATTGGCAAATTAGGAGACATACAATGTCGTCGTTTTTTGGCGCCGCCTAGTGGCGAAATTTTCCGAAGACAATTTTCCTTTTCCAAATAACTCCCGCCCACATTAATAATTCTTGGCCATATTTTCTATATAGACTCGGGATTACCCCTTGATGGTTTCCCTTGAGTTTGAAGAACATTCCTTTGGCCAATTAGATGATATACAATTTCCTCGTTTATTGCGCCCCCTTAGGGCGTAATTTTCCGGGTTTTTTTTCGAACGCCATTAAGGGTAGCGCTAACATGTGTCTAAGATTTGGACTCGATCCGATGTCTAATATCTTTTTTTTCTGGATTTTAGATTTTCGACTTGAAACGTAGCTAAGCGACAAATATTCCAAACGCTACCGTTTCGTCGTCGAAGGCCGGATCAAAAAAGTGTTCGAATTTTATTTTTTGTGTGCGTCTGACGATGTTGTGTGCAAAGTTTGGTGTTGATTGGTCAAGAAATGTGGGAGGAGTAGGGAAAAAACAGTTTTGCGGTTTTCGCGATTTAGCGAAAAATATTCATAGACGCAAATGGGCGTGGCCTAGGCCAAAAGATGCAGCAGACTCCAGTGAATATGTGTGTGCAAGTTTTTGACTGTGGGAGGTTCGGTGTGGGAGTTATAGCCCCAAACGCGTTTTCCCTTGGTATAGCGCCACCTAGTGGCCGGCGTGTCTGGATTTTGTCGTCTGCGTAGTCCTCACGGACCTGGATCTAGTCATGCAATCGGCGTGTGTGCAACATTTACGGTTTGGGCTGTATTCCCACTTTTACGGGGGAATAATAATAATAATAATAAAAAAAATTCTTACAAAAACAATAGGGTTCCAACCTGTTGGCTTGGACCCCTAAAAATCCTTACAAAAACAATAGGGATCCAACCTGTTGGCTTGGACCCCTAAAAATCCTTACAAAAACAATAGGGATCCAACCTGTTGGCTTGGACCCCTAATAAAAATCCTTACAAAAACAATAGGGATCCAACCTGTTGGCTTGGACCCCTAAAAATTCTTACAAAAACAATAGGGATCCAACCTGTTGGCTTGGACCCCTAATAATCCTTACAAAAACAATAGGGATCCAATCTGTTGGCTTGGACCCCTAACTAGAACTGCAAGCAGTTATGCAGGGGTCCAAGAAGTGTGCATTTCGCCGGCACAACGCGACAAGAAATGTGCATTTCGCCGGCACAACGCGAAGCATGTGTTCAAAACGCTACCCTGAACCTGTGGATACAAAGGATTTGACTGTGGTAGGAGTAGCGAGAAGTCAGTGTAGCGTTTTTGCGGCGAAATTTTGTAGAAGATATACAATTTCCTCGTTTATTGCGCCCCCTAATGGCGAAATTTTCCGCCATTTTTTTCGAACGTCATTAAGGTAAGCACCGACATGTGTGTAGAATTTGGACTCGATCCGATGTCTAATTTTGGATTTTTTTGGATTTTTAATTTTCCACGTCTAATTTAGCTAATAAACAAATATTCAAAACTCTACCGTTTCGTCGTCGAAGGTCGGATCAAAAAACTGTCTATGATTTCATTGCGTGTGCGTCTGAAGATGCCGTGTGCAAAGTTTGGTGTTGATTGGTCAAGAAATGTGGGAGGAGTAGCGAAAATACAGTTTTGCGGTTTTCGCGATTTAGCGAAAAAAATTCATGGACGCAAATGGGCGTGGCCTAGGCCAAAAGATGCAGAA
Organism: Gadus macrocephalus; assembly: GCF_031168955.1. Lineage (NCBI taxonomy): Eukaryota > Metazoa > Chordata > Actinopteri > Gadiformes > Gadidae > Gadus > Gadus macrocephalus. The sequence goes on along the minus strand of NC_082391.1, from coordinate 8,797,683 downwards.
GACTCCAGTGCATCTGTGTGTACAAGTTTTAGGACTCTGGGAGGTTCGGTGTGGGAGTTATAGCCCCAAACGCGTATTCCTTGGTATAGCGCCACCTAGGGACCGGCGTGTATGGATTTGGTTATCTGAGTAGCGGTGCCGGACCTGGATCTAGTCATGTAATTGGCGCGTGTGCACCATTTACGGTTTGGGCTGTAGTACCACTTTCAGGGCGGGAAGAAGAACTAGAACTGCAAGCAGTTATGCAGGGGTCCAAGAAGTGTGCATTTCGCCGGCACAACGCGAAGCATGTGTTCAAAACAAATGGGCACGGCGTGTGCCAAAAGATGCAGCTCACTCCAGTGAATCTGTGGATATAAAGGTTTTGACTGTGGGAGTTTTGCGGTTTTCGCGATTTTGCGAAAAATATTCATTGACGCAAATGGGCGTGGCCTATGCCAAAAGATGCAGCAGACTCCAGTGCATCTGTGTGTACAAGTTTTTGACTGTGGGAGGTTCGGTGTGGGAGTTATAGCCCCAAACACGTATTCCTTCGTATAGCGCCACCTAGTGACCGGCGTGTCTGGATTTTGTCGTCTGCTTAGTCCGAACAGATCTGGATTTAGTCATGCAAATCGCGTGTCGGCACCATTTACGGTTTGGGCTGTGGTATCACTTTTAGGGGGGCAAGTATAGGAATAACAAGAAGTGTGCATTTCGCCGGCACAACGCGACAAGAAATGTGCATTTCGCCGGCACAACGCGAAGCATGTGTTCAAAACGCTACCCTGAACCTGTGGATACAAAGGATTTGACTGTGGTAGGAGTAGCGAGAAGTCAGTGTAGCGTTTTCGCGGCGAGATTTTGTAGAAGATATACAATTTCCTCGTTTATTGCGCCCCCTAATGGCGAAATTTTCCGGATTTTTTATCGAACGTCATTAAGGTTAGCACCAACATGTGTGTAGAATTTGGACTCGATCCGATGTCTAATTTTGGATTTTTTTGGATTTTTAATTTTCCACGTCTAATTTAGCTAATAAAGAAATATTCAAAACTCTACCGTTTTGTCTTCGAAGGTCGGATCAAAAAACTGTCTATGATTTCTTTGCGTGTGCGTCTGAAGATACCGTGTGCAAAGTTTCGTGTCGATCGGTCAAGAAATGTGCGAGGAGTAGCGAAAAAACAGTTTTGCGGTTTTCGCGATTTAGCGAAAAATATTCATAGACGCAAATGGGCGTGGCCTAGGCCAAAAGATGCAGCAGACTCCAGTGCATCTGTGTGTACAAGTTTTTGGACTCTGGGAGGTTCGGTGTGGGAGTTATAGCCCCAAACGCGATTTTCTAGTTATAGCGCCACCTAGTGGCCGGCATGTCTGGATTTTGTCGTCTGCGTAGTCTACACGGATCTGGACCTAGTCATGCAATTGGCGTGTGTGCACCATTTACGGTATGGGCTGTGGTACCACTTTCAAGGAGGTAAGTAAAACTAGAACTGCAAGCAGTTATGCAGGGGTCCAAGAAGTGTGCATTTCGCCGGCACAACGCGACAAGAAATGTGCATTTCGCCGGCACAACGCGAAGCATGTGTTCAAAACGCTACCCTGAACCTGTGGATACAAAGGATTTGACTGTGGTAGGAGTAGCGAGAAGTCAGTGTAGCGTTTTCGCGGCGAAATTTTGTAGAAGATATACAATTTCCTCGTTTATTGCGCCCCCTAATGGCGAAATTTTCCGAATTTTTTATCGAACGACATTAAGGTTAGCACCGACATGTGTGTAGAATTTGGACTCGATCCGATGTCTACTTTTAGTTTTTTTTGGAATTTTGATTTTCCACGTCTAATTTAGCTAATATACCAATATTCAAAACGCTACCGTTTCGTCGTCGAAGGTTGGATCAAAAAACTGTATACGATTCCTTTTCGTGTGTGTCTGAAGATGTCGTGTGCAAAGTTTGGTGTTGATTGGGCGAGAAATGTGGGAGGAGTAGGGAAAAAACAGTTTTGCGGTTTTCGCGATTTTGCGGAAAAAAATTATGGACGCAAATGGGCGTGGCCTAGGCCAAAAGATGCAGCAGACTCCAGTGCATCTGTGTATACAAGTTTTTGGACTCTGGGAGGTTCGGTGTGGGAGTTATAGCCCCAAACGCGTCTTTCCTTGGTATAGCGCCACCTAGTGGCCGGCGTGTCTGGATTTTGTCGTCTGCCTAGAACTCAGGGACCTGGATCTAGTCATGCAATTGGCGTGTCGGCACCATTTACGGTTTGGGCTGTGGGCCCACTTCTAGGGGGGAATAATAATAAGAAAAATCCTTACAAAAACAATAGGGATCCAACCTGTTGGCTTGGACCCCTAAAAAATCCTTACAAAAACAATAGGGATCCAATCTGTTGGCTTGGACCCCTAATAAACACTACAAAAACAATAGGGTTCCAACCTGTTGGCTTGGACCCCTAATAAACAAGAAGTGTGCATTTCGCCGGCACAACGCGAAGCATGTGTTCAAAACAAATGGGCACGGCGTGTGCCAAAAGATGCAGCTGACTCCAGTGAATCTGTGGATATAAAGGTTTTGACTGTGGGAGGTCCGGTGTGGGAGTTATAGCCCAAAACGCGTTTTCAGACCATTCCATTGGCAAATTAGGAGACATACAATGTCGTAGTTTTTTGGCGCCGCCTTGTGGCGAAATTTTCCGAAGACAATTTTACTTTTCCAAATAACTCCCGCCCACATTAATAATTCTTGGCCATATTTTCTATATAGACTCGGGATTACCCCTTGATGGTTCCCTTATAGTTTGAAGAACATTCCTCAGGCCAATTAGAAGATATACAATTTCCTCGTTTATTGCGCCCCCTAATGGCGAAATATTCCGAATTTTTTATCGAACGCCATTAAGGGTAGCGCTAACATGTGTCTAAGATTTGGACTCGATCCGACGTCTAATATCTTTTGTTTCTGGATTTTAGATTTTCGACTTAAAACGTAGCTAAGCGACAAATATTCAAAACGCTACCGTTTCGTCGTCGAAGGTCGGATCAAAAAACTGTCTATTATTTCTTTGCGTGTGCGTCTGAAGATGCCGTGTGCAAAGTTTGGTGTCGATTGGTCAAGAAATGTGGGAGGAGTAGGGAAAAGGCAGTTTTGCGGTTTTCGTGATTTTGCGAAAAAAAATTATAGACGCAAATGGGCGTGGCCTATGCCAAAAGATGCAGCAGACTCCAGTGAATATGTGCGTACAAGTTTTTAACTGTGGGAGGTTCGGTGTGGGAGTTATAGCCCCAAACGCGTATTCCGTGGTATAGCGCCACCTAGTGACCGGCGTGTCTGGATTTTGTCGTCTGCGTAGTCCGAAGAGATCTGGATCTAGTCATGCAATTGGCGTGTCGGCACCATTTACGGTTTGGGCTGTGGAGTCACTTTTAGGGGGGTAAGTATAATAATAACTAGAACTGCAAGCAGTTATGCAGGGGTCCAAGAAGTGTGCATTTCGCCGGCACAACGCGACAAGAAATGTGCATTTCGCCGGCACAACGCGAAGCATGTGTTCAAAACGCTACCCTGAACCTGTGGATACAAAGGATTTGACTGTGGTAGGAGTAGCGAGAAGTCAGTGTAGCGTTTTCGCGGCGAAATTTTGTAGAAGATATACAATTTCCTCGTTTATTGCGCCCCCTAATGGCGAAATTTTCCGAATTTTTTATCGAACGACATTAAGGTTAGCACCGACATGTGTGTAGAATTTGGACTCGATCCGATGTCTACTTTTAGTTTTTTTTGGAATTTTGATTTTCCACGTCTAATTTAGCTAATATACCAATATTCAAAACGCTACCGTTTCGTCGTCGAAGGTTGGATCAAAAAACTGTATACGATTCCTTTTCGTGTGTGTCTGAAGATGTCGTGTGCAAAGTTTGGTGTTGATTGGGCGAGAAATGTGGGAGGAGTAGGGAAAAAACAGTTTTGCGGTTTTCGCGATTTTGCGGAAAAAAATTATGGACGCAAATGGGCGTGGCCTAGGCCAAAAGATGCAGCAGACTCCAGTGCATCTGTGTATACAAGTTTTTGGACTCTGGGAGGTTCGGTGTGGGAGTTATAGCCCCAAACGCGTCTTTCCTTGGTATAGCGCCACCTAGTGGCCGGCGTGTCTGGATTTTGTCGTCTGCCTAGAACTCAGGGACCTGGATCTAGTCATGCAATTGGCGTGTCGGCACCATTTACGGTTTGGGCTGTGGGCCCACTTCTAGGGGGGAATAATAATAAGAAAAATCCTTACAAAAACAATAGGGATCCAACCTGTTGGCTTGGACCCCTAAAAAATCCTTACAAAAACAATAGGGATCCAATCTGTTGGCTTGGACCCCTAATAAACACTACAAAAACAATAGGGTTCCAACCTGTTGGCTTGGACCCCTAATAAACAAGAAGTGTGCATTTCGCCGGCACAACGCGAAGCATGTGTTCAAAACAAATGGGCACGGCGTGTGCCAAAAGATGCAGCTGACTCCAGTGAATCTGTGGATATAAAGGTTTTGACTGTGGGAGGTCCGGTGTGGGAGTTATAGCCCAAAACGCGTTTTCAGACCATTCCATTGGCAAATTAGGAGACATACAATGTCGTAGTTTTTTGGCGCCGCCTTGTGGCGAAATTTTCCGAAGACAATTTTACTTTTCCAAATAACTCCCGCCCACATTAATAATTCTTGGCCATATTTTCTATATAGACTCGGGATTACCCCTTGATGGTTCCCTTATAGTTTGAAGAACATTCCTCAGGCCAATTAGAAGATATACAATTTCCTCGTTTATTGCGCCCCCTAATGGCGAAATATTCCGAATTTTTTATCGAACGCCATTAAGGGTAGCGCTAACATGTGTCTAAGATTTGGACTCGATCCGACGTCTAATATCTTTTGTTTCTGGATTTTAGATTTTCGACTTAAAACGTAGCTAAGCGACAAATATTCAAAACGCTACCGTTTCGTCGTCGAAGGTCGGATCAAAAAACTGTCTATTATTTCTTTGCGTGTGCGTCTGAAGATGCCGTGTGCAAAGTTTGGTGTCGATTGGTCAAGAAATGTGGGAGGAGTAGGGAAAAGGCAGTTTTGCGGTTTTCGTGATTTTGCGAAAAAAAATTATAGACGCAAATGGGCGTGGCCTATGCCAAAAGATGCAGCAGACTCCAGTGAATATGTGCGTACAAGTTTTTAACTGTGGGAGGTTCGGTGTGGGAGTTATAGCCCCAAACGCGTATTCCGTGGTATAGCGCCACCTAGTGACCGGCGTGTCTGGATTTTGTCGTCTGCGTAGTCCGAAGAGATCTGGATCTAGTCATGCAATTGGCGTGTCGGCACCATTTACGGTTTGGGCTGTGGAGTCACTTTTAGGGGGGTAAGTATAATAATAACTAGAACTGCAAGCAGTTATGCAGGGGTCCAAGAAGTGTGCATTTCGCCGGCACAACGCGACAAGAAATGTGCATTTCGCCGGCACAACGCGAAGCATGTGTTCAAAACGCTACCCTGAACCTGTGGATACAAAGGATTTGACTGTGGTAGGAGTAGCGAGAAGTCAGTGTAGCGTTTTCGCGGCGAAATTTTGTAGAAGATATACAATTTCCTCGTTTATTGCGCCCCCTAATGGCGAAATTTTCCGAATTTTTTATCGAACGACATTAAGGTTAGCACCGACATGTGTGTAGAATTTGGACTCGATCCGATGTCTACTTTTAGTTTTTTTTGGAATTTTGATTTTCCACGTCTAATTTAGCTAATATACCAATATTCAAAACGCTACCGTTTCGTCGTCGAAGGTTGGATCAAAAAACTGTATACGATTCCTTTTCGTGTGTGTCTGAAGATGTCGTGTGCAAAGTTTGGTGTTGATTGGGCGAGAAATGTGGGAGGAGTAGGGAAAAAACAGTTTTGCGGTTTTCGCGATTTTGCGGAAAAAAATTATGGACGCAAATGGGCGTGGCCTAGGCCAAAAGATGCAGCAGACTCCAGTGCATCTGTGTATACAAGTTTTTGGACTCTGGGAGGTTCGGTGTGGGAGTTATAGCCCCAAACGCGTCTTTCCTTGGTATAGCGCCACCTAGTGGCCGGCGTGTCTGGATTTTGTCGTCTGCCTAGAACTCAGGGACCTGGATCTAGTCATGCAATTGGCGTGTCGGCACCATTTACGGTTTGGGCTGTGGGCCCACTTCTAGGGGGGAATAATAATAAGAAAAATCCTTACAAAAACAATAGGGATCCAACCTGTTGGCTTGGACCCCTAAAAAATCCTTACAAAAACAATAGGGATCCAATCTGTTGGCTTGGACCCCTAATAAACACTACAAAAACAATAGGGTTCCAACCTGTTGGCTTGGACCCCTAATAAACAAGAAGTGTGCATTTCGCCGGCACAACGCGAAGCATGTGTTCAAAACAAATGGGCACGGCGTGTGCCAAAAGATGCAGCTGACTCCAGTGAATCTGTGGATATAAAGGTTTTGACTGTGGGAGGTCCGGTGTGGGAGTTATAGCCCAAAACGCGTTTTCAGACCATTCCATTGGCAAATTAGGAGACATACAATGTCGTAGTTTTTTGGCGCCGCCTTGTGGCGAAATTTTCCGAAGACAATTTTACTTTTCCAAATAACTCCCGCCCACATTAATAATTCTTGGCCATATTTTCTATATAGACTCGGGATTACCCCTTGATGGTTCCCTTATAGTTTGAAGAACATTCCTCAGGCCAATTAGAAGATATACAATTTCCTCGTTTATTGCGCCCCCTAATGGCGAAATATTCCGAATTTTTTATCGAACGCCATTAAGGGTAGCGCTAACATGTGTCTAAGATTTGGACTCGATCCGACGTCTAATATCTTTTGTTTCTGGATTTTAGATTTTCGACTTAAAACGTAGCTAAGCGACAAATATTCAAAACGCTACCGTTTCGTCGTCGAAGGTCGGATCAAAAAACTGTCTATTATTTCTTTGCGTGTGCGTCTGAAGATGCCGTGTGCAAAGTTTGGTGTCGATTGGTCAAGAAATGTGGGAGGAGTAGGGAAAAGGCAGTTTTGCGGTTTTCGTGATTTTGCGAAAAAAAATTATAGACGCAAATGGGCGTGGCCTATGCCAAAAGATGCAGCAGACTCCAGTGAATATGTGCGTACAAGTTTTTAACTGTGGGAGGTTCGGTGTGGGAGTTATAGCCCCAAACGCGTATTCCGTGGTATAGCGCCACCTAGTGACCGGCGTGTCTGGATTTTGTCGTCTGCGTAGTCCGAAGAGATCTGGATCTAGTCATGCAATTGGCGTGTCGGCACCATTTACGGTTTGGGCTGTGGAGTCACTTTTAGGGGGGTAAGTATAATAATAAAAACTAGAACTGCAAGCAGTTATGCAGGGGTCCAAGAAGTGTGCATTTCGCCGGCACAACGCGAAGCATGTGTTCAAAACAAATGGGCACGGCGTGTGCCAAAAGATGCAGCTGACTCCAGTGAATCTGTGGATATAAAGGTTTTGACTGTGGGAGGTCCGGTGTGGGAGTTATAGCCCAAAACGCGTTTTCAGACCATTCCATTGGCAAATTAGGAGACATACAATGTCGTAGTTTTTTGGCGCCGCCTTGTGGCGAAATTTTCCGAAGACAATTTTACTTTTCCAAATAACTCCCCCCCACATTAATAATTCTTGGCCATATTTTCTATATAGACTCGGGATTACCCCTTGATGGTTCCCTTATAGTTTGAAGAACATTCCTCAGGCCAATTAGAAGATATACAATTTCCTCGTTTATTGCGCCCCCTAATGGCGAAATATTCCGAATTTTTTATCGAACGCCATTAAGGGTAGCACTAACATGTGTCTAAGATTTGGACTCGATCCGACGTCTAATATCTTTTGTCTCTGGATTTTAGATTTTCGACTTAAAACGTAGCTAAGCGACAAATATTCAAAACGCTACCGTTTCGTCGTCGAAGGTCGGATCAAAAAACTGTCTATTATTTCTTTGCGTGTGCGTCTGAAGATGCCGTGTGCAAAGTTTGGTGTCGATTGGTCAAGAAATGTGGGAGGAGTAGGGAAAAGGCAGTTTTGCGGTTTTCGTGATTTTGCGAAAAAAAATTATAGACGCAAATGGGCGTGGCCTATGCCAAAAGATGCAGCAGACTCCAGTGAATATGTGCGTACAAGTTTTTAACTGTGGGAGGTTCGGTGTGGGAGTTATAGCCCCAAACGCGTATTCCGTGGTATAGCGCCACCTAGTGACCGGCGTGTCTGGATTTTGTCGTCTGCGTAGTCCGAAGAGATCTGGATCTAGTCATGCAATTGGCGTGTCGGCACCATTTACGGTTTGGGCTGTGGAGTCACTTTTAGGGGGGTAAGTATAATAATAAAAAAAATCCTTACAAAAACAATAGGGATCCAACCTGTTGGCTTGGACCCCTAACTAGAACTGCAAGCAGTTATGCAGGGGTCCAAGAAGTGTGCATTTCGCCGGCACAACGCGACAAGAAATGTGCATTTCGCCGGCACAACGCGAAGCATGTGTTCAAAACGCTACCCTGAACCTGTGGATACAAAGGATTTGACTGTGGTAGGAGTAGCGAGAAGTCAGTGTAGCGTTTTCGCGGCGAAATTTTGTAGAAGATATACAATTTCCTCGTTTATTGCGCCCCCTAATGGCGAAATTTTCCGTCATTTTTATCGAACATCATTAAGGTTAGCACCGACATGTGTGTAGAATTTGGACTCGATCCAATGTCTAATTTTGGATTTTTTTTGGATTTTTAATTTTCCACGTCTAATTTAGCTAATAAACAAATATTCAAAACTCTACCGTTTGGTCGTCGAAGGTCGGATCAAAAAACTGTCTATGATTTCTTTGCGTGTGCGTCTGACGATGCCGTGGGCAAAGTTTGGTGTTGATTGGTCAAGAAATGTGGGAGGAGTAGCGAAAATACAGTTTTGCGGTATTCGCGATTTAGCGAAAAATATTCATAGACGCAAATGGGCGTGGCCTAGGCCAAAAGATGCAGAAGACTCCAGTGCATCTGTCTGTACAAGTTTTAGGACTCTGGGAGGTTCGGTGTGGGAGTTATAGCCCCAAACGCGTATTCCTTGGTATAGCGCCACCTAGGGACCGGCGTGTATGGATTTGGTTATCTGAGTAGCGGTGCCGGACCTGGATCTAGTCATGTAATTGGCGCGTGTGCACCATTTACGGTTTGGGCTGTAGTACCACTTTCACCGCGGGAAGTATAATAACTAGAACTGCAAGCAGTTATGCAGGGGTCCAAGAAGTGTGCATTTCGCCGGCACAACGCGACAAGAAATGTGCATTTCGCCGGCACAACGCGAAGCATGTGTTCAAAACGCTACCCTGAACCTGTGGATACAAAGGATTTGACTGTGGTAGGAGTAGCGAGAAGTCAGTGTAGCGTTTTCGCGGCAAAATTTTGTAGAAGATATACAATTTTGTCGTTTATTGCACCCCCTAATGGCGAAATTTTCCGATTTTTTTATCGAACGACATTAAGGTTAGCACCAACATGTGTGTACAATTTGGACTCGATCCGATGTCAGATTTTTATTTTTTGGGATTTTGGATTTTCCACGTCTAATTTAGCTAATAAACAAATATTCAAAACTCTACCGTTTCGTCGTCGAAGGTCGGATCAAAAAACTGTCTATGATTTCTTTGCGTGTGCGTCTGAAGATGCCGTGTGCAAAGTTTGGTGTTGATTGGTCAAGAAATGTGGGAGGAGTAGCGAAAATACAGTTTTGCGGTTTTCGCGATTTAGCGAAAAATATTCATAGACGCAAATGGGCGTGGCCTAGGCCAAAAGATGCAGAAGACTCCAGTGCATCTGTGTGTACAAGTCTTAGGACTCTGGGAGGTTCGGTGTGGGAGTTATAGCCCCAAACGCGTATTCCTTGGTATAGCGCCACCTAGGGACCGGCGTGTCTGGATTTTGTCGTCTGAGTAGCGGTGCCGATTCTGGATCTAGTCATGCAATTGGCGCGTGTGCACCATTTACGGTTTGGGCTGTGGTTCCACTTTCAGGGGGAGGTAGTATAAAAACAATCCTTACAAAAACAATAGGGATCCAACCTGTTGGCTTGGACCCCTAAAAATCCTTACAAAAACAATAGGGATCCAACCTGTTGGCTTGGACCCCTAATAAACAAGAAGTGTGCATTTCGCCGGCACAACGCGAAGCATGTGTGCAAAACAAATGGGCACGGCGTGTGCCAAAAGATGCAGCTGACTCCAGTGAATCTGTGGATATAAAGGTTTTGACTGTGGGAGGTTCGGTGTGGGAGTTATAGCCCAAAACGCGTTTTCAGAACATTCCATTGGCAAATTAGGAGACATACAATGTCTTCGTTTTTTGGCGCCGCCTTGTGGCGAAATTTTCCCAAGACAATTATCCTTTGCCAAATAACTCCCGCCCACATTAATAATTCTTGGCCATATTTTTTATATAGACTCGGGATTACCCCTTGATGGTTTCCCTTGAGTTTGAAGAACATTCCTTTGGCCAATTAGATGATATACAATTTCCTCGTTTATTGCGCCCCCTTAGGGCATAATTTTCCGATTTTTTTTTCGAACGCCATTAAGGGTAGCGCTAACATGTGTCTAAGATTTGGACTCGATCCGATGTCTAATATCTTTTTTTTCTGGATTTTAGATTTTCGACTTAAAACGTAGCTAATAAACAAATATTCAAAATGCTATCGTTTCGTCGTCGAAGGTCGGATCAAAAAGTTTTGCGTGATTTCTGTTCGTGTGCGTCTGAAGATGTCGTGTGCAAAGTTTTGTGTCAATTGGTCAAGAAATGTGGGAGGAGTAGGGAAAAGACAGTTTTGCGGTTTTCGCGATTTTGCGAAAAAATATTATAGACGCAAATGGGCGTGGCCTATGCCAAAAGATGCAGCAGACTCCAGTGGATATGTGGGTACAAGTTTTTGACTGTGGGAGGTTCGGTGTGGGAGTTATAGCCCCAAACGCGTTTTCCCTTGGTATAGCGCCACCTAGTGACCGGCGTGTATGGATTTAGTTATCTGAGTAGCGGTGCCCGACCTGGATCTAGTGATGCTATTGGCGTGTTCGCACCATTTAAGGTTTGGGCTGTGGTACCACTTCTATGGCGGGAAGAATAATAATAATAATCCTTACAAAAACAATAGGGATCCAACCTGTTGGCTTGGACCCCTAACTAGAACTGCAAGCAGTTATGCAGGGGTCCAAGAAGTGTGCATTTCGCCGGCACAACGCGAAGCATGTGTTCGAAATTGAGAAACTGCGTATGCCAAAAGATGCAACTGACTCCAGTGAATATGTGGATATAAAGGTTTTGACTGTGGGAGGTTCGGTGTGGGAGTTATAGCCCAAAACGCGTTTTCAGAACATTCCATTGGCCAATTAGGAGATGTATTATTTCGTCGTTTTTTTGCGCCCTCTTGTGGCGAAATTTTCCAAAGACAATTTTCCTTTTCCAAATAACTCCCGCCCACATTAATAATTCTTGGCCATAATTTTTATATAGACTCGGGTTTGCCCCTTGATGGTTCCCTCATAGTTTGAAGAACATTCCTTTGGCCAATTAGAAGATATACAATTTCGTCGTTTATTGCGGCCCCTAATGGCGACATTTTCCAAAATGTTTATCTAACGTCATTATGGTTAGCACCAACATGTGTGTAAAGTTTGGACTCGATCCGATGTCTAATTCTTGATTTTTTTGGATTTTTGATTTTCCACGTCTAATTTAGCTAATAAACAAATATTCAAAACTCTTCCGTTTCGTCGTCGAAGGTCGGATCAAAAAACTGTCTATGATTTCTTTGCGTGTGCGTCTGAAGATACCGTGTGCAAAGTTTTGTGTCGATTGGGCAAGAAATGTGGGAGGAGTAGCGAAAAAACAGTTTTGCGGTTTTCGCGATTTTGCGAAAAATATTCATGGACGCAAATGGGCGTGGCCTAGGCCAAAAGATGCAGCAGACTCCAGTGCATCTGTGTGTACAAGTTTTTGGACTCTGGGAGGTTCGGTGTGGGAGTTATAGCCCCAAACGCGTATTCCTTGGTATAGCGCCACCTAGTGGCCGGCATGTCTGGATTTTGTCGTCTGCCGTCAGCTCACGGACCTGGATCTAGTCATGTAATTGGCTTGTGTGCACCATTTACGGTTTGGGCTGTAGTACCACTTCAAACGAAGGAAGTATAAAAATCCTTACAAAAACAATAGGGTTCCAACCTGTTGGCTTGGACCCCTAATAAACACTACAAAAACAATAGGGTTCCAACCTGTTGGCTTGGACCCCTAATAAACAAGAAGTGTGCATTTCGCCGGCACAACGCGAAGCATGTGTTCAAAACAAATGGGCACGGCGTGTGCCAAAAGATGCAGCTGACTCCAGTGAATCTGTGGATATAAAGGTTTTGACTGTGGGAGGTCCGGTGTGGGAGTTATAGCCCAAAACGCGTTTTCAGACCATTCCATTGGCAAATTAGGAGACATACAATGTCGTAGTTTTTTGGCGCCGCCTTGTGGCGAAATTTTCCGAAGACAATTTTACTTTTCCAAATAACTCCCGCCCACATTAATAATTCTTGGCCATATTTTCTATATAGACTCGGGATTACCCCTTGATGGTTCCCTTATAGTTTGAAGAACATTCCTCAGGCCAATTAGAAGATATACAATTTCCTCGTTTATTGCGCCCCCTAATGGCGAAATATTCCGAATTTTTTATCGAACGCCATTAAGGGTAGCGCTAACATGTGTCTAAGATTTGGACTCGATCCGACGTCTAATATCTTTTGTTTCTGGATTTTAGATTTTCGACTTAAAACGTAGCTAAGCGACAAATATTCAAAACGCTACCGTTTCGTCGTCGAAGGTCGGATCAAAAAACTGTCTATTATTTCTTTGCGTGTGCGTCTGAAGATGCCGTGTGCAAAGTTTGGTGTCGATTGGTCAAGAAATGTGGGAGGAGTAGGGAAAAGGCAGTTTTGCGGTTTTCGTGATTTTGCGAAAAAAAATTATAGACGCAAATGGGCGTGGCCTATGCCAAAAGATGCAGCAGACTCCAGTGAATATGTGCGTACAAGTTTTTAACTGTGGGAGGTTCGGTGTGGGAGTTATAGCCCCAAACGCGTATTCCGTGGTATAGCGCCACCTAGTGACCGGCGTGTCTGGATTTTGTCGTCTGCGTAGTCCGAAGAGATCTGGATCTAGTCATGCAATTGGCGTGTCGGCACCATTTACGGTTTGGGCTGTGGAGTCACTTTTAGGGGGGTAAGTATAATAATAAAAAAAATCCTTACAAAAACAATAGGGATCCAACCTGTTGGCTTGGACCCCTAAAAATCCTTACAAAAACAATAGGGATCCAACCTGTTGGCTTGGACCCCTAAAAAAAATCCTTACAAAAACAATAGGGATCCAACCTGTTGGCTTGGACCCCTAATAATCCTTACAAAAACAATAGGGATCCAACCTGTTGGCTTGGACCCCTAACTAGAACTGCAAGCAGTTATGCAGGGGTCCAAGAAGTGTGCATTTCGCCGGCACAACGCGACAAGAAATGTGCATTTCGCCGGCACAACGCGAAGCATGTGTTCAAAACGCTACCCTGAACCTGTGGATACAAAGGATTTGACTGTGGTAGGAGTAGCGAGAAGTCAGTGTAGCGTTTTTGCGGCGAAATTTTGTAGAAGATATACAATTTCCTCGTTTATTGCGCCCCCTAATGGCGAAATTTTCCGCCATTTTTATCGAACGTCATTAAGGTAAGCACCGACATGTGTGTAGAATTTGGACTCGATCCGATGTCTAATTTTGGATTTTTTTGGATTTTTAATTTTCCACGTCTAATTTAGCTAATAAACAAATATTCAAAACTCTACCGTTTCGTCGTCGAAGGTCGGATCAAAAAACTGTCTATGATTTCTTTGCGTGTGCGTCTGTCGATGCCGTGGGCAAAGTTTGGTGTTGATTGGTCAAGAAATGTGGGAGGAGTAGCGAAAATACAGTTTTGCGGTTTTCGCGATTTAGCGAAAAATATTCATAGACGCAAATGGGCGTGGCCTAAGCCAAAAGATGCAGCAGACTCCAGTGCATCTGTGTGTACAAGTTTTTGGACTCTGGGAGGTTCGGTGTGGGAGTTATAGCCCCAAACGCGTATTCCTTGGTATAGCGCCACCTAGTGGCCGGCTTGTCTGGATTTTGTCGTCTGCGTAGTGTTCAGGGACCTGGATCTAGTCATGCAATTGGCGTGTCGGCACCATTTACGGTTTGGGCTGTGGTACCACTTCTAGGGGGAAATAATAATAATAGGAAGAAAAATCCTTACAAAAACAATAGGGATCCAACCTGTTGGCTTGGACCCCTAACTAGAACTGCAAGCAGTTATGCAGGGGTCCAAGAAGTGTGCATTTCGCCGGCACAACGCGACAAGAAATGTGCATTTCGCCGGCACAACGCGAAGCATGTGTTCAAAACGCTACCCTGAACCTGTGGATACAAAGGATTTGACTGTGGTAGGAGTAGCGAGAAGTCAGTGTAGCGTTTTTGCGGCGAAATTTTGTAGAAGATATACAATTTCCTCGTTTATTGCGCCCCCTAATGGCGAAATTTTCCGACATTTTTATCGAACGTCATTAAGGTAAGCACCGACATGTGTGTAGAATTTGGACTCGATCCGATGTCTAATTTTGGATTTTTTTGGATTTTTAATTTTCCACGTCTAATTTAGCTAATAAACAAATATTCAAAACTCTACCGTTTCGTCGTCGAAGGTCGGATCAAAAAACTGTCTATGATTTCTTTGCGTGTGCGTCTGACGATGCCGTGGGCAAAGTTTGGTGTTGATTGGTCAAGAAATGTGGGAGGAGTAGCGAAAATACAGTTTTGCGGTTTTCGCGATTTTGCGAAAAATATTCATTGACGCAAATGGGCGTGGCCTAAGCCAAAAGATGCAGCAGACTCCAGTGCATCTGTGTGTACAAGTTTTTGGACTCTGGGAGGTTCGGTGTGGGAGTTATAGCCCCAAACGCGTATTCCTTGGTATAGCGCCACCTAGTGGCCGGCGTGTCTGGATTTTGTCGTCTGCGTAGTGTTCAGGGACCTGGATCTAGTCATGCAATTGGCGTGTCGGCACCATTTACGGTTTGGGCTGTGGTACCACTTCTAGGGGGAAATAATAATAATAGGAAGAAAAATCCTTACAAAAACAATAGGGATCCAACCTGTTGGCTTGGACCCCTAACTAGAACTGCAAGCAGTTATGCAGGGGTCCAAGAAGTGTGCATTTCGCCGGCACAACGCAAAGCATGTGTTCGAAATTGAGAAACGGCGTATGCCAAAAGATGCAGCTGACTCCAGTGAATCTGTGGATATAAAGGTTTTGACTGTGGGAGCTTCGGTGTGGGAGTTATAGCCCAAAACGCGTTTTCAGAACATTCCATTGGCCAATTAGGAGATATATTATTTCGTCGTTTATTTGCGCCCCCTTGTGGCGAAATTTTTCAAAGACAATTTTCCTTTGCCAAATAACTCCCGCCCACATTAATAATTCTTGGCCATAATTTGTATATAGACTCGGGTTTGCCCCTTGATGGTTCCCTCATAGTTTGAAGAACATTCCTTTGGCCAATTAGAAGATATACAATTTCCTCGTTTATTGCGCCCCCTAATGGCGACATTGTTCAAAATTTTTATCTAACGTCATTATGGTTAGCACCAACATGTCTGTAAAATTTGGACTCGATCCGATGTCTAATTTTGGATTTCTTTGGATTTTTGATTTTCCACGTCTAATTTAGCTAATAAACCAATATTCAAAACTCTACCGTTTCGTCGTCGAAGGTCGGATCAAAAAACTGTCTATGATTTCTTTGCGTGTGCGTCTGAAGATGCCGTGTGCAAAGTTTTGTGTCAATTGGTCAAGAAATGTGGGAGGAGTAGCGAAAATACAGTTTTCGGTTTTCGCGATTTTGTGAAAAAAAATTATGGACGCAAATGGGCGTGGCCTAGGCCAAAAGATGCAGCAGACTCCAGTGAATATGTGGGTACAGGTTTTTGACTGAGGGAGGTTCGGTGTGGGAGTTATAGCCCCAAACGCGTATTCCTTGGTATAGCGCCACCTAGTGGCCGGCGTGTCTGGATTTTGTCGTCTGAATAGTCTTCACGGACCTGGATCTAGTCATGCAATTGGCATGTCGGCACCATTTACGGTCTGGGCTGTGGTACCACTTTCTTGGTAGGAATCATAACAAGAAGTGTGCATTTCGCCGGCACAACGCGACAAGAAATGTGCATTTCGCCGGCACAACGCGAAGCATGTGTTCAAAACGCTACCCTGAACCTGTGGATACAAAGGATTTGACTGTGGTAGGAGTAGCGAGAAGTCAGTGTAGCGTTTTCGCGGCGAAATTTTGTAGAAGATATACAATTTCCTCGTTTATTGCGCCCCCTAACGGCGAAATTGTCCGAAATTTTTATCGAGCGTCATTAAGGTTAGCACCAACATGTCTGTAGAATTTGGACTCGATCCGATGCCTAATTTGGGATTTTTTGGGATTTTTAATTTTCCACGTCTAATTTAGCTAATAAACAAATATTCAAAACTCTACCGTTTCGTCGTCGAAGGTCGGATCAAAAAACTGTCTATGATTTCCTTGCGTGTGCGTCTGAAGATGCCGTGTGCAAAGTTTTGTGTCAATTGGTCAAGAAATGTGGGAGGAGTAGCGAAAAAACAGTTTTGCGGTTTTCGCGATTTAGCGAAAAATATTCATGGACGCAAATGGGCGTGGCCTAGGCCAAAAGATGCAGCAGACTCCAGTGCATCTGTGTGTACAAGTCTTTGGACTGTGGGAGGTTCGGTGTGGGAGTTATAGCCCCAAACGCGTATTCCTTGGTATAGCGCCACCTAGGGACCGGCGTGTCTGGATTTTGTTATCTGAGTAGCGGTGCCGATTCTGGATCTAGTCATGTAATTGGCGCGTGTGCACCATTTACGGTTTGGGCTGTAGTCCCACTTTCACCGCGGGAAGTATAAGAAGAATCCTTACAAAAACAATAGGGATCCAACCTGTTGGCTTGGACCCCTAAAAAGAAAAATCCTTACAAAAACAATAGGGATCCAATCTGTTGGCTTGGACCCCTAAAAAATCCTTACAAAAACAATAGGGATCCAACCTGTTGGCTTGGACCCCTAATAAAAATCCTTACAAAAACAATAGGGATCCAATCTGTTGGCTTGGACCCCTAACAAGAAGTGTGCATTTCGCCGGCACAACGCGACAAGAAATGTGCATTTCGCCGGCACAACGCGAAGCATGTGTTCAAAACGCTACCCTGAACCTGTGGATACAATGGATTTGACTGTGGTAGGAGTAGCGAGAAGTCAGTGTAGCGTTTTCGCGGCGAAATTTTGTAGAAGATATACAATTTCCTCGTTTATTGCGCCCCCTAATGGCGAAATTTTCCGAAAATTTTATCGAACGACATTAAGGTTAGCACCGACATGTGTGTAGAATTTGGACTCGATCCGATGTCTACTTTTAGATTTTTTGGGATTTTTGATATTCCACGTCTAATTTAGCTAATATACCAATATTCCAAACGCTACCGTTTCGTCGTCGAAGGTCGGATCAAAAAAGTGTCTATGATTTCATTGCGTGTGCGTCTGAAGATGCCGTGGGCAAAGTTTGGTGTTGATCGGTCAAGAAATGTGGGAGGAGTAGCGAAAATACATTTTTGCGGTTTTCGCGATATAGCGAAAAATATTCATAGACGCAAATGGGCGTGGCCTAGGCCAAAAGATGCAGCAGACTCCAGTGCATCTGTGTGTACAAGTTTTTGGACTCTGGGAGGTTCGGTGTGGGAGTTATAGCCCCAAACATGTTTTCCTAGGTATAGCGCCACCTAGTGACCGAAATGTCTGGATTTTGTCGTCTGCGTAGTCTACACGGACCTTGATGTAGTCATGCAATTGGCGTGTGTGCACCATTTACGGTTTGGGCTGTGGTACCACTTTCAGGGGGGTAAGTATAACTAGAACTGCAAGCAGTTATGCAGGGGTCCAAGAAGTGTGCATTTCGCCGGCACAACGCGACAAGAAATGTGCATTTCGCCGGCACAACGCGAAGCATGTGTTCAAAACGCTACCCTGAACCTGTGGATACAAAGGATTTGACTGTGGTAGGAGTAGCGAGAAGTCAGTGTAGCGTTTTCGCGGCGAGATTTTGTCGAAGATATACAATTTCCTCGTTTATTGCGCCCCCTAATGGCGAAATTTTCCTAAATTTTTATCGAACGTCAGTAAGGTTAGCACCAACATGTGTGTAGAATTTGGACTCGATCCGATGTCTAATTTTGGTATTTTTTGAATTTTTGCGTTTCGACGTAAAATGTAGCTAATAAACAAATATTCCAAACACTACCGTTTCGTCGTCGAAGGTCGGATCAAAAAAGTGTTCGAATTTTATTTTTTGTGTGCGTCTGAAGATGCCGTGTGCAAAGTTTGGTGTTGATTGGTCAAGAAATGTGGGAGGAGTAGCGAAAATACAGTTTTGCGGTTTTCGCGATTTAGCGAAAAATATTCATAGACGCAAATGGGCGTGGCCTAGGCCAAAAGATGCAGAAGACTCCAGTGCATCTGTGTGTACAAGTCTTAGGACTCTGGGAGGTTCGGTGTGGGAGTTATAGCCCCAAACGCGTATTCCTTGGTATAGCGCCACCTAGGGACCGGCGTGTCTGGATTTTGTCGTCTGAGTAGCGGTGCCGATTCTGGATCTAGTCATGCAATTGGCGCGTGTGCACCATTTACGGTTTGGGCTGTGGTTCCACTTTCAGGGGGAGGTAGTATAAAAACAATCCTTACAAAAACAATAGGGATCCAACCTGTTGGCTTGGACCCCTAACTAGAACTGCAAGCAGTTATGCAGGGGTCCAAGAAGTGTGCATTTCGCCGGCACAACGCGAAGCATGTGTTCGAAATTGAGAAACGGCGTATGCCAAAAGATGCAGCTGACTCCAGTGAATCTGTGAATATAAAGGTTTTGACTGTGGGAGGTTCGGTGTGGGAGTTATAGCCCAAAACGCGTTTTCAGAACATTCCATTGGGCAATTAGGAGATGTATTATTTCGTCGTTTTTTTGCGCCCTCTTGTGGCGAAATTTTCCAAAGACAATTTTCCTATTCCAAATAACTCCCGCCCACATTAATAATTCTTGGCCATATTCTTTATATAGACTCGGGTTTGCCCCTTGATGGTTTCCTCATAGTTTGAAGAACATTCCTTTGGCCAATTAGAAGATATACAATTTCCTCGTTTATTGCGCCCCCTAAAGGCGAAATTTTCCAAGATTTTTATCGAACGTCTTTATGTTTAGCACCAACATCTGTGTAACATTTGGACTCGAACCGATGTGTAGTTTTGGATTTTTTTGGATTTTTGATTTTTCACGTCTAATTTAGCTAATAAACCAATATTCAAAACGCTACCGTTTCGTCGTCGAAGGTCGGATCAAAAAAGTGTTCGAATTTTATTTTTTGTGTGCGTCTGACGATGCCGTGGGCAAAGTTTTGTGTCAATTGGTCAAGAAATGTGGGAGGAGTAGGGAAAAGACAGTTTTGCGGTTTTCGCGATTTAGCGAAAAATATTCATAGACGCAAATGGGCGTGGCCTGGGCCAAAAGATGCAGCAGACTCCAGTGCATCTGTGGGTATATCGATTTTGACTGTGGGAGGTTCGGTGTGGGAGTTATAGCCCCAAACAAGTTTTCCTAGGTATAGCGCCACCTAGTGGCCGGCAGGTCTGGATTTTGTCGTCTGCGTAGTCCGAACAGACCTGGATGTAGTCATGCAATTGGCGTGTGTGCACCTTTTACGGTTTGGGCTGTGGTACCACTTTTAAGGAGGTAAGAATAAGAACAAGAAGTGTGCATTTCGCCGGCACAACGCGACAAGAAATGTGCATTTCGCCGGCACAACGCGAAGCATGTGTTTAAAACGCTACCCTGAACCTGTGGATACAAAGGATTTGACTGTGGTAGGAGTAGCGAGAAGTCAGTGTAGCGTTTTCGCGGCGAAATTTTGTAGAAGATATACAATTTCCTCGTTTATTGCGCCCCCTAATGGCGAAATTTTCCGAATTTTTTATCGAACGACAATAAGGTTAGCACCAACATGTGTGAAAATTTGGACTCGATCCGATGTCTACTTTTGGATTTTTTTGGATTTTTGATTTTCCACGTCTAATTTAGCTAATATACCAATATTCCAAACGCTACCGTTTCGTCGTCGAAAGTCGGATCAAAAAAGTGTTCGAATTTTATTTTTTGTGTGCGTCTGACGATGTCGTGTGCAAAGTTTGGTGTTGATTGGTCAAGAAATGTGGGAGGAGTAGGGAAAAGACTGTTTTGCGGTTTTCGCGATTTAGCGAAAAATATTCATAGACGCAAATGGGCGTGGCCTAGGCCAAAAGATGCAGCAGACTCCAGTGCATCTGTGTGTACAAGTTTTTGGACTCTGGGAGGTTCGGTGTGGGAGTTATAGCCCCAAACATGTTTTCCTAGGTATAGCGCCACCTAGTGACCGAAATGTCTGGATTTTGTCGTCTGCGTAGTCTACACGCACCTAGATCTAGTCATGCAATTGGCGTGTGTGCACCATTTACGGTTTGGGCTGTGGTACCACTTTTAGGGGGGTAAGTATAAAAAAAAACACTACAAAAACAATAGGGATCCAACCTGTTGGCTTGGACCCCTAACTAGAACTGCAAGCAGTTATGCAGGGGTCCAAGAAGTGTGTATTTCGCCGGCACAACGCGAAGCATGTGTTCAAAACAAATGGGCACGGCGTGTGACAAAAGATGCAGCTGACTCCAGTGAATCTGTGGATATTAAGGTTTTGACTGTGGGAGGTTCGGTGTGGGAGTTATAGCCCAAAACCCGTCAGAACATTCCATTGGCCAATTAGGAGATATATTATTTCGTCGTTTTTTTGCGCCCCCTTGTGGCGAAATTTTCCAAAGACAATTTTCCTTTGCCAAATAACTCCCGCCCACATTCATAATTCTTGGCCATATTTTTTATATAGACTCGGGTTTGCCCCTTGATGGTTCCCTTATAGTTTGAAGAACATTCCTCTGGCCAATTAGAAGATATACAATTTCCTCGTTTATTGCGCCCCCTTAGGGCGTAATTTTCCGATATTTTTATTGAACGCCATTAAGGGTAGCACCAACATGCGTGTACAATTTGGACTCGATCCGATGTTTAATTTTGGATCTTTTTTGATTTTAGATTTTCCACGTCTAATTTTGCTCATAAACCAATATTCAAAACGCTACCGTTTCGTCGTCGAAGGTCGGATCAAAAAAGTGTCTATAATTTATTTGCGTGTGCGTCTGAAGATGCCGTGTGCAAAATTTCGTGTCTATTGGTCAAGAAATGTGGGAGGAGTAGCGAAAAGACAGTTTTGCGGTTTTCGCGATTTTGCGAAAAAAAATTATTGACGCAAATGGGCGTGGCCTAGGCCAAAAGATGCAGCAGACTCCAGTGAATATGTGGGTACAAGTTTTTGACTGTGGGAGGTTCGGTGTGGGAGTTATAGCCCCAAACGCGTATTCCTTGGTATAGCGCCACCTAGTGGCCGGCGTGTCTGGATTTTGTCGTCTGAATAGTCTTCACGGACCTGGATCTAGTCATGCAATTGGCATGTCGGCACCATTTACGGTCTGGGCTGTGGTACCACTTTCTTGGTAGGAATCATAATAATAATAATCCTTACAAAAACAATAGGGTTCCAACCTGTTGGCTTGGACCCCTAAAAATTCTTACAAAAACAATAGGGTTCCAACCTGTTGGCTTGGACCCCTAACAAGAAGTGTGCATTTCGCCGGCACAACGCGACAAGAAATGTGCATTTCGCCGGCACAACGCGAAGCATGTGTTCAAAACAAATGGGCACGGCGTGTGCCAAAAGTTGCAGCTGACTCCAGTGAATCTGTGGATAGAAAGGTTTTGACTGTGGGAGGTTCGGTGTGGGAGTTATAGCCCAAAACGCGTTTTCAGAACATTCCATTGGCAAATTAAGAGACATACAAAGTCTTAGTTTTTTGGCGCCGCCTTGTGGCGAAATTTCCGAAGACAATTTTCCTTTTCCAAATAACTCCCGCCCACATTAATAATTCTTGGCCATATTTTCTACATAGACTCGGAATCGCCCCTTGATGGTTTCCCTCGAGTTTGAAGAACATTCCTCTGGCCAATTAGAAGATATACAATTTCCTCGTTTATTGCGCCCCCTTATGGCGAAATATTCCGATTATTGTATTGAACGCCAGTAGGGGTAGCATCGACATGTGTCAAAAATTTGGACTTGATCCGATGTCTAATTTTGGTATTTTTGTAATTTTCTGCGTTTCGACGTAAAATGTAGCTAATAAACAAATATTCAAAACGCTACCGTTTCGTCGTCGAAGGTCGGATCAAAGAAATGTCAGAGGGTTTCTTTGCGTGTGAGACTGAAGATGTCGTGTGCAAAGTTTGGTGTCGATTGGTCAAGAAATGTGGGAGGAGTAGCGAAAAAACAGTTTAGCGGTTTTCGCGATTTAGCGAAAAATATGAATAGACGCAAATGGGCGTGGCCTAGGCCAAAAGATGCAGCAGACTCCAGTGCATCTGTGTGTATAAGGTTTTGAATGTGGGAGGTTCGGTGTGGGAGTTATAGCCCCAAACGCGTATTCCTTGGTATAGCGCCACCTAGTGGCCGGCATGTCTGGATTTTGTCGTCTGCGTAGTCCCCACGGATCTGGATCTAGTCATGCAATTGGCGTGTCTGCACCATTTACGGTTTGGGGTGTGGGCCCACTTTTAGGGGGGTAAGAATAATAATAAAAATTTTCCGAAGAGAATTTTCCTCGTGGCGAAAATGTACGAATTTTTTATCGAACGACATTTAGGTTAGCACCGACATGTGTGTAAAATTTGGACTTGATCCGATGTCTAATTCTGGATTTTTGTGGATTTTCGATTTTCCACGTCTAATTTTGCTCATGAACCAATACTCAAAACGCTACCGTTTCGTCGTCGAAGGTCGGATAAAAAAAGTGTTAGAATTTATTTTTTTATGTGCGTCTGAAGATGCCGTGTGCAAAGTTTTGTGTCAATTGGTCAAGAAATGTGGGAGGAGTAGCGAAAAAACAGTTTTGCGGTTTTCGCGATTTTGCGAAAAAAAATTATGGACGCAAATGGGCGTGGCCTAGGCCAAAAGATGCAGCAGACTCCAGTGAATATGTGGGTACAAGTTTTTGACAGTGGGAGGTTCGGTGTGGGAGTTATAGCCCCAAACGTTTTTCTCCTTGGTATAGCGCCACCTAGTGGCCGGCATGTCTGGATTTGGTTATCTGAGTAGCGGTGCCGGACCTGGATCTAGTCATGCAATTGGCGTGTCGGCACCATTTACGGTTTGGGCTGTGGGCCCACTTCTAAGGCGTATAGTATAATAATAAGAAAAATCCTTACAAAAACAATAGGGATCCAACCTGTTGGCTTGGACCCCTAACTAGAACTGCAAGCAGTTATGCAGGGGTCCAAGAAGTGTGCATTTCGCCGGCACAACGCGACAAGAAATGTGCATTTCGCCGGCACAACGCGAAGCATGTGTTCAAAACGCTACCCTGAACCTGTGGATACAAAGGATTTGACTGTGGTAGGAGTAGCGAGAAGTCAGTGTAGCGTTTTTGCGGCGAAATTTTCAACTAGTCATCAGACTATTTCATCTGGCTATACATACAACCTCCAGCATTACACACATATTACATTACATTACATAAAGAAAATACTGACGCAAATGGGCCTGGCCTATGCCAGAAGATGCAGCTGACTCCAGTGAATCTGTGGATATAAAGGTTTTGACTGTGGGAGGTTCGGTGTGGGAGTTATAGCCCAAAACGCGTTTTCAGAACATTCCATTGGCCAGTTAGGAGATATATTATTTCGTCGTTTTTTTGCGACCCCTTGTGGCGAAATTTTCCAAAGACAATTTTCCTTTGCCAAATAACTCCCACCCACATTAATAATTCTTGGCCATATTTTGTATATAGACTCGGGATTGCCCCTTGATGGTTTCCCTTGAGTTTGAAGAACATTCCTCTGGAAAATTAGAAGATATACAATTTCCTCGTTTATTGCGCCCCCTTAGGGCGTAATTTTCCGATGTTTTTAGCAAACGCTGTAAAGGTTAGCACCGACATGTGTGTAAAATTTGGACTCGATCCGATGTCTAATTCTTTGATTTTTTTTTATTATTATTTTTCACGTCTAATTTAGCTAATAAACCAATATTCAAAACGCTACCGTTTCGTCGGAAAAGGTCGGATCAAAAAAGTGTCTATGATTTCTTTGCGTGTGCGTCTGAAGATGTTGTGAGCAAAGTTTGGTGTTGATTGGTCAAGAAATGTGGGAGGAGTAGCGAAAAAACAGTTTTGCGGTTTTCGCGATTTTGCGAAAAAAAATTATGGACGCAAATGGGCGTGGCCTATGCCAAAAGATGCAGCAGACTCCAGTGAATATGTGGGTACAAGTTTTTGACTGTGGGAGGTTCAGTGTGGGAGTTATACCCCCAAACGCGTATTCCTTGGTATAGCGCCACCTAGTGACCGGCGTGTCTGGATTTTGTCGTCTGCTTAGTCCGAACAGATCTGGATCTAGTCATGCAATTCGCGTGTCGCCACCATTTGCGGTTTGGGCTGTGGTCCCACTTTTAGGGAGGTACACATAATAATAAAAAAAATCCTTACAAAAACAATAGGGATCCAACCTGTTGGCTTGGACCCCTAAAAATAAACACTACAAAAACAATAGGGATCCAATCTGTTGGCTTGGACCCCTAATAACAATCCTTACAAAAACAATAGGGATCCAACCTGTTGGCTTGGACCCCTAAAAATCCTTACAAAAACAATAGGGATCCAACCTGTTGGCTTGGACCCCTAAAAAGAAAAATCCTTACAAAAACAATAGGGATCCAACCTGTTGGCTTGGACCCCTAATAAACACTACAAAAACAATAGGGTTCCAACCTGTTGGCTTGGACCCCTAAAAAACACTACAAAAACAATAGGGATCCAACCTGTTGGCTTGGACCCCTAACTAGAACTGCAAGCAGTTATGCAGGGGTCCAAGAAGTGTGCATTTCGCCGGCACAACGCGAAGCATGTGTTCAAAAATTGAGAAACGGCGTATGCCAAAAGATGCAGCTGACTCCAGTGAATCTGTGGATATAAAGGTTTTGACTGTGGGAGGTTCGGTGTGGGAGTTATAGCCCAAAACGCGTTTTCAGAACATTCCATTGGCCAATTAGGAGATATATTATTTCGTCTTTTTTTTGCACCCCCTTGTGGCGAATTTTTCCAAAGACAATTTTCCTTTTCCAAATAACTCCCGCCCACATTAATAATTCTTGGCCATATTTTCTATATAGACTCGGGATTGCCCCTTGATGGTTTCCCTCGAGTTTGAAGAACATTCCTTTGGCCAATTAGAAGATATACAATTTCCTCGTTTATTGCGCCCCCTAATGGCGAAATTTTCCGAAATTTGTTTCGAAAGTCATTAAGGTTAGCACCGACATGTGTGTCAAATTTGGACTCGATCGGATATCTAATTTTTCACGTGTAATTTAGCTAATAAACCAATATTCAAAACGCTACCGTTTCGTCGTCGAAGGTCGGATCAAAAAAGTGTCCGAGGATTTCTGTGCGTGTGCATCTGAATATGCCGTGTGCAAAGTTTTGTGTCAATTGGTCAAGAAATGTGGGAGGAGTAGGGAAAAAACTGTTTTGCGGTTTTCGCGATTTAGCGAAAAATATTCATAGACGCAAATGGGCGTGGCCTAGGCCAAAAGATGCAGCAGACTCCAGTGCATCTGTGTGTACAAGGTTTTGGACTCTGGGAGGTTCGGTGTGGGAGTTATAGCCTCAAACGCGTATTCCTTGGTATAGCGCCACCTAGTGGCCGGCGTGTCTGGATTTTGTCGTCTGCCGTCACCTCACGGACCTGGATCTACTCATGCAATTGGCGTGTCGGCACCATTTACGGTTTGGGCTGTGGTACCACTTCTAGGGAAGGAAGTATAGGAAGAATAAAAATCCTTACAAAAACAATAGGGATCCAACCTGTTGGCTTGGACCCCTAATAAAAAAAATCCTTACAAAAACAATAGGGATCCAACCTGTTGGCTTGGACCCCTAAAAATCCTTACAAAAACAATAGGGATCCAACCTGTTGGCTTGGACCCCTAATAATAATAGGAAAAATCCTTACAAAAACAATAGGGATCCAACCTGTTGGCTTGGACCCCTAATAAAAATAATAAAAATCCTTACAAAAACAATAGGGATCCAAGCCAACAGGTTGGATCCCTATTGTTTTTGTAAGGATTTTTATTATTCCCAGCTAGAAGTGGTACCACAGCCCAAACCGTAAATGGTGCACACACGCAAATTGCATGACTAGATCCAGGTCCGTGAGGTGACGGCAGACGACAAAATCCAGACACGCCAGCCACTAGGTGGCGCTATACCAAGGAATACGCGTTTGGGGCTATAACTCCCACACCGAACCTCCCACAGTCAAAAACTTGTACCCACATATGCACTGGAGTCTGCTGCATCTTTTGGCCTAGGCCACGCCCATTTGCGTCTATGAATATTTTTCGCAAAATCGCGAAAACCGCAAAACTGATTTTTCCCTACTCCTCCCACATTTCTTGACCAATCAACACTTTTTTGATCCGACCTTTTCCGACGAAACTGTAGCGTTTTGAATATTGGTTTATTAGCTAAATTAGACGTGGAAAATTAAAAATCCAAAAAAACATCGGATCGAGTCCAAATTCTACACACATGTTGGTGCTAACCTTAATGACGCTCGATAAAAATGTCGGACAATTTCGCCGTTAGGGGGCGCAATAAACGAGGAAATTGTATATCTTCTACAAAATTTCGCCGCGAAAACGCTACACTGACTTCTCGCTACTCCTACCACTGTCAAATCCTTTGTATCCTCAGGTTCAGGGTAGCGTTTTGAACACATGCTTCGCGTTGTGCCGGCGAAATGCACATTTCTTGTCGCGTTGTGCCGGCGAAATGCACACTTCTTGGACCCCTGCATAACTGCTTGCAGTTCTAGTTTCCGTTGTAGTCCCATGTTCTTCCTGACGTTACTTTTAGACACCATTTCATTGAATCAAATTGGATATGTAATTTACACCGATCTTTCCTATGTGCATGTTCATAATTCTGGCGGAGGGTTAATGCACATAGGTGTTCGTCATCCGACATAACAGTATAGACAAAGTCATTGATTTGGTCTTGCGGTGGTATCTGAGCATACAAGACTATTTTCCCTTTGTTGTCAACCAGTCCTGAATGATTTTGGGCCGGATTATCCTGTGTTCCTCTCGGGCTTTCTTCAGTAGGCCTACCACCCCCTAATTCCTGGCCCTTCCAGGTTTGTGTTGCCCCCGTGGTTTCATCCTTCCTCGGGGTCTGTGCTTGTGCCAGCGGAATCTGGCACAACCCGTAAAGGATCAGAAACAGGCTCCCCGTTTTCAGCATCACCATGCTGCTGTATCTCTTGGCTCGACTGGATCTGGTCCTGGGGCAGCTGGTCAGCCCCACGTGTGTCTGCGTCTGGCTCCTCCTCACGGTCGGGTCCTCACATGCAGTGGTTGAGATGATACCACGTGGCACTTCCTTCCACTTGGATGGCTGTTGGTGTTGCGTTGGTGACTTTGTATGGTCCTTCTCTCCTGGGTTCGCTTGTTCCACTTTCTCCTGAAGACTCTGAGATACACGTGGTCACCTGGCTCCACCCCCCTTGGTGGCTCCTTCTCCAACTCTGGAACTCTGTCTTTCTCCTGTTAAAAATAAGCCTGTGTATGCCAGTTAGTTGTCCCATATAGCGTCTTAATTCAGTTTCCAATTGTTCCAATGGAGGTCCTTTGTGAGGCCCTCGAATGACAGGCGAAGGCATGGGTCGACCTGTAAGCATTTCATGCAGGGTTAGATGCGTCGTTCTGTTAGTTTTCATGCGATAACTCATTAGTGTCAGTCGTAGTGCATTAGTCCTTTAAGTTAGTACTCTAATTTAATTTTGTTAATCTTTGTCTTAAGCGTCCGATTCCTCTCTCCACCATACCTTGTGGTTTGAGGAATGTAGACACAGCCTAATCTTTGTTTGACATGCAGATGTTAAATCACTTGTTTGAGTGTTTTCTGAATAAACGCTGCCCTATTGCCTGAGCTAATTTGTGACGGAATTCCAAACCTTGGCATGACTTCTCTAGTCAGAACCTTAATTACCGTAACCGCACTTTGGTCTTCTGATGGGACTGCTTCTACCCATCTGTTGAACACTGTTTTTTCAAATATTTCACACTCATTTAGCTGGATGTTAATCATTATTTGCAAGTATGGTGAAGAAAAACCTTGTTTTCAAAAAACTTTCTAATTCTCCTCAATACCTCCCCCCTTGCGCAATGGTCAAAGCCATGCGCAGTAAATGATAAACAAATCTAATAACGTCGTTGGTGCAACCAACGTCGAAACGTGTAACCTTAAGCATCAGCAAACTGAAACCAATCTTTTGGGAAGGGTAATCGAACCAGTATGTCCAAATCCTAAACCCCATATGGGTGGGTTTACCATCAGCCGCCTGAAACCACGCTGTTCCAAAGTCATGCACTAAACCGAAAAAACGTACATGCATTAGTGGCCTTCTATACCACAAAGGAAAAATAAACTAAAATAAAAACGCGACATGCCCCGTTCCAAGACCACTTCTGCTGCCATAGCTGACATATCTGACTCCTGTTCCCCCTCCACCTTTCATCAGCCGGCTTTTCCTATGATGGTTGCAGTCCGTCACTCCATGATCAAGTGAGCCAGTGCTCACAGTGACTCTGCCAAGTAATCGTGACTGTGCCTGATTTAGGTTGTCCCGGGCTTCAAGGTGGGATCTTACCCGTCGTTGGCTAACCAGCCTTCCATACTGGCTTATTGCAGGATGCCGTACCTGGGATACGATCAATCCCCACCTATATGGTGGTATAGATCGCAAAGTGGAGGGATGGAGACAGAGTCATCAGCCGCATCTGCCTTATGCAGCCATATGTGTGCATAATGAATACAAATCAGGGCGACTATAAAACAAAAGATAATTTATCAGAGTTAAAATTATTAAAGTGTTGCAGCAGTATTAGTGGCATTTGAAGGTAAACCCACTACTTCCGAATCCAATTTGACAACATAGCACGTATGACTCCTTCCCAGCAGATGTGGCGTCAACCCACCTACTGTCCTTTACTAGGGAGATGTGAAAGAAAACAAAAATCACAATATTAAAACTTGCATTTTCAATATTGCGCGACTCACTTTTGTCTTAACCATTACTCAAAATCATAATTCTCTTCATAATCCTACCCGATTGCCCTTCACTATCTATTTAAATTGGACGACCTAATTAAACCTTTTATTCTACCTATTGCTTGCATTTAATGTTTTCCATATTTTGATTCACTACTATACCAAACCCAAATCCTCTATGTTGATCTTAACTAGTTTATTCAACACTGAATTGATACATTGTTTCTATTTACTAATTAACCATATTGTTTTATCTGAAGTGTGCTTGTGTATCCCCTTGTGTACTCCATCACTCGGAGTAGGAGAGGATTCTCCCCTACCTCGGCAGCCCTGACACACACACGAGAACAGACTCACATACGCATCCTTTCTTATTTTATTTTACTTATTTAGTTTGAATGACATGTCATTGTGGATAACCTAAATTAGAAATTTGGATAACGTTTTATCATACTTATTCGGTCTAATTTTTAAGTATTGCCGATTGTTTTTTCTAAATTATAAGATCACTTTTAATAAATTGTCTATTACTTATCATAATCTCGAGGGAAATATTTTATTTGTGTTGTTATCTTGGCACCTAGACCTCGTCAGGTCCAAGCACCAAAATAACATCCACCTATCCACGCAGAGTCCATGGGTTGGGTCTGCTCCTCTTTTGATGAGCCACTTTACCCTGGCGCCATTGAACCCATTGACTCCTGTGGAGTGTGGTGTGCAGACTATTTTTTAACGCTAATTGCTCATGTTTTGGAGTCTAAATAATTATTCCTAAATCCTGTAATCACCATGTAACTTGCTCAGGGACACAGCTACACTCAGCTAGGAGAGATGGGGATCGAACCAGCAACCCTTTGGTTACTAGACAACTGCTCTACCTCCTGAGCTAAACGACCCCAGCCACCTCTCCGCTGATTTATTACCACCGGGTCGGTCCGCATCCGCCCTTTTTGCTTTCTATACATTCCACTCCCATCTCCAAACACCTTCTCCCTCTGATCCAACCTGTTGTCTCACCAGTGCTCTGTGTACCAAGATGTAATGATATATACCACATGATATTCCGACGCGATGGAGAGTCTCCAAGAGCCACAGAATCACCAATCCCAGCGGTGGTTCTAGGTTTTTTCTAAAACAGTGGACATGGGTTACATACAGGAACCAATTACAGAGTACATCCAAACGCACAAATAATGTATTAGGCACAATGCAAATTCAATCTCTTTCTCTCTGTTGTCTCTCTGTCCAGCCCCCACCTGCGGTTTTTTTTCATTACTTACGTTCCTTCTCTCTAACTTTCTTTACCTCTCTTTATCTACTTCCTTTGCTTTCACAAATCTCCATAACCATTTTCACTTTCAGTAATCCTTTCCTTTCCTTTCTGGTTTATTCGTTTTTTGGACACTCTCCAAAACTAGATTTATTAATCTTAAAAAGGCCATCGAAAGATATGAATCTCTCCAAAGAAAATTCCAACCGGAAAGCCTTCTCCAATCTCATCGTCACTTCTTCTTGCCAAATCCACACACTCTTCCTCTTCTCTGTCTCACTCTTCACAAATCGCTTCGTCTGTCCCCTCTAACTTAACTCAATGCTAACACTCACTCACTCACTCACTCACTCACTCACTCACTCACTCACTCACTCACTCACTCACTCACTCACTCACTCACTCACTCACTCACTCACATATACAACTTAAAATAGGAATTCACAGATTCTCATCCTTGGAGCTGTCATAGGCATTAACTGCGTGTGTTCCGAGAATCCTAAAGTTTTGGTGAATTTTCCTGCCATGGGGAGGTGAGAGGCATAATTTGGACCTACGCAAGTGTAAGTGGCTCCAGTGTGGGCCATCATTGGCGTGCCTCTATAATTTATCAGAACCTGCAGTATTGGTTCCTCATCAGCTTGTTTTGTGATTGCTACAAGCTGACCCTCCCCCTGTGGATTCTCTGGGCACCCCTAGTATCCCTGACCCATAAAGGGACCTGCCTGGTAGCTACCTCCTTGTTCCTGTCTTCCTTCGCTAAGGCCGTTTTTCCACTTCTGTTATCTATGTAATTCCTTATTACTACCTCCATGTCTCGATACATTATTGGATCAAAAGTCCCTCCCGCGGGCCAAATTGTACCTGATTTAACTGTCCGCTTCTCCCACTTCTCAGAAATTCGTTTGATCTCATTTCTGAGGAGTGGATTGTCTCTGCTCAAAACTTCTACCGCTGTTGGTGCCATTTTTACTTACTTTATTACTTTATTACCTTATTTCTTTTTTCTGAAATACACTATTTATTAATACAATTTATTTGAGTTTATTCTACTAGTTAGTTTAAATACTTTACTATCTCTAAGCTACAAACGTGAACTCTTCCCAAGCGCTCGTCTCCCTCCCGAAGGTTGGAATGTGGCCCCCACCCTTTACTGCTATCAATTCTCAACCCTGCCTTGCAGGCTCCTGCTCGTCCCCTGTGTGTTTGCTCGTGCACGTGCAGTTAGGGTCAGCTTAATGTTTAAGCCAAAGAAGATTTATACATTTATTCAGTACTTCAACAAATTAACTATTCTCTATCCGTCTAATTCATTTATGATTATCAACTACTTCAAACAAATTAACTATTCTCTGTCCGCCTAATCTATTAATGACAGAATCAACAACAAAAAAATTAACCGGGTCGTAAAAACCTCCGAGGACTTAATCCTAACACGACTTAAATACAGACAATAAGCCGGTTCATACAATTTCTTTATCTTATATTAAAAAATGTCCGAATTGTTTGTAATTAATTACAAATAAAAGGTTGACCGAGTGTAGAAACTGGCCTTTTGGTTAACACATGAACGGTCGGATGTATAATCAACCAACCAGAATTTCAAACAAGTACTTATCGCTTCGCAGCGCCAAGGTCAGAATTATAAATGAACTATTTCAGTTTATCCAAGAGCTGCATCTCAATCGGTCCACGATCAGCACATTCAACTCATTCACATGGTATTCCAAACAACAAGCCTATTCTTCCAAAACAATGGCTGAATACATAGACACTCGACCAGATCAAAAACAGACAAGAAACTTCTCAAAATACCAACTCAAACGGTACCCCAGCCAAGAACCTTATCTATTCAAAAGTGCGAGAAGTCTGCTTTCTCAAAAAAAATGCCAAAATCGGAACTAAAAATTCACCATCAATTGTTGCATGATTTACAGTTCAAACGCTGCAAGATTAGAATTGAAAATTCACCAGTCGACATTCCAAGGAAACCTCTCTAAAATAAAAATGAATTCATAGACGGCAATGAATTCCAACCCAGCTCTTTTGGGATATTTTTAAACATCCAACAGGCACTTTTATCGACCTGCGGACCTGTACTGTCCTATTGGATCTTTCCCACTAATTCGATCCTCTAGAATACAGCCACAGGACTTTATAATAGGTCTATTTGACCAAAATACCAAAACACCAAATAACAACAACTCGTTTACTCGTTTACTCGTTTCAAAATAGGGAACCACAATGCGTCTAGGTCATTTAGAACCACAGCGCCTAGGGCATATGTGCGTGCGCACGTCAATCTCTTCCGGAGCTCCCGTCTCTCTCACTCGCTCGTTTATCTATAATTTTAGTTTGTTTGATCAAAGAGACACTTTACCTGCTGCTCGGCGTTCAGACGGGGCAAGAACAGATCAAACGACTCTATCCTATATATGGTAAGACAACTTACCCTTGAGCTCTGGTCGTATGATCCGTTCGCGTCCCGTCCTCTGGCCCGGCAGCTGACGAGTCCCTATTTCCTCCTGGTCGTGACGCCAATATATTGAAGATTAACTGAGATTTAAAACACTTAGACTAATTCAAGAGAGAGAGTGCAAAAGAAATCGAGGGGTCCGGAGCAAGAATTGACAAAAGACTTTATCGTGCAGAAAAACAACAACGACAACAGCCTGAGTAGGTTTGCAAAGTCACTGGCCCCACATTGGGCTGCAGCCTCACTTATACACGTATAGGAATTTCTTTGTTTACAATGGAGTCACAACGGGGTTTCCGCCCGTCAATCTTCGTCACAGCATGTTATCAACTGCCCAGTTCAGTGGTCTGCATGGATCAACCTCATTAGCCAAGATGACCCAAGGCTAAAAAGGCTGAGGTCAACTTAGCTTCCCCCCAGTTCCCTATACATTCCTGTGCACCATCTGTTCTGAATCCAGATTCTGCAAACACAATGCTTTTGTTGGGAAAAATAACCTGATGAGCACATCATATGGCAGGCACATTAATATATAGTCGACTCTTGCTCTAAACCCAACGAACACATAACACAAACATGATAATATATAGTCAGGTCAAGGCCGGAGCTGAAGGCCCCATCTCCCAGGCAGGCAGATGGTGGACACTCAGACAATGCACCAGTATCATCTCCAGAACGGGAGAGCCACATTAATTTATCACACAGGAGACACCTCGAAGCTCTCCCCCACTAGAAGGAACACATGCAGATACTAGGGGCCTGAGAGCCACATTAATTTATCACACAGGAGACATTTTGAGAGCTCTTCCCCGTTAGGAGGAACCAAGAGATACCTCTGCCCACACCAGGGGCCTGAGAGCCACATTAAATTACCACACACGAGACATTTCAGGGGGGCACTCCCCCGTTTTAATTTATCACACCAGAGACACGAGGAACTCTCCCCGTTACGAAGCTCTCTCAGGGCCTGGGAGCCAAAACACACAGAACCGCACACACCTCAAACGCACACACCTCATCGAGAGGAGGATACAGCATAAGACTGCATCACACAGGGACTCTTCACCTTCTTCTGAAGCAGACCTTCCACGGAGGCGAAGCTCCAGACGAACCATCAGCGCTGATTAGGGACTTAGACATATTCGATTTCTCACGCTTTATGACTCTGTATAACCGTTGCCACTTTACTTAATAAATCCAAGGTCCTCGTGCCGATAGACTTTATTACCTCTCCGTCTCATTTTATCTGGTCCAGTAGCTAGACAGACCGTTTTTCCCCACACTTTCCACTATTTAAAATATACAACCTATTAATAATCATGGTTTACCATAGAATATACTCACTAATTTCTACCACAATGGTTCGTCCAGAGCTTCGCCTCCGTGGAAGGTCTGCTGCAGAAGAAGGGGATGAGTTCCTGTGTGATACACTCTTATGCTGTATCCTCCTCTCGATGAGGTGTGTGCGTTTGAGATGTGTATGGTTCTGTGTGTCTTTGGTTGACCTTGCCTCCCAGGCCCTAGTGTATGCATGTGTATCTTCTTGTGTTCTTCCTGATGGGGGAGAGCCTCACAGAGTCTCCTGCTTGTGGCCCTCCCGTTCTGAGGATGAAACGGTGCATTGTCTGAGTGTTTACCATTTGCCGGGAGGAGAGATGGGGCCTTGGTTCTGGCCTTCACCTGACCATGTTCTCATGTGTGTGTTATGTGTTAAAAATTGACTATATTGTAACGTGACTGCCATGTGTTGTGCTCCTCAAGCTAGGGTGGGAGTTAGCTATATTTATAATGTACATGTGATGTGCTCAGCAGGTTATTTAGCCCAACAATGGCCAGGGCGCTGGCACGATTACAAACAAAATAGAATATGTTTGGGAGGTGGAAAGGCATGATCCAGTCAGTGCCCGTCGCGGGAATAATGGCAGTAACCGTGTTAATTGTAGCCGGCTGCCGTTGTATTCCCTGCGCACGAGGGCTACTGCATCGGCTGATCACCACAGCAGTGGGCGCTACAGAAGCGCCAAGTGCCATTAAGGCTTACATGGGGATCAGATATGATCCGGTGAAAGTGGACGAGACATCACCTGAGGGGCCCGACCCTATCCAGCTGACCCTATTCTACATTCTATGTAGAATAGGGTCAAATGTCAAATGATTTTGTATTTTTTTACTTTTTACTTTCAATGCATGCTGCAAATATATGTCGCCTAATCTTTGTACCTTTCACTTTTATGCTAACGAAAATTTTATAACTTTGTCACATATAACTATAGAAGTATTAGTTTGGATTTTTATGAATGCTTTTATCCATATGCTTATTGTTGTATTGTTGACAATGACCTGTATTGCCTATGAGACCCACCAAAGTGAATGCCGACTCAGTATTAGGGGGACGCGTTGTGGTTTATCTCCACTATGGAGTTTTTCCACTTTGGTCGATGGTGTTGATGATTTTCCTACTTTGACTATGTTCTCTGTGTGGTAAATGGTGCTTATGACTTACAAATCTTATTTTATGGCCATCTGAGATGGCCAAGGAGGGATTGTTACGTATTTTAAAGGTCCCATGACATGCTATTTTATGTATTCTTTAATATAGGTATTAGTGGGCAACTAACACAGTATTCAAAGACGTTCCCTAAATTCAGCCGTGGTGCAGAGTTACAGCCACTCCGAGCCAGTCGCACATTGAGCTTCCCCCAAATGCGCTGTTTCGGTGGGCGTGTCAAGGAGGAGGGTGGGGGTGTGACCCTGAGCAGCTTGCAGCCACCATGCGCTCTGTTTACAGTGGATGTATCGCAATGGCGAGCCGCACACAGCCTTTAGCCGTGTTCTGTAAATATTCTAGAACACACGGGAGTCCTGGAGCTCTATATCTAAATATTATCATATAGCCTACACAGATATCTATATCATATAATATATATTATCACGGCCAAAAGCTGTGTGAGCCGATATTATGAATCTCAAACGACCGCGTTGGGTTCTCCGACGTTCCTGGTTCTTCAACGTCCACATCAATGTGAATACACACACTGTAACGCAAGTGTTTCTTGTCGGTTCTTTGACGTGTCTTGTATTTCCACACCGAGACTGTCGTGGGGGTTATCTGAGCCATGGTTGAGAAGGAATTGGGGGAAAGGAACTTTGATTTGACTCGCTGAAGTACATGAACTGCGACATGCCGCCGGTTGCCGCGAGGCACCATCGCCCGGCAGCAGGCAGCGCGCGGTTCAGTCGACTTCAGGTTGATGTGAAAGTGGAAGAACCAGAGACGTCGCAGAACCCGACAAAGTCGTTTGTGATTCATAATATCGTCTGGAGGCGCACACAATATGTTATATGATATAGATATCTATGTATATGATATTATTTAGATATAGAGCTCCAGGACTGTAACGCAAGTGTTGTACACTTCCTTGTTATTTGGATAACCGTTCTGCTGTTGGTGTGACGTCGGACTCTCGTATCTGGTATTTCTACAACGAGACTCGTATTGGGGGTTATCTCAGCCAAGGTTGAGAATGAATTGGGGGAAGGAACTTTGGCTTTGACTCCCTCAAGAACATGAACCACGACAAGGAGGAGAAAGGGATCTTTGCCGGGCAGCGCTTATGCACCTCCGCCTCCGGCGGTGGTCCCTCAGCGGGGCTCAAGCGGGAGACATTCGCCGCCAACAATCCCTTTCTCCTCCATGTCGTGGTTCATGTTCTTGAGGGAGTCAAAGCCAAAGTTCCTTCCCCCCAATTCATTCTCAACCTTGGCTGAGATAACCCCCAATACGAGTCTCGTTGTAGAAATACCAGACGTGTTATGCGCCATCACACCAACAGCAGAACGGTTATCCAAATAACAAGGAAGTGTACAACACTTGCGTTACAGTCCTGGAGCTCTATATCTAAATAATATCATATAATACATAGATATCTATATCATATAACATATTGTGTGCGCCTC
This sequence comes from Gadus macrocephalus, assembly GCF_031168955.1. Lineage (NCBI taxonomy): Eukaryota > Metazoa > Chordata > Actinopteri > Gadiformes > Gadidae > Gadus > Gadus macrocephalus. The sequence goes on along the minus strand of NC_082391.1, from coordinate 8,760,558 downwards.
CAGACGATATTATGAATCACAAACGACTTTGTCGGGTTCTGCGACGTCTCTGGTTCTTCCACATCAACCTGAAGTCGACTGAACCGCGCGCTGCCTGCGGCCGGCTGCCCGCTGCCGGGCGATGGTGCCTCGCGGCAACCGGCGGCATGTCGCAGTTCATGTACTTCAGCGAGTCAAACCAAAGTTCCTTTCCCCCAATTCCTTCTCAACCATGGCTAGATAACCCCCACGACAGTCTCGTTGTGGAAATAGAAGACACGTCAAAGAACCGACAAGAAACACTTGCGTTACAGTGTGTGTATTCACACACACACATGTGGCGCTCGCACGGTCGAGTCTCATTGGCGGGCCAACGTCTCTGGGCGGGCCAGGCAGAGTAAGGGGAGGAGCTGAGATTCCTCATGACGTCATGAGCACAGATTTCCAAATCAGCGCGCTTGAGCCTCCGTTTTTTCAAAGGCGAGCAGAACAGCTAGTGCTCGTTTTACACCAAACGCAAGTTTTAGCCACTGGGGGACCATAGGCAGGCTAGGGGAACTCATATTTATGTTAGAAAACCTCATAAATTGAGATTTTCATGTCATGGGACCTTTAAGTACATAAGCTGCTCCCACATAGCCATTAGGAAGCAGGATCGAACACACAAGCTGCATTACCCTCACATAGCCACTAGGAAGCAGGATCGAACACTTAAAGGCCATGGTGCAGGTTTTATTTTTTTCGGATTTGCGCCATTTGCGTGTTGGTAATAAACATTTTAATGGTTACCTATTGTATTTAATGTGGTTGGGTATCACAAAACGGAATTTAATACGAAAAAGTGGGTCATATTGGAGCGGTTTGCGATAGCTTCTCATTTCTCCCGGAAACCGTTGCATGACGTCACGGTAGGGAGACGACAGACGTAGCCCTTCGAGACCCATTGAGAGTAGAGAGTACGAGAGAGATAAGAGACAGATAAGTAAGAGATAAATACATAGATACATATATAGATAGCCTAGATAGATAGATGGATAGACATATAGATAGATAGAGATAGACAGAATAGATAGATATATAGACCGATATAGATATAGACCGAGAGATAGGGAGACAGGCAGACAGATAGCATAGCATAGCGAGTTAGGTAGGTAGGTAGGTGTAGCATAGCGAGTTAGGTAGGTGGGTAGGTAGGTGTAGCTTTAGAATGGTGTACAACTGTGTTTGTGCTGGGTGTAATAATTCTAGCAGAACAGGACACAGGGTCCATGCCTTTCCGAAGGACAAGGCAACCCTCAGACAGTGGGTACAGTTTGTCCGCGTTAGACGGGCAGATTTTTCTATTCCCTCGGTCACTAAGAACTCCAAGGTCTGCAGCGCTCATTTCACGGAGGAAGATTACGACCAAGGGGATATCAGGATGGTATCTCTCGGGTTAAAGAGGCTGGCACAGCTTATTCCGAACGCCGTGCCTTCTGTGCACACGCATCTCTCTGCCTGCCCTGCCCCGAGACCGAGAGGCACCAAGATCAGTGCCGCCAGCCGCAAGCGAGAGCTGGCTATGGTAAGCCTCATGGTAATGTTTACAAGCTGTGCGTTAGCTAGCCCTGTGTATACTATATACCGTATTCCCTTTGACACCGCCTCCACTACAGTCATGACTCATGATCAGTCAGACATTAGAAAAGAACATTTCGTGATTCATGAATATGAACCTAAACAAAATTGTCCTGAAGTAAATGTCCAAAAGCTTGTCATATCTAACTAGAAAGCGCCATGGCTAGTGTTTGGATCACTGGCGCTCATCAAGCGGCTTTCACAACAGTGTGTGTGTGTTATATTTAGTTGATGGATTTAATTGCCCTTTTCCTGATGGAAAGTGACTATTACGGTCCTCTTTCATATGTATTTAGACGTGACTGTGTCGCTGACGCTAATTTATTTACGCAAGATGTTGACAGATGCCTCACCGTGTGAGACCACGGACAGTGTCAATGCTGCTACGGTAGAGGACCCCTTGCCCTACTCCACTTGTGACACTGGGACACAATGTATTTTGAAGCCCCTTGGAAGGTCTCACGGTAAATCTTGTTATTTTTTTAGTGGTTGATATGCTGTCTAAAACATACGTTGCCAAATTATATGCATGCAGGAAATTTCCAAACACATTGCTAAAATTAATACATAACCTAGATCAAAACATAACCGCTTAGATTTGCCATGATTGTCATCTGTTTGGGTATGTTTATTGACTCTGCCACAGCTGTGCAAGTGAACCTGAAGCCCAAGATGGTCAGCATGGGGACACAAACTTTCACCCCCCTCACTAGTCCTGACCCAACGGATGGAGAAGATGATCTCTCTGTCATCAGTGATGCATCATGGGTACCAGGAGACCAGATGTCTGAGGAGGATGAGGAGGTGTTGTGTGAGGAGCCATCTCAAACTTGTGACCCCCACCAAAAGTGAGATAATTTAAAGCCAACATAGACCAACTTTGAATTTTCATTTTCGTGCATCTGTAGTTTGACTGACACCCCCCCCCCCCCTCTTTTTTGTTGTAGTGGCATTGACAAATTCATTGTTTGCCAAGAGGAGCTCATGGCCCTGTTTGCCATCTGTCCGGCCTGTTGTGAGAAGTCAGATAGTAGAATCGTGCAGCAGGAAGGAACATTTGTTAAAATAGAGCAGGTAGGGTTTTGTTTACACTGCAGGCCATATCTGATTAGAAAATCAGAATATCTTACTAAAATTGAATAGCCCTGACTGTCTGCCCACATTGCTCATTGCAAGTGATCAGTGCATCCTCCTATCCACATTAGTTGCTATAACAGTCTAATATCTTGTGGATTTATAATGGCTAGCTTGGTTGGTGCTGACGTTGCTTCTTTTTCAAATTAGTCTTTCCAGTTAATTTACAATGTATGTACCAGGCTTGCTTTAGTCTGTGGGTTTATGATGCCATCATATTTGAGTGTTATACACTGATTGTCATGTTTTGTTTTTTCTAAATATCTAGGTCTGTGCATGTGGCTACCAGCGTTTCTGGCAAAACCAGCCGATCCTAAACAGGAATATGCCAACCTGTAACCTCCTTTTAAGCGGGGCCATCCATTTCTCTGGATGTTTGGCCACCCAGACATTACGGATGATGACCCTGTTTGGCCTTCAGTGCATCAGCGCAAGCACTTTCTTTCGCCATCAGCGCCGTTACACCATCCCCGTCATCATTCAGGCCTGGCAGAACGAGCAGGCCAAGAATTTTAGTGACCTCAAGGCAATGGATGGAGGCCTAGTTGTTGCTGGTGACTGCAGGTAAAGCAGAATTTGTTGATTCTATGCTAGCTGCCACTAAGGGGTATGAACTTTAATAATCTCATGTCATTGTTAATTTTGTATCCTAATACTGTTCTCCACACTTTGTTTGTGCGAGAGCTCATAGACCAGTTGCACTTTTTTTTTTTTTTTGTTATCATGCAGGGCGGCTTTAGTTTACATTTGCAGATGTCATGGTGGATTGTCTTTACAGACACTGGTTATTAAAAACTTGAAACATAATTTTAATTTCTAATTATCCCCAGGTCAGATTCTCCAGGGCACTGTGCAAAGTACGGCTCCTACACATTGATAGAGGACAGAGTAAACAAGGTGGTTGATGTTCAGCTTGTTCAGGTAAGCCTGATGTTATTAGACAGAAAGAAATTTACTCTCTGCAATTTGTTAAATGGACTGCATCTTAATATAGCACTTTTCCACGTGTACAACCATGCATAGGGCTACACTTACACTTATATTATGTTGCAGAGCTCAGAGGTCCCCAACAGCTCTTGGTGTGAGATGGAGGGGCTCAAGCGCAGCATCGGCTTGCTGAGGCGGAACGACCTGCATTTGTCAACCCTCATCACAGACAGACATCGCCAGGTATTTACAAAAAGAAAAATAATGTAGATTTATGAATTTCACTGAGGCTGGACGTGGCCAGACAGTGCAAGCATCCACAAAAGTTTGCTCTTTACTCCTTAGGTTGCCAAATGGGTGAGAGAAGAGCTGTGCCCTGAAGGGACACAGCATTATTTTGATGTCTGGCACATTGGGAAAAGTATGTATCCATTGTTGGAACGTTTAAGCAGTTTTTGTTATTGCATTTTGATTAATACCATTTGTTCTAAACCAGGTCTGGGGAAGGCCTTGGATACAGCCTCAAAAGACAGACAGTGTGAACAACTACAGTTGTGGAGGCCAGCCATAGTAAACCACCTGTACTGGACTGCAGCCTCAACCCCTGATGGCAATCCAGCTGTGATGGAGGCCAAATGGAGAAGCTTGGTGAATCACATTCAGGACATCCACGACCATGACACCCCTGCCTTCTCCAGTTGCGCTCATGCCCCTCTGGAGGGGGATCAACGAGATAAAGAGTGGCTGGAACCAGGTACAGTACACAGTATGTGGCATTATGAATGCTCTACAGGGTTTCCATTTAAATCATTATTTCATACTCTGGGGATCTCATAACATTCTGTTTACTGTAAATATGTTTGCTATAATTCATATGCAGGACAATTTCATGTGTTTCCACTGGAGAAAAAATATCTGTCTATTTGTATGCCTGCTGTGTGTGTGCCTACCTATCTTGGTCTCTTGCAGGCTCAATGGCAGCAGTAAAACTGGAGGGTATCATCACAAGGACATCCTTACTGAAGGATGTTCGACAGCTGTCTCCGCAGCACCAGACTTACTCCCTTGAAGCCTTCCACTCCCTGATCCTGCACTTCGCACCCAAGCACACTGGGTTTTCATACCAGGGCATGTATAGCAGGTCAGTGCTGTCCAATGGAATAACAATGCCGTATTTGATCATACATACACCAGGTTTCGAAAGTGTTCTCAAATGTGTTATTCTGTAGGCTTCTCTTAGCGGCGCTGCATTACAACCATATTGCGAACAGAGAGACCGCACGAAGAAGCGATGGTTTGGAGAGGTATAGCGTGCGATATCCACGTTTCAGAAAAGGTGCCTGGGTAGTTGTGCCCATCAAAGAGAAGGCCTCATACGGTAGGCAGTGTCATGCAGTTCTATCATATTTGGACATTAGCGCACAAGACATCTGTGACATCGATTTTTATACAGTATTTTATCATTATTATGTCTGCAGGTTATGCAACGTCATTAATCGAGGCTCTTCGGGAGAGCTACATGGATTCACCCAAGGCTCTTCAAGAGGTTAGCGCCAATTTGTCAGCCTGTGCACCCGCCCCCATCGCCAAATCCTTCGAACAAATTCCCAAGGAGGAGGCCGTCAGCCTCTATCTAGCCCAGCAGTCACGCTACAAAAAATTGAATTAGCATAGTTTTTTTCCCCACACAGGCCAATCATTTAGTTGTGAGTATGTATATATGTATATATAGTAAGTATATGTTATTTTATTTGGTGGTGGTTTTCTGTATGCCGCATGTTTTGTTTTCTCTTTGTGTGCTGTTTATTGCTTGGGTTTTTTGATTGTGCCAGGAAGTTTATTATAACCTTACATTTTAACCCCTTGCGCTGACCCTAACATCTGTCGACTAACATTATCTCTTGGTTATTTTTGGCTGTAACCCATTCATTCCTTTATCAGCATCACCATGGTTACCGCCTCACTGCATGTCGCATGTTTTGTTTTTATTGCTTGGGTTTTTTACTTAGTTGTGTGCACAAATCATTCCTTTACAGCTCCATTTGCCCCATAATTCATAAAAAAAATTGTAAGAATCCGAAAGGGACCTCTGTGTGCGCTTTTCTCTTGGATCACTATGCGTCTGCTCTATGTGATATCATTGCATGTATGTGTCCGTGAGTGAGTGAGAGAATGTGCTGTGTGAGTGCTGACCCTCAGGTAAGACCACACTATTGCACGATTATTTTATGTTGGTTTCTTTGTGCCTAACCCTTTTTTTCTTGATTTGTTTACTTTATCAGGCCTTTCAACCTGTCCCTTTTTTCAGTAATCGATCCCCATTACTTGGGATGACCTAATAAACTGTTTTTATATGAATTCACATGTTCTGTGTATTTTATAACATTTTAAAGGCGGTTGAGCGATCGCAACACAACTAGCATGAGTTAATTCTTGAACTGAAAAATAATTGTATTCATGTTGTACGTGCCAATATGGTTTTTATTCTTCATCCAAACGAGGCCATTGAAAGCCATGATAGGTCTGGTCACCACTCTGAAATTGTTGCCTGATGGCTGAAACCAGACAGGAGGGTAGAGGCTTCCTTATATGCAGGCCAAGAACTCCATAAGCCCATCGTATAGCCTGCCTGTATGCAGTGTACCGGTATTGCCTAGGGAAATAGGTTGGAAAATAAAAAAATTGCATGCATGTTTATTGTCTATGCAACACATCTCTAGTCGCCTATAACTGTTTAAGTTGGTTCATAGGACTCTATAAAAAGAATGCTAAAGTAACAAACAATTAACATACTCGTGCGTGCTGGCTTGAAGGGGACCATGATCCTGCTTGAAATGTGTGTACGCTATCTTAAGCACAAACGGATTCAGGCAGCATGCATCAAATCCTGGATGCTGAGTGAGGCATGTCACATCTGCTGGTCTTGGGCTGAGCTTCTCGACCAGCGACCAAAACGCACTCACTTCCCTACAGCACAAGCTCTCCACCACAGATTCCATAGGACGGCACCGCCCACACAAACACCTGCCAAACACAGCGACACAGACACGCTTACTACTCTCCCTCTCTCTGTAAGCGGTACCCTGATGGTGTCAATGACAATCAATCACGAGGAGTAGAATCGAAAATAATCACCGCTGAATTCATGACCAGCCTACGTGATCGGCGGCTACCGGGTACGTTTGCAACAACACTTTCACCGGAGGAATATGTAAAAGCTTAGAAATAAAGACTAGGCAAAATATGTACCGGTAGTTACTGGAGCTATTAGGCAACCATCAAAACGTGGGATAACTAATCGTAGGGTTTATCCGGGGAGGGGGGATAGCTCAAGCGCTCGTTGCTGCATTGCTAAATGATAGCAACTCACCAGGACACCTCACCAACTCTCCACCCATTCTCCTCTGACCATGAATTTAATTGGCTTTGACGGCCATCAATCCTCGGCAATTCCTCATTCGCCCCCTCACGTCTAACAGGCTCGAAATTATACGGCTGTGGGCCATCATAAATGTAATTTGTGGTTCTTGCCACCTCTTCCTCATCCCAGTTAGACGCCATAGTTCTAGTACTAGGCTGAGGCTACCTTCCACCACGACTCCCTACCGTGACGTCACCACCGAACGACGTTAGAAAACACCCGTTACCACAAAAAACGACAAAAACTGGACTTTAACGCAATTTTGGAGACATTTCATGAATGCGGTACATATTTTGAGTGCTTTATGTACCCATTAATCGAAACTTCCGGTTAACCTGCACCATAGGCTTTAAGCTGCAATAACTACACAGATGGCAGCACCTTTAGACAGGGGCGGAGCCATTACGTTGCATAGGACACGCCCACTTCACGGGCAGTAGCGCGTGATTCGAAGTGGAGAGGACAGAGACTAAAGGTAACCGCGGAGAGAACCGGGCTTAAGCCCGGGGCGTGAAGCTCACGATATTGTCCCTCACACGCGTTCGATACAATTCCCTCCCTTAAGCCTCATAGTTACCATACCGAAAGATGCCTACTTTAACAAATAAAGTGAGTTAAAAGCGACCAAGGATGGACCACTTTCTTCAAGAAATAAAGCAAGAGCTGCGTAGGTCGAAAATGTCCACTTGCAGTCAGCGCCAACACACATTTGAAAAAACAAAAGGGGTTCATTTCTGGGAACTCTACAATGCAACACAAACCCTCTCAATGTCTGCACTGCAGTGTTCGACTACAAAACGGGCAGACAATCATTTTTAGCTTATTAACATTACCGCCTGTTTTGCTTGGCTCGGATGATTGTGGAAAAAAAACACACCTCTACTGAACAACATAAAAAACAAGTGAGCTGAATGAGTTCAGCAACAGATAGCATGAACACACCGTGGACTAGTTAACCCCTCCGTCCGTCTGAGTCATTACTCTGAGTTTTGTATATCCTTGACTAAATACAGAAAGTAGTATATTTCTGTTAACCAACTCTCATGATTTCAAGAATTAAGAAAATGAATTGTTACCAGCGATTCAGAGGGTAGATCTCCAAGTAGCCGTGTCATGGACCTGAGACGTGTTCACAAGACTTCGGTCACTGCGCAGACTGCTCGGTGCACGGGGATCGAGACGTGAAATTGTCAAAACAGCTGCTCACGCGATCATTTGTAATCCAATGAAAGAGCAGAGAACCAGTCTAGTGCGCTGTGATTTGTTGAGGAAGATTTCAAAAGGTTTAAATTCAAACACAGCCGTTTTTTTTGCGGGAACGTTAAATGGTTACATTTAAATATTATTTTTCTTTTGGCTACTTTTCCTTATTGATCATTTTATCCATAGCCTATTTTACAAAGGGTCATTCATATGTTCCAACAGCTCTATGTTCCCACTCCTACAGCCCTATCCCACATTACTACGTTTAATCTAACTTTATAATAGAGAATAATATGTAGGCTCTGTTTGTAGTGCGTTTACATGCAGAGTCATTATCGGATAAAGAATCGAATAAGACCTCAACCAGACTATTAAAATGCATGTAAACACTATTGCAGCATTCTTCGAAGAAAATAGTCCAATCCCGGGTTGCTTTTAACTCACTTTATTTGTTAAAGTAGGCATGTTTCGGTATGGTAAACTATGAAGCTTAATGGAGGGAATTGTATCTAACGCGTGGAGAGGAAAATACCGTGATCTACTTCAAGCCCCCGGGCTTAGGCCCGGTGGCTCTCTGCCGTCTACCTATTGATCTCTGGCCTCTTCACTTCGAATCATCCGCTAGTGGACGTCAAGTGGGCGTGGCCTATGCAGTGGGCGTGGCCGGGGTAACGTAATGGCTTCGGCTTCTTCACCTATCTAAAGGTGCTGCCTTCTGTGAATGGAGCAGGCTTCAATAAGGTCTTGTTCCCCTTGTGGCTATGTATAGTATTTACGGCTTATATGTTTGAACCTGACCAATCTATGTGTGGGTTGGTCAGGTTCTTAAAATACGTAACAACAACTTTACCCGATCTACTTCGGACGTAAATCGGTACACCGAGGCAGGGTTATTTGAAACAATTAAATAAGCATGTGATTTTTCATTTACGGCATTTAGCAGACACTTTTATCCAAAGCGACTTACATTGGTTAATAACTCCTCCTGAGGCTACGTTTACATGATGACGGTCTGAACAGAAGACGCAAAAGTGGCGTCGCGTCTTCACTTTTTATTCCTCGTTTAGCGTTTTCTGGAGGAAATCTGCGTGCATACTGTGACGCAAAAGTGTGTGGATTTATTTTGGGTATGCATGGTAGGCGGCTAGGTGGTGCTGTGATACACCATCACACAAGACCACCATGTCTGAGCGCATGCGTAGAATCTTCCTTCTTCTCTTATGTGCGCCGCGAAAACCAAAACATAATTACAGATCCTTCTCTGTTCAGTAATACTATCTGTACATATCCTGTACATTTCGTGGAAAGACTCCTGTAAGTTTATTAGAGCTGCCAGAGCAGCTTGACGGTCCGACGCATGGAAATAATACAACATGTTTGTTTATTTCCCTGTACTGGCGCTGAATGTGACGTAAACGTGTACGCGACGTGAGCAGACCAGGGCCCCGTTTCCCGATATCGATGGATCTTCGCTCATAAGATCATTCTCCCGATGGATCTTTCGAACCATCGATCATTTCTTTGTCGCGTTTCCCGAAACTCCTCTTGACATGAACGCGCGTGCACTGCACTAACGACGTCGTAGGATTGTAACTGTCTACTGACACGGTGCTGAAACAGGAATGTCGCAGGAAAATTGTGTTAAAAAGGGTTAAAATATCTCCCCATCAAGGACAACAGCAGAGTAGCCTACGAAAAAAATAGACTGCAATTATATGTGCCACGAGATCTCGCGAGATTAAATTCGACGATATTACCTGTTGCGTTAAAAGTCTGTCTCGCGAGATTTGTGAGCTATCCAAACTTCTAATGCGCCTTTGCTACGTCTAGACTGCCAGAACCTCAAGAAGGAGAAGGAAAATTAGAAGGAGGGGAAGCAGGGGAAGCAACCATAAGCTGCAGAGGTGGGGGTAAGTCACTCATGTGCAAGTCTCAAGCCATAACCTTCAAGTCTCAAGCAAGTCCCAAGTCACTGTGGTGAGAATCAAGCAAGTCTCAAGTCAAGTCATTGCTCAGGTCAAGCAAGTCACAAGTCAAGTCATACAAAAATCTGATCATCTAACCCAGTTTCCACATTTAAAAATCGGTAGAGTGAGTGGTTCATAAGTTGAGTTTTATCTCAACATTAACAATAACAATGTCTTAACATTAACAATGACTCAAACTATTCAAAACATTCCAAAACCATTATGTGAATAGGCCCAAAACTGAAGGCAGCTCTGTCCATCACAAATGTCCAGGTAGTGGTTCAACTGAATTTGGGGACTGGAACTTGAACCCTCTTAATTGTTTTGCGGTATGCTGAGAACAGCCCAGTCTGACGCTCTGGCTCTGACGGTGTAATTTTACTTGAAAATCACTTTAAATCATTATTATAACCCACTTATAGCCACTGAGTTAGAAGTAGCCTACTGACATGAAAATTAAACAAGTCAATCATCTGTGGAACGGGCAGGGCTCGAAAAACTCCAGCCAATGATTTTCAGAACCACAGAGTGGCATTGGACAGTAAGTACGTCAATCAAACGGTCGTACTGCACTCCCCCTCCCCCGCTCCCCGCGAGTGACCCCTTCGTGCACGTGCACGTACTCAAAGCTCCTGACCCAGAGCAAGCTTCTGTTTGTTGTTATCCTGCGGTAGCTACTGGAGCTAGCTAACTAGCTAATCCACATTTGGACCTAGCACTAGAAGACCACCCTAAACTCCAACCTAGCTAGCCTGGCTCACTCTCGCGCATCTGTGTTTGCGCTCTTGCGTGATTGCGCGTCCATGTACTTGGAATGGGTGGAGTCAGAGTCAGCGTTGAACGAGAGGGGGTAGGACCATTTGAGATGTGTGTTTTTAAAATCGGCTGGCGTATCGCAAATCCCATATCCAACATTTAATCTAACTTTAGAAAAGTCATTTCGAGTCATCTGTCTCAAGTCTAAGTCAAGTCTCAAGTCATTAAGACCAAGTCAAAGTCAAGTCGAGTCTTTTATCAGTGTTAGTCAAGCAAGTCTCAAGTCCTCAAATTTGCGACTCGAGTCTGACTCGAGTCAAGTCATGTGACTCGAGTCCCCCATGTCTGATAAGCTGTGTTCGAAATCGTTCCCTATCACGGATATAGTGCATTATATAGGGTGCTTGGTATTTTGTAGTGGCGTTCGAATTCTCAGTGGTTAATTTCATGCACTATATTGTGCACTTAAAATACCCACAATTTTAGTGTACATACGATGTTCCCTACATGTTACTCCCGTATACCACAATGCAATGCGGTCTTGTTTTTCCGGAGGAGAAGAAGAAGCTGAATAAGCGCGAAAACGAATACATTTAATGATGGGGTCTCCGGCTTTCGTTTAGAAATGTCAGCAATTTATTTGGGATTTAACAAAGAATATTTAACATTCAAAATTATTATTATTTTTTTTTTAAGGAAATGTAACATTCAACAACAATACAACCTCCAGCTTTCCTCGTGAGTGCCCGGTTTGTTTACATGATGTAGGTCACACAAATGTCACACAAATACCCGGCGCATTTACTGACGCAAATGACTTTTAGAAATGTTCAGCGTAGTGTCCGAATTCTTGATTATTCGTTTGTTTCCTAAATAGTGCACTATATCATGAACACTATATAGGGAATAGTGAGTGAGTGTATAGGGAACGATTTCGAACACAGCTAAAGACAGCCAGAATGACGTCGGAAAATACCCCCGCCACTTTTAAATCATTTGTTTGGCAGCATTTTTGGTACTTTGATTTGGTTTTGCACATAATATTGTTTGCACTTGAAAAAAAGAGAATTATTTAATTTAATTTATTTTACTTTAACTTTTATAAATTTTAGTTTTAGTTTCAATTTCATGCATGTAAATAGTTATAATAAAGCATTTCAAAATGCATGTGCAACTCTGTTAAATAAAAGTCCGTTGGTCCAGTCATATTCTTTGTCATCGTAGTTTTCTTAAAATCTCGTCTCGTCTCGTTCTCGTGAACCCAATATCGTGTCTCGTCTCGTCTCGTGAGCTGAGTGTATCGTCACACCCCTACTAAAGACATTAAAACACAATTGATTAGGCTTAAGCCGACATATATCAGTCCTAATCCTGAATGCACTGTGCGTTTCACGGCATTTTGATGGCCACGTCTACATCTGTCGGAAGGGATATGCCGCTGTCAACTGCCAGGTGGTGTGCGACCATCAGGGCATCATCCTGGATGTCGTAGCGAGATGGCCTGGAAGCACTCACGACTCCTTCGTGTTCCGCGAGTCCTCCATCGGACGGCTGGCTGCAGCCTCCAGGGGAGAGTGGCGGCTCCTCGGAGACAGTGGCTATCCGCTTAGGCCTCACCTGTTCACCCCAGTGGCTAACCCGGGAGACGGCCACAAGGAACAGTACAACGAAGCCCACCGTCTGGCCCGGTGCATTGTCGAGCGCACGATCGGCAGGTGGAAGTTGCGCTTCCGATGCCTCCACAAGTCCGGCGGAGGGCTCCAGTTTGCGCCAGCCAAGTCGTGCGCTGTGATCTGCGTGACAGCAATGTTGCACACAACATTGCAGCCAAGGCTGGGGTGGCGTGGGGTGAACCACATGAGGACGAGGACGAGGAAGATCCATTTCGGGACGGCCTCCTGGATTACGCTGCTGGTTTGGAATCACGCCGAAGAGTGATCGCAGCTTTTTTTGAACCCCCCCCCCCCTCCCCATGTCACTAAACATCCCCGTCAACGTGACCAATCCCCACCATATCCCAGCGTTTTGCCTGCTCCTTTTGCCTTTTGTTTTTCTTTCATTTCTTTCAATCATTATTTTATTTATTTTTTCATTTTTGGGGTTATTTTAGGCTATGTTTTATGAGTAGCCTATGTCACAGTCTGCACAAATCCCCCCACTTTCTCTCACACGTCCTAGGAGTACCTACGAGTACCCCTGGAGTACTCGTTAGTTACGAGCATTTTCACGACGTTCGTTACCAACGATGCTTTCGGGAAACGCAGTGAAAACTCTACGATGCCCTTTTGACGCACTTCACGATCCACTTAGGCTAACGACGCTTTCGGGAAACGAGGCCCTGAGCAGAGTTTTGCGTCTTGGCAGTGTAGACGGAAACGCTACGGCGGAGCGTATTCAAGTTTTCCACTCTGGAGGGTGGTTTCAGATTTTCGCGTTTTTAAGCCGCAAAAACGGCGTCACCGTCTAAACGAAAGGCACTTCCGATAAAATATTTTGTCGCTTGTACCCGCGTCCTCGTGTAAACGGGGCCTCAGTGCGCTTCCTATGTCTAGTGTACACCCCTACTGTCCACAAGCTGGGGGCTCCAGCCCTACAGGAAAGGCTCACACAGCATCATCAAATGCTCCATTGAAACGCATTGGCAACAAGTCGTTGCTAGAAATTAATCTAAATTAGTTGACAAGTTATAGAAATGTGTCCACTAGACCTTCAACCAGGGTGCATCTTGGGATTACTCTGAAAATTGTGGGTCTCTGGGGAAAAGAGACCCTAACCTGAAACCTCAGACCCCCCCCCTGCCCTCGGGGTCCGACCGGGCCAAGTTTCGGTGTGGGGGTCCCAGTTATGCCCTAGAATAAGGTATTCAAGTTTCAGGGCGGTAGGACCTTCCTATCTCAAAAACTGTCTTTCCATCACATTCTGAACCACTAGGTCTTGCAGGCAACACTTCTGAGAGGCTTTGTCCAAATAACAGTCCATTTGGGAAAACTATTTTTCTCTAAGGGCTAGAAATTCAAATCTCGGATGGAGGTACATTTGTGGCTTAAGGTGTGTAGACACAGATGGCCTGTGGAAAAGTTTTTGAAGTCTGGGGTCAAAAGGTCAAAAGGAGCCAGCAACACGCCGCTTATGAGATAACAAAAAGTTAATGTGCATTTCTCTCATAACTTTTTGTCATTATTAAAGTGAGGCCTGATTCTCATTCTGCATGCTGGATGGCTAGGGTGTAGTTCTGGGAAAAACTTCAGGCTAAATCTTGCAAACGAGCCGCTGGGTGAGGTGCAACGAGATGGAGCACTTGCTGAGTCATTTCTGGAGCCCCCAGGTTGATAATGATGCGCGTCTGTGGGGAAAAACGGTCTGTCTAGCTACTGGACCAGATAAAATGAGACGGAGAGGTAATAAAGTCTATCGGCACGAGGACCTTGGATTTATTAAGTAAAGTGGCAACGGTTATACAGAGTCATAAAGCGTGAGAAATCGAATATGTCTAAGTCCCTAATCAGCGCTGATGGTTCGTCTGGAGCTTCGCCTCCGTGGAAGGTCTGCTTCAGAAGAAGGTGAAGAGTCCCTGTGTGATGCAGTCTTATGCTGTATCCTCCTCTCGATGAGGTGTGTGCGGTTCTGTGTGTTTTGGCTCCCAGGCCCTGAGAGAGCTTCGTAACGGGGAGAGTTCCTCGTGTCTCTGGTGTGATAAATTAAAACGGGGGAGTGCCCCCCCGAAGTGTCTCGTGTGTGATAATTTAATGTGGCTCTCAGGCCCCTAGTATGGGCAGAGGTATCTCTTGGTTCCTCCTAACGGGGAAGAGCTCTCAAAATGTCTCCTGTGTGATAAATTAATGTGGCTCTCCCGTTCTGGAGATGATACTGGTGCATTGTCTGAGTGTCCACCATCTGCCTGCCTGGGAGATGGGGCCTTCAGCTCCGGCCTTGACCTGACTATATATTATCATGTTTGTGTTATGTGTTCGTTGGGTTTAGAGCAAGAGTCGACTATATTATAATGTGTCCATGTGATGTGCTCATCAGGCTAGGGTAGGAGTTAGCTATATTTATAATGTACATGTGATGTACTCAGCAGCTTATTTTTCCCAACACGTCCTTTGAGACCCCCTTTGATATAAAAGAGACCCCAGGTCTATAGCTTAGTTGTCCTCGAGTCAGTCACCATTACATCACTTCCTTTAAGGCTTCGACCTCCAAATGGATCATTGTATATTTGAATGCCCTCTCATATACATGAAACCATCACCACTGGGACCTGGCAACAATTCTCCATATCCATATAGGGATGGGGGGGGGGTGCTTGTGGACAGTACTTGTTTCAAATAACCCTGCCTCGTTAAATCAATGAGCTTCCTGTGTCACTATAAAATCGGTCCATTTAAAAAGTAACTCATTAATTACAAGTCTAAACTGCGGAAAATAGAAACCAGATATTCCAAGGAAACCTAGGAATATCTGTCTATTTCCTAACCAGCGGGTAAAAGCTAAGATTTACGACAAAAACAACACAATTTGCGGCAGTACCGTTGCCGCCCAAGTGGTTTGGGGTTGATTTCCACCGGGGACGTATGCGCCGCGGAACGGCTGTGCCGCGGTCACCGCTGCTGATCGCTGCCACTCTATCAATGGAACCATTTCCACCGTGCGCGCTGCGGAACGTCTCCGCAGCGTCCGAGGAGCGGCACACCGCGCCGGAGCGCTATCATTCCGAAGTGCTTCTATTGTTGACGCGAGCCGTTGCTCAACCGTGTCAATTTCAACAAAGCAGATCGAGCGGGGCAGGAAGTGGAAAAGTAAAAGCCATAGAGCATCCGGTCAATTTTCAAAATAAAACACAGCTCATGTAGCCTATCACCACTTCACATCAAAATTACGTCATGACCGGTGGCACCAGGTCAGCAGTCAATCAATCAAGGGTCTCAGAGGGTCGGCAACATGGACGACGAGAGACTGATTGTCGACGTGGAGCAACATAAAAATAATTTATGAAATAAAATCATCCTTTTTATAAGGGCTAAGCCTGGCATTTAATTGCAGTAGTTTTGGGAGTGGATAGTGAGTACATTAGGTTTAGGATTATCGCGTGATCTCGTGATCTCGCGTGAATACGGCTGGCTCGCAAGGCAGCGCTACGCTGCCGTTCCGCGCCCGGTGGAAATTGACGCAGGGCAGAGTTCACAGCCGTCATTCATATTCATACGTCATATTGACGTATGGCCATGGATCGTGTGGCACTATATGCCTATACTCACATCTAGAATTTAATAGATCATTCTCGTTGCTTCGAGGAAGTCTGGTGTTCTCCGTATATAATAAATAAATACATTTATTGATTTACAAAGTTCACTTTAACTAACAAAAAAACACTAACTTAATCAAGGAAAATTCGATAGTTAAATAAAATAAAATAGAACTTTAATTAACAGAATTATAAGGTGGTTCACAATTCGTTATTCAGACTTAAGGAACCTTTTACTAACCCGACAATTGCCAGATTCCACCTAGCTCCACTCATCCTTCAAATGTTTGTGCTGGTAGGGAAATCCTACCACACCAGATAGCCAGGCTTGAGGCCTGCCATTTGAGGGAATTGTTTTGAGTCTTTTCAAGTTGCTCCTTTAGCTCGCCATCTTCTCTGCTCCGGCAATAGGGCCTGACCTGTTTAGGCAAACAGGTAAGAAAATCACAAGTCTGCTCAACTTGGGAGCAGCAGGTTAATCAAGTTTTCCATTATGGAGGTCTCACCAGTGTTTAGTTTTGAAACATTCCTCCTCAGCAGCAGCATATCAGATCCTCAGGGGCTTGAAGTATCAGGAAAGGTATGGTTTTGGGTCGAGGGTTGTTACGTATTTTAAGAACCTAAGCTACCCACACATAGACCCTATGAAGCAGGACCAAACATATAAGCCGTAAATACTAAACATAGCCACAAGGGGAGCAAGACCTTATTGAAGGCTGCTCCACCACAGAAGGCATCACCTTTAGTTAGGTGAAGAAGCTGAAGCCATTACGTCACCCCGGCCACGCCCACTACATAGGACACGCCCACTTGACGTGCTCTAGGGGGAGATTCGAAGGAAACAGCCCCAGAGATTTCTACCCACACCCGCGGAGAGTCATGGGCCTTTGCCCGTGGCTCGAAGTAGCTAAAGTTATATCTCTCACACGTGTTCAACACGCTTCCTCTCCTTTTGCTCCATAGTCACCATACCGAAACATGCATACTTTACCAAATAAAGTAACTGTTAAGAGCTATCCCGGATTTGACCCCTTTCCTTGAAGAACTCTCTGCAATTTGGTGATCCTGACGTTCTTGGAAAGGTTCCAGGACCGAGACTCGAAGCACGCGCCATCGGGACGCAATACAGGCTGTTTGCAGGCGCCACTGAAAGGTAAACAGAACCTGTTGTCAATGACGAAACTCTGTAATAGTTAGAATAGTAACATTTAGGTAAATAGCTTGTACTGCCTCCGTCTGGTTGCGGAGATCCATGGTCTCGGCCCTTAAATTGAAATTCATAACAGCTCGGATACGCTAACAGATTAAATTAAATAATTATATTCAAGGAACAAAGGGCTAGGAGTGTGTTTTTATGGGTTTGTAGATAGACTGTATCCACTCCCGTCTAGATCTAATGTTTGTACCGCGTGGGAGACGTATTACCTGCGGTTTAATTGTTGAATGGTGTATGTCCATGTTTTTATGGGTTTGTAGATAGACTGTATCCACTCCCGTCTAGAACTAATGTTTGTACCGCGTGGGAGACGAATTACCTGCGGTTTAATTGTTAAATGGTGAATGTACGGATGTTAAGCCGGTACAGGCCAAGATATTATTTATAACCGATCACAAACGTTTGATCCATTACGGTGGGATGAAAACAGGTCAGGTATTAACCTTAATCTAGCTTAGTTGCATATTAAAACCGGAGGCTAGGCCTTTGTTTGACATGGAGTTCGAATTGGATTGTTTCCTCTCGGCCCGGTTCATGTGAAAATCCAATGTGCAATTTTGTATAGTATACAACGCAGCCGTAGAGGCACACTTGCGCAGTTTTAACCAAACTGCTTTGAACGCTTCGCTAACCCGCAGTGGTAACAAACTTGCAGGAATCTCATTATTCTTATAGAGATCCAATACAGGCGTTTGACCAATAATCTGGGTCAAATTGCGATTAGTTTGCTTCTTCTGCGAGTATTGAGTGTAACCACGTGGTGTACGGATTAAAGAGACGGCGCGTCTTCAGGACGTGGGTTTCTTTTGTTAAGAACGCCAGCGCCATCTTTGTAGTCACAGCCTTTTTTAAAAACAAAACGCAATCTTGCTCTGTGTAGGAGGTCTTGCATAGACCAAGAGCAGCGGGGGGCCCAGCTACAGTGTTACATTCTCTCCCTCTCCCTCTCTCTCTCTCCCCCCCTCTCTCTCTCCATCCCTCCCCCCCTCTCTCTCTCCATCCCTCCCCCCCCCCTCTCTCTCTCTCTATTCTGCAAGTCGGTAGGGGCCATCTTGTCTGTTGTTAAGACTGCGTGGTCTCTGACCGGGGACAATAGCAGACCACACTCTCCCCCTCTCTCTCTCCATCCCTCCCCCCCTCTCTCTCTCTCTCTCCCTCTCTCCCCACCTCCCTCTCTCTCTCTCTCTCTCTCTCTATTCTGCAAGTCGGTAGGGGCCATCTTGTCTGTTGTTAAGACTGCTAACAGATTAAATTAAATAATTATATTCAAGGAACAAAGGGCTAGGAGTGTGTTTTTATGGGTTTGTAGATAGACTGTATCCACTCCCGTCTAGATCTAATGTTTGTACCGCGTGGGAGACATATTACCTGCGGTTTAATTGTTGAATGGTGTATGTCCATGTTTTTATGGGTTTGTAGATAGACTGTATCCACTCCCGTCTAGAACTAATGTTTGTACCGCGTGGGAGACAAATTACCTGCGGTTTAATTGTTAAATGGTGAATGTACGGATGTTAAGCCGGTACAGGCCAAGATATTATTTATAACCGATCACAAACGTTTGATCCATTACGGTGGGATGAAAACAGGTCAGGTATTAACCTTAATCTAGCTTAGTTGCATATTAAAACCGGAGGCTAGGCCTTTGTTTGACCTGGAGTTCGAATTGGATTGTTTCCTCTCGGCCCGGTTCATGTGAAAATCCAATGTGCAATTTTGTATAGTATACAACGCAGCCGTAGAGGCACACTTGCGCAGTTTTAACCAAACTGCTTTGAACGCTTCGCTAACCCGCAGTGGTAACAAACTTGCAGGAATCTCATTATTCTTATAGAGATCCAATACAGGCGTTTGACCAATAATCTGGGTCAAATTGCGATTAGTTTGCTTCTTCTGCGAGTATTGAGTGTAACCACGTGGTGTACGGATTAAAGAGACGGCGCGTCTTCAGGACGTGGGTTTCTTTTGTTAAGAACGCCAGCGCCATCTTTGTAGTCACAGCCTTTTTTTAAAAACAAAACGCAATCTTGCTCTGTGTAGGAGGTCTTGCATAGACCAAGAGCAGCGGGGGGCCCAGCTACAGTGTTACATTCTCCTCTCCTCTCTCTCTCCCCCTCTCTCTCTCCCTCCCTCCCCCTCTCTCTCTCTCCATCCATCCCCCCCCCCCCCCCCCCCCCCCCCCCCCCCCCCCCCCCCCCCCCCCCCCCCCCCCCCCCCCCCCTCTCTCCTCTCTCTCTATTCTGCAAGTCGGTAGGGGCCATCTTGTCTGTTGTTAAGACTGCGTGGTCTCTGACCTGGGACAATAGCAGACCACTCTCCCCCTCTCTCTCTCCATCCCTCCCCCCCCTCCCCCCCCCCCCCCCCCTCTCTCTCTCTCTCTCTCTCACTCTCTCTCTCATCTCTCTCTCTCTCACTCTCTCTCTCTCTCTCTCTCTCTCTCTCTCTCTCCCCACCTCCCTCTCTCTCTCTCTCTCTATTCTGCAAGTCGGTAGGGGCCATCTTGTCTGTTGTTAAGACTGCGTGGTCTCTGACCTGGGACAATAGCAGACCACTCTCTCCCCCCCTCTCTCTCCATCCCTCCCCCCCCTCTCTCTCTCTCTCTCTCTCTCTCCCCACCTCCCTCTCTCTCTCTCTCTCTCACTCTCTCTATTCTGCAAGTCGGTAGGGGCCATCTTGTCTGTTGGTAAGACTGCGTGGTCTCTGACCTGGGACAATAGCAGACCACTCTCTCCCCCTCTCTCTCTCCATCCCTCCCCCCCTCTCTCTCTCTCTCCCCACCTCCCTCTCTCTCTCTCCCCCACCTCTCTCTCTCTCTCTCTCTCTCTCTCTCTCCATAAATATATTCCCTTAAAGATCTATCTGTTTCAAATGATAATAATGTTTTGACAGCTACTTATTCAGCCAATAGTGCAAGTATAATTGTCACATTTCACTAGTGAATAGCTGGAGGTATGATATTGTATATTTCATTCCAATATTTGAGGTATTTAGTTTGATTTTGATTTAAATATCAATATTTAGATCTGACTACAGTTTCCGCACGCGTATTGAGTGCCCTCATCCTCTACGTCTCATTAAATCCATAGCAATACGTTGGAAACCATCGGTAATGACACTAGTTTCTGAGCACATAATATTTTGGCTATAATTTTGTAACTAATAGAATTCAACATCTTTGGGAGAATAATATTTATGTATGTGGTAATATTTGTAAATCCACAGTTAGGTAGGCCCTCCCTCACCCCCTCATGAAGACACCTTCCCATCTGTGTTACAAAGCCCCCCCCCCCCCCCCCCCCCCCCCCACAGAATAGCTTTGTCTTTAATGCCCCACTCTGGCGTCGTTTTGAGTACTCGTCGTTAACGATTGTTCATGGTTATGGGTGGGAGGTAAGGTCCTCCACTATCGGTCTCTGTGAAGATCGAGCCACAATAGAACATTAACGAGAGTTCCAATCATTATTATCTTTCACTTCTCCCATTCTTCTGAACTTTCCTGAGGCCGGCACGGTCTGTGTACCTAAGCAGTAGCTCCATAGCGGACGTTCAGAGTAAATACCATCGTATCTGCTGATCCGCTAATACCATCCAAGACTGCATGCTTACATTTTACATTCAAGTCTGTTGGTATTTTGTTATTAAAGACGCAAATTATTAATCTACGAGTCCCTCCTAACCCTTTACACTCGTAAAGCCCCCACCACCCCCCTCCAGGCCCAGTCTAACACCCCGTCCCCTCACTGGCCTTCCATCTCTCTCTCTCTCTGTCGTGGAAATATCAATCATAACTATAAATATACAATCACATACAAATTATATTAACCTTGTTTATATAATTATTACATTAGAAGGAACTGTATTCATTCTCCCTGTATCTTAAAACAAATCCCTTCCTCTCTTAACTGAGAGAGGTTAAGTTAATTCGTATTCAAGTTCCCACTGGAGCCAGTAAGTCTGGTTTTGTGACCAGGCCAATCGACTGACTTCTTTGTTGTGTAAACTATTTACAGCCATGTCTTACAAACCTGCAGACATGTCCAATATCCACCCATTGTATTACAAATTGACTTGGCCTTAGGTCACTCCCACTCCCTACCCACAATGGAAACGTTCCCTATAAGAATGTTGTTCACCTATTGTTTCATCGAATGTGTTCTTGGTAACTTTTGTATCCAGTACTTTCCCATGATCATGCCTTAAGATTAAATGAAATATTTCGCTGTCCGACGTGTCCATGAGAGAACTTTCTCTTCATCAAATGGCGTTGTCGGCAGGATCCCAATATGAGATCATCAGACTGGTAAGTTATGTTTTTTTTTAAATGACTATCTTGCCATTCTGACCCTCTGACGGGATCCGGAATTTGGAAATTAGATAAACACATGTGATTAGGATCTGACCCGGACCTTTGGAGGCGATTAGCACTAAAACAACTATTCAGCTCACTTCTTAATAGGGACGAATGCAGGGGTGTTGGCGGAGGTTTATAACGACCTTGGACTGCAACGTTTTGAGATTCCTATGAGCAGATATACAATACTATTGGTAACTCCTTTGTATTGACTCTACTCGCTAAAATACGACTCTTATTAAGGGTAATAATCCCTCCAGAAACTTCGTACATTAAAAAAAGAAAGAGGGGATAAGTGGACATAGTTGCCTGCCTTTGGTATGATGAATGTAAACTAGTGGTTTATTTTATATAAGAGTTAAGATAACGCCCTCGGCAGGGGCGGAGTGGGGCACTAATAGCCACCGGGAGAATCCTCCCCGGTCCGGCCCCACCCCCCTGCAACACCGTTTATTTATATATTTTTTCAGTAATAAAAAAAAAAATTGTAAAAATGAATGATATAATTATAATTAAGAAATTAAAAATGGGTAAAATAGGTCACAGTTCTGCTCTGTGCGGAAGAGAATTGGCGCTCCGAGAATTGGCGCACTTCCTTACAAGACCAGTAACCATAGCAACGCCGGTAAACAAAAGCACTCCGGATGGCCGTAGTGCTCCCCGCACTACAGCCATCCGGAGGCGCAGAGCTTTTGGCCGTGATATTATCTATAAAATTATATTATACTATTATATAATATAGAACGTTATAAGACGCTGTCACCTAGTGTGAGAGGAGAGTTGACGGAGTGACCTAGTTTAAAAGTCTATACCATTTATGCTCGGTAATACCGGTGTAACGTGTTGAGACGACTACTACTACATGTTCCAAATCTGTTAACGTATTCTCCATCCATTAAAAGAGAAAGATCAGTTAAGTCATTAATTCGTCTGAAATATACCAGCCTGCACATACACATTTGACTAGCAGCTTGTGCTAGCTCCCGCCTAGCAATAACGTCAATGGTGGAGCTCTGGCTAATTCACCTGCACAACTCTTTAATGCCTGATTTCAGCACTTAGATGCATCCCCCTCCAGCATCCGCTTCTTCTTTATTCTGGCCTTTTCAGCCCCTCCTTTCTCTTTTCTCTTCTTGCCTTCCATGAGTGCCACAACAAGCAAAAGCAAGCAACCACGAACTTGCTCGCCTTCTCTGTCTGACGCGTCTTTAGGGCTATCCCCCTACATTTCCGAAAATGGACTTGACCTGCAAGCTGTTTATTGGATAAACGCATTTCCCAATCCCAGGAGTCTTTGCTCCATTACGTCAATTCAAGAACAAACATATTAAAGTAAACTGTAGTTCGTATTATTTATTCATGGCCATGAAAGTTCTGTAACGCCTGAATAATGAAGAATTAAATGAAATAAAAAAAAATAATCTAAAAAAAAAAACATGAATGAGACATAGAGAGTAAGCAAGTGGTATAAATATTGGTTGGATGTTCTTGAGACATATATTGTTTATTTCGGGGATTTTCACGGCGTCTTGGCGGGGAATAAATTATGCTCAGGGCCGGCTTGCAGACGCCTCGCGGCCGCTCACAACTGTGGGCCGGTCCAACTGACTTCGCAGGCTGCTACACAATTGTGGGCCGGTCCACCTGAACTCGCTGGCCGGCCGGCCGACCGGGAAATCTCCCGATCGTCCCGACGGCCACTCCGCCTCTGGCCCTCGGGAAGATCGATCTAAAAGCATGAGGTTTCATTTAAATTCTTATTTAGGCGGAGGCTCTGTCTGATATTTTTTTACTACGTAGGCATCAAGGATTGGCCAGTAGTAGACTGTTTGTTTCTACGAATGGAAAGCTTGTGCAGTGCGAATCATTAGCAAGATTTCGCTCTGCAGATTAACTCTTGTTATGTGACGAATGCAGGAATGTTGGCGGAGGACGTTTTGATTACTCTCAGTAAGGGTAATAACCCTCCAAAGAACTACGTACATTACAAGAGTTACGTTGGTGTGTTACAAATAACTGTGCATCCCAAGTAAAACCCATTCAGTAAGTAAAAGTAGCCCAGTAATAAAACAGTTTGGGACCCCACATACGGCCAACCAGTGAATGTATTTGCTTGGACCTCAGATGAATGGGTAATGTACGTCCCTCGGAAGTTATGCAATTCTGACCCGGACCTTTGAACGTTTCTGTACTGACAGACCTTTCACTGGTATGATGAATAGACAGAGATCTATTTCAAATAGGGCTGATAATTGCACCCACGGGAAGAAGTTATTTAATTCTGACCCGGACCTTTGCACCGTTTCTGCACTGACAGAAATGGTTCAAAGGTATGATGAATAGACAGAAATCTATTTCAAATAGGGCTGATGATTGCACCCACGGGAAAACCAAGTAGGATGAATTGAGCGGCTTCATGTTGTTTGAACCTGAATGAAATGTACACAAAATAGAGGAGCCTCCCAACCTAAAGACACCAACGACGGCGGAAAATTTGATTTAACCACTGTTCAACTTTTCTTGTCATGTTACTAAACTTATCTTTTTTCAGAAAAGTGGACGAGTGGTAAAACTAAATATAATAGAAAAATAACGTCCGGCCTTTACGGATGCAAACAGTGCCAGCAGGTAAGTATGGCACTGAAACAACTGAGGGAATAGGCCCCCCTCGTTTGTGAAAATAAAAATATATAAAGAACATCGTTGTGTCTCATCCCAATTGTTATGTTATGTATTTTTCGCGCCGTATTTCTATACTTTCTTTCCATGCTTGCTTTCATGTTGTCTACAACCTCTTGTAGACCCTTCTTCTCTCCACAGCGCTGGAGAAGCAGTTTTACGCCGTCCCGAAATTCTAAATGTATTTGAATGCGATTGTAATAGATTTACTGCTGAGTTGTATTAATATGATCTGAGAGATCGTATAGATTTTTTTTCAGATAAATAGCAATATCCAAGGAACGAATGCCCGAAAAACGTAGCAGTTCAGGACACTGATCCAGAGCCAGAGGACAATTCAACTCCACAAAAGTTTATTCTTCAAACAGGTTTGATTGACAAACCACGAGTGAGTACCCTGAAACTAACGTAGAAATAAATAAATCGGGCTCATTTGAGACATTGACTTTACTCTGATTTACAAATTTGTACAAAATATATTAATATCATTCAGTTAGGTAACATTTCTTTGTTTCTTTATCAAACAGATCTGTGGTCTCCATTTGCGTTGAGTTCCACATGTTTTAAAATTATGAAATAACATTAACATAGCCTACTTTTAGCATTAAAGAATTCATGACGTAAAACTATAACAAAAGTGATTGTATTTTGTTTCGTATATCCCTATCTGTTGTATCAGCTGTGTGTGTATTCCTTTATTTGTATTAATTTGTTTGTGTTTTCTTTCCAAAAGAACGTCTGACTCCCACAATCCTAAGGAAGAGTAAAATGGGCGCCCATCTATCAAAACGGGACGCTAAGGTGACAATGACGGTATCTAAGCAAATTAAAAAAAGAGCGGACGTGGTAAGAACTCGCTATGGTAAAAAAAAAAAAAAAAACGATCCTATAGTGCCACCAAGATCCCCCGCAGATATAGTCTTGAGAGAAGAAGGCATATACTCGGTCTTTCCATTTACTTATGATGTGTACGAATGGACAGATGGCTGTTGGCCAATAGGTGGTTCTTTTGATTCTTGCAAACTACAAGAATTAAAAGAAACAATACCAAACAATAACGTCTGGACCAGATCCGAAATGGGATTTTCATTACACACAGAATTGTTTAGATGCATGGATTCGCACGGAAAAACGACACCCAATACCGAAACCAGTTAAACAAGAAGTGTTACGTATTTTAAGAACACAAGCTGTATTTCCCTCACTTAACCACTAGGGAGTAGGACCAAACATATAAGAAGCTGCATTACCCTCACATAGCCACAAGGGGAGCAAGACCTTATTGAAGGCTGCTCCACCACAGAAGGCATCACCTTTAATTAGGTGAAGAAGCCGAAGCCATTACGGCCACGCCCACTGCATAGGCCACGCCCACTTGACGTCCTCTATCGGAGGACGTCAAGTGAACAGGCCAGAGTTCAATAGGTAGACGTCGCGGAGAGACCCCGGGCCTTAGCCCGGGGGCTTGAAGTAGATCACGGTATTTTCCTCTCACACGTGTTAGATTCAATTCCCTCCGTATAGCTTCACTTACCATGCCGAAACATGCCGACGACTTTATAATAAATGAAGTGATTTCAAAGCAACCCGGGATTGGACAACTTTCTTCGAGAATACTCAATAGATGGTGACCCCGACGTTTGGAAGAAAGTCCCGTCCCGGCGCGACGCTAAAACAACTTCAACAGGCCCGCACGTCTGAGGTAAGTAGAACTCTTTGTCTTAAAGATTTAATCTGAAATATGATTGGTTATAAGAACATTTAGGTGTAAGTTTGTTTTAGCCACCGTTCGGTCGTGCTGCTCCAGAGGCCTAGACCTCGATTTAAAAAGCATAACAACACGTGTAGATCAACGGTTGCAAGAACACTGAAGGCCCAACCTCCCCCTTTCTTCACACTTGAGTTGTTTTTAGCACTCGTCGTTAACGATCGTTCTTGATACTGGTTGAGAGGTGAAGCCCTCCACTATCGGTCTCTGTATAGATCGGGCCAAAATATATGTTAACGAGAGTTATCTTTCACTTCTCCGCTGAGGCCGTGTTCCCAAGCAGTAGCATCATAGCGGACGTTCGGAGTGTATACTATCTTATCTGCCGATCCGCTAAATGCCACCCTAGACTGCATGCTACATTTTACATTCAAGTCTGTTGGTATTTTGTTATTAAAGACGATGAATTATTAAAGGTAAAAGACCCTCCAGGCCCCCTACACACGTGTCCCCCCCCCCCACTCTTTGTCCCAGTCCTCCAGGTCCGGTAGTCAGACCCCCCCCCCCATCCCTTTGTCCCAAATCCGGTCGTCAGATCCCCCCCTCCCCACCCTTTGTCCCTGCAACCATTCGCTTCCCCTACCCTTCCTTATTCATATTGCTTAAAGAAGATCGGGAGCGGTGGGACGGGGGCTTTGATTTAACTAACAATAGAGAGGCAAGTGGCCTCGCTGTTGTTGGTTGGGTTGAGGTTCTTGTCTTATTGTTCTTTCTTCCCCTTGCCCCCTCCCACCCTCACACCTAGCCATGTGTTGAAACCAAGATGTAAATTTAGTTAAGTGTTTGTATATTTGAGGGTCTGTGTGTCTGGATGCTGAAATGCAGAGAACCACTCCCGAGTTGATATCGGCAAAACACGCAAATATTTGTGTAGATTGTAATCAATGTTTTTTGATTCACCGACATTAATAGTTTAAACGATCTGTAAATGTTCACATTTGTACTAAATTTGTTCTTCCTCTTCAGGCCTTTGCAACCCAAGCAGTGATGGATGCCCGGCATTCATGGTTTTAACCGGTGCACAAGGCGGGAGTTAGCTCAACTGCTGTAGTTCAATTACAATAACATTTGTTTCAACCGATAACTCCTGAATTTTTCTTTTAGGTTCAGTTTTTGTTTTGTTTATAGAATATCACCATATATTTAATACCCAGATGTGCATAATTGTTGTAGGTTTGGATGACTCTTTGTTCTACCTAGTTTAGATGAATTAATGTATCGATTTGATGTTGACCAACAAAAAACTAGATAATTATAATAATAAATACTGTTCATGTAATGGTATAGTTAGGTCTGGGACCTGCGTAGCTAAAAAAACCGTTTTGGAAATAGTAATGAACGTGTCCGGGACATGTATAGCTATAAAATAAGTAAAGACAAAACTGGGTTTTACTTTACTTCACTTTGCTAAGACATATTCACGTTTGATGTGGTATGCAGAACGGATGTTAAGCCATCTAATGTTTGTACCGCGTGGGAGACGAATTACCTGCGGTTTAATTGTTATATGGTGAATGTAAATAAGGCGTATTCACGTTTGATGTGGTATGCGATGTACATAGGAGTGAATCAAAGTGTGGACAACATCAAATGCGAGCAATAGGTAGAATAAATGAAGATTAGGTCATCCAATATACATAGTTAGTGTAGGACAATCGGGTAGTATGATGAAGGTAACTGTTATTATGAGATACGGTTAACACAGAAGTGATATTGAACATGCAAATTTTAACATTGTTATTTCCCTTTTACATCTTTCAATGCGCATGGCTGAAGCAATGCGCAAGGAGGGATGTAGTGTGAAATTAAACCAAAGTAGATACTGTAAAACAATTAAAATTAGAATTCATGGAAATATGTTTTTGAACAACTAACTGCTGTACATGAGTTTGTATTTCTGCAATAGAAACAAAAGTTCCAGAACCAGATGCAGACACACCTGGAGCCTACAAACTACCACCGCCGAGCAAGGACCAACAGTCACATGAGGAGATCAAATAACAGCAGGATTTGAATCGCTCCGGATGGGTTGGTGGCCAGGGCGCTGGTATGATTACAATCCCTCAGGTTAGAATTGGCAGAGAACTCCGGCATTAATGACCCTTTCACAGGATGGATGGAGAATATGTTTTGGAAGTGGAAAGGCATGATGCAGTAAGTGCCCGTCGCGGGAATAAATGCAGAGACCGTGTTAATTGTCACCGGCTGCCGTTGTATTCCCTGCGCACGAGGGCTACTGCATCTGCTGACCACCACAGCAGTGGGCGCTACAGAAGTGCCAAGTGCCATTCAGGTTTACATTACCTGAGGGGCCCGACCCTATCCAGCTGTAATATCTAGAATAGTCACACCTATACTATTCTAGTAGAATCGACTGTATTTAAGATAATCAATATCCCGGATTTACTTGAATAACACATTTTAAAACAACCATACCAGACTATGTTTGTTATTGTGTAGTGTTGCTTGGTTGCGAGTGCAACCCGTTATTTCTGGATCGCTGCATTGATAATGGTACTGTTGATCTTCCTTGAGACGGTTGTTTTACAGGCCACCTGTTACTGACACGACGACGACGGAGAACCTGTTTGGAGGCTCCCATGATGTAGGAGTAACCTCTCTGAGATGAGCCCTTGACAAGGAGGGACGAGTCTTGGGTTCATGAATTACAGGCCCGACGGCGACAGAAAAAACAATGACTACGATAATAACATCGCCCAAAACCACCCACATGAACCGGCGCACCAATACACGAAGATCACCTGAACCCCCCAAATCCATGCCCAAACCACCCACATGAACCGGTGCACCAATACACGAAGATCACCTGAATCACCCGAATCCATGCTAGGCTATCAATAATCTTGAATTTTTTTAAATTGTATTATGACTACCAATTTTTACTTTACTTTTGCACATGATGAAAATTGTATGACCTTGTAGCACATGACCAAAAGTATTAGCTCAGGATTTCTATGGATGGTTTTGTTTGTGTGCTGTTTGGCCATGTGATTGTATGATAACAAGATTCATGTTCATTGTTGTATTGTTAAATAATGACCTGTATTTCCAATGAGACCCACAATGTGAATACCGTTCCAGTATTATCGGGAACGCGTTGTGGTTTTTCTCTATTCGATAGAGTTGTTCCCACACGGTTGTTGGTGTTGATGATTGATCCTACTTTGGATATGTTTTCGGTGTGGTAAATGGTGTTTATGATTTAAAATAATATTGTATGGTCATCTAAGATGACCAAGGAGGGATTGTTACGTATTTTAAGAACACAAGCTGTATTTCCCTCACTTAACCACTAGGGAGTAGGACCAAACATATAAGAAGCTGCATTACCCTCACATAGCCACAAGGGGAGCAAGACCTTATTGAAGGCTGCTCCACCACAGAAGGCATCACCTTTAATTAGGTGAAGAAGCCGAAGCCATTACGGCCACGCCCACTGCATAGGCCACGCCCACTTGACGTCCTCTATCGGAGGACGTCAAGTGAACAGGCCAGAGTTCAATAGGTAGACGTCGCGGAGAGACCCCGGGCCTTAGCCCGGGGGCTTGAAGTAGATCACGGTATTTTCCTCTCACACGTGTTAGATTCAATTCCCTCCGTATAGCTTCACTTACCATGCCGAAACATGCCGATGACTTTATAATAAATGAAGTGAGTTCAAAGCAACCCGGGATTGGACAACTTTCTTCGAGAATACTCAATAGAAGTAACTCCAGAAATCGCGTCTAACATTTTCAAAATAACGATGCAAATCAACCCAGATTGGACAGAAGTGTATAGAACAGCTCTGTTGAACATAACAGCAACTAGTAATGCAGAACATGTTGATAAATTAATGACTGAAATAGAGTTAACAGCCGCAGAAGTAGACGCCATTAAAACAGCCCAAAACAACATAAAAGACAAAACCGCCCTCGCTACACTTTGTGTA
This sequence comes from Gadus macrocephalus, assembly GCF_031168955.1. Taxonomy (NCBI): domain Eukaryota; kingdom Metazoa; phylum Chordata; class Actinopteri; order Gadiformes; family Gadidae; genus Gadus; species Gadus macrocephalus. Next base: position 8,730,343 of record NC_082391.1, on the reverse strand, counting down.
TGGAGCCAACGTCAACTCGTTAAAGAACCCCCCAGATGCTATTACTGCGAAAAGATTGGTCATCGGGAGAGATATTGCAGAAAGAAACACAGAGACGAGGCCAAACCGTCGGCCCCGCCCATGGAACCAGTCAGCGCCCCCCACACCATGAAGAACCCGCTCCAACGCCCAGGTGAGTATAATCATTACTAGGACCCCTTGGAAAAGGAAACAAGGATCTAGGCAACGCTTCTTCAACTGTCTTCCACCCCCACCGAAAATCTAAAATGCTCCGTGCAGGTAGGACAAAACCATTTTGAATTTCTTGTAGATTCTGGTGCTACAGTATCAGCTATTAACAAAACTGGTATTTTACAAGAAAGTAACCAAACATTGAAAACGGTTGGTATTGCTGGCATTGCGATGAGTGAAACAATATCAAAGCCGGTTCCTATTATTGGATCACATGTCCCATTGGAACAGAAGTTTTTAATCTCTCCCACCTCTCCTGTTACAGTTCACCCCAGAGTTTATCCCAGGTACCATCTAAACTATGGGCCATGCATAAAAATCATGCAGGATTTGTAACCTCTTCAACATCTCTTAAAGTTACATTAAAGTCAGATGCTACTTTGACTTGTACTCGACAATATCGTTTGTCCCCCGAAGCATTAGATAGAATTCAGCCGGTAATAACTTCTCTTTTATCTCAAGGTATTCTAAAGGAAACAACTACTAGTCCTTGTAACACACCCACATTGCCCCTCCCGAAGCCAGGGAGACCAGATGAATAGAGATTTGTCCAAGATTTGAGAGCAGTCCACAATTGTGTTGTTCCTATCACACCCATAGCACCAGACACGCATACAATACTGTCATCAATCCCTTCAGATTCCACACATTACACAGTAATTGATCTGTGCTAAGCGTTTTTCTCTATTCCAATACCATCTGACAGCCCTACCCATGGCTTTTATCCTAGTGATATGATCATGTTAAAGTCACTTAACCCAAATGTTCTCCTCCCCAGATGGCAAGGACCAATCCAGGTGTTACTGACCACGAGGACTGCAGTCAAACTCCAAGGAAAACCAGAATGGATCCATGCAAGCCGATGCCACCCAGCACCTCCAGAAGAGGAAAGCACCAACGCCTCGGATGGACCACCTCTACCGTGATCTGCATAATACTCCTGATGAGCCCAGCAGACCAATGCAACGCAACCACCAGCAACAACGACCGACTCCCGACCATAGCGGAACCCCAGCTAACCACATCATCACACAACCAGTTTGCAAGCCTACTTGCTGCAGCTCAAACCCACTTCAACACCACCAAGAATGGGCCCCTTACTCCAATGAAGAGTTACCAAATGGAAAATGAGTGACCTAACATGCTAGACATAAATTTTACTAATGTACATATTGATCATTTACTTTTACTAATTTCTTTGAATTTGCAATTTTACTAATGTACATATTGATTACTTTATTAATGATTGATTTTTACTAATTTCTTTGAATTTTGTTCCTATTATTCTGTGTTTTAACTTGTTTCACCATCATTTGTAATCCTGTGCCATAATATACCACCTGTAATAAGTGTTGATCTTATGATCAAAAAGGGAGGAACTGTCGTGGAAATATCAATCATAACTAAATATACAATCACATACAAATTATATTAACCTTGTTTATATAATTATTACATTAGAAGGAACTGTACTCATTCTCCCTGTATCTTAAAACAAATCCCTTCCTCTCTTAACTGAGAGAGGTTAAGTTAATTCGTATTCAAGTTCCCACTGGAGCCAGTAAGTCTGGTTTTGTGACCAGGCCAATCGACTGACTTCTTTGTTGTGTAAACTATTTACAGCCATGTCTTACAAACCTGCAGACATGTCCAATATCCACCCATTGTATTACAAATTGACTTGGCCTTAGGTCACTCCCACTCCCTACCCACAATGGAAACGTTCCCTATAAGAATGTTGTTCACCTATTGTGTCATCGAATGTGTTCTTGGTAACTTTTGTATCCAGTACTTTCCCATGATCATGCCTTAAGATTAAATCAAATATTTCGCTGTCCGACGTGTCCGTGAGAGAACTTTCTCTTCAACACTCTCCAACCCCGTCTCTCTCCGCTTCTCCTCCTCCACTGTCTTAATGAACCCCCCACCACCAGTCTTCCTCCCGCCAAACCCTCCTCGTAAAGACCAACCCCCAGCCTCTCCCACGACACATCTCTCTCTCTCTGACGCTATTTTTAACAACGATAACTTCTGTTTGTAGTTCCCCTTATCATCCAAGGATCTCATAGGGCTATCTGTGTACATATAAATGTACACACAGCGCAGAGACAGAGTGTACTGAGAACACAAATTGCGGTTAAGTGGTAGCCTTATGCCATAAGGTACCACAGTTTTCAGCCGGACAGATAGAACTCAGAGAAGTTTCTGTAGTCGGCTGATACGTATGTAGTTTGCCCCGCCGCTATATTTGTAGTTCTTGGTAGTGCCCCCTACTCGTTAACACGAGATTATTCGCAATTACATCTCCACATCTCCAACTGCACCACAAGAATATAACTATTATAAGTCCCAACTGGACAACCCCCTGCTTTCCAAGAAGCCGATCTACTGTTTTCCCCTCATCCAGCTCAAGAATCCCCTTAATTGTCTGCCCCCACCAGACGAGACCAAAATTGCCTTGCAACAATAGGGTAACGCATTAAACAGCCGTTCAAAACCCCTCTTGACTTTAACATTCATATTGAATCAGAGGGATCTAATACATTTCTATACACCCCCTATGCCACATCAACTTGATAGACAAAGACCTATTGATTTCCCTGCAGATCACACAGCCCTGCAACTTAAAGAGGAACACACCTAGGGCCCTATCTTGCATCCGGCGCAAGTGACTTAGTCACTGGCGCATGTGTCGTTGCTAGTTTACAACTGGCGCAGAGCGCTCTTTTGCCACCTGCGCCACTCGCCGGTAAATTAGGGAATGATCTTGCGCCCCAAGGGGCGGTTCGGCGGAAGGAGGAGGCGTGTTCTGGCGCAAACGGTATTTTGACGTTTCTGAAAACCATTGCGCTACTGACCAGGAAATACCTGGTTTAAAGTCAGTGGCGCGTTGTTCAGATGCTATTTTAAGGGCGGATGCATACATGCGCATGCGATGCATACGGATTGCTTGTGCACCTCGCGCATACACTTTGCTTCTCTCATCTACCTAGCCGCACATTCTTGGTAAATTATTTGGGAAAGAACAGCTGATGCAGCGGTAATAAGTTGTACTTTTAAATCAATGCATCTGCAAACACCGTACAGCAAAAACATTTTCTTGACACAGACATCGTGTAGGCCTACATGCCCATAACTTTTAGGATTGATGAGTATTTGATCGTGAAAAACATTGTTTTACCGCGAGTGAGTGTTAAAAAGAATGAATGAATGCGGGCGCGCGTGTGTGCTCTGTTTAAACACACGCAAACTAAACACGTAATGCATAATACAATCAATGGCAATGTCTATTACCGCGGGGACACATGCATATTAGGATAGCATACAATACTGATAAGAAACAATGTTTATAATGTATTGCGTATATCATTAAATAGAACCACAGTTACCGCATATCATATGTTATATCATATACGTTTTCTTTGGCGAAATTTATTTGAAGACTCAGTATTTCTGAAGTTGTGGAAGAAAACCCCTTATTCCATGTGTGAATTAGGCCATATTATTTGGCAATAAACTGAGCCATTTGCAGTTTGAAATTCATGTGCATCTGTCTCATCGGAGACTGCAGACGCGCTGTCAAAATATCAACTCGTCCGATTCAAATGCGCTCATGGCTCTTAAAGGGGATGGGAGCTGGCACTCTCATTGGTTTGTTGGACGTTACGCCCAAACCACACCTACGGGTAATTAGGCTGCTTCAGACCAACCCTTTTGACACTTGCGCCGCGACGCAAGTGTCATTTATCCGCCTGTAAAATAGCGATAGCGCCGTAGAACCGCCCACAAAGCTACTTGCGCTTTGCGCTTCCCACTTGCGTTTCAGACCGTTAAAATAGGGCCCCTAGTCTGTACCTTCAAACACTCTCTTGCCACACTCCCTTATTCATATTGCTGAAAGAAGGAGGCTAAACCCCTTTCTATTGTCAGTTAAATTGAAGTCTTATCTTATTGTTCTTTCTCCCCCTTGCCCCCTCCCACCCCTAACACCTAGTCAGTAAATTTAGGATATTTGTTTGTATATTTGGGGGTCTGTGTGTTTGGGTGCTGAAATACGGAAAGCCAGTCCCTTGTTAATATCGCACACACAAGTATTTGTGTAGGTTGTAATCAATGTTTTTTGATTCACCAACATTAATAGTTTAAACGATCTATAAATGTTTTGCATTTGTACTAAATTTGTTCTCTTTTCTCGTCAGGCCTTTGCAACCCGAGCAGTAATGGATGCCCGACATTCATCATTTTAATTGTTTACATTACTTAAAATATTCTCTTTTCTAATCAGGAAGTGGCAACACAACGATCAGTTGCCCACGATCATCATTTTACTTCTGTGCATTGATCTTAATTCTCTTTTCTCTTCAGGAGGTGGCAACACAAGCATTACAAGTTGCCAAACACTAATCTTTTAACTTCTCTGCATTGATCTTAATTGTCTCTCTCTCCAGGAAATGGCAGTATAAGCAGGAACGAATGCCAAACAATGACGGTAATTATTATTTTTTTCAGGTTGCTGAGCCCTTTCTGTCTATTCCACATGCGTTTTGTGTAGCAAGACAGGTAGAGAACCAGGCTGGTTCAAATAGACACAGGGTTCAACTGATAGAATAATATGTCTAATTAATAAATGGTGCACATGGTTTTAAACGGTGCCCAAGGAGGGAGTTAGCTCAACTGCTGTAGCCACAATTACAATACTTTTTTTGCGAATATTAAATCTACATGGGTTAAATTCTGCTATAATCAGCTACTACATACGAATAAACTGAATAACACTGCGTGAGATGTTCAAAGGTCAACTATTGCTTCCATTGGAGTGATTGCAATAGATATAATATCGTACCACCAATATGCATGCATTATCTTGTATTCAATAATTAGGAAAGCCGGATTCCAAAACCGAAAGAGGTCCTACAAAAGGACACCAATACAGGGGTCTTACATCAAACCAGATCCCTGTACGAGAGTTACACGGTGATCTTAAGATAGGAATAATTATCTAGACTCCACATCATGAACGGTTAGCCTTTAAAGTTGTCCATAGCATGCATACCGCTCGTCCACAGAAGTCCGGGGATTATCCAGGCCTGGGGATTCTTAGAAGAGTTCTGGGATAACCTGCCTCGTAGGAGAGCAGAAGAGTCCCCCCCCAAATAGAGGATTCTGAGGACAAGCGGTAGAAATGCATAGTTCAACAGACCTGACGAGGTCCAGAGTACCAAAATAAGAAAGAATAAAATATATATTTCCTTACAAATTATGAAAATAACATTTCAATAAAAGTCTTCACGTAATCTAAGATTAATAATTGGCAATATTTACATTAATAACATAAGTAGAATAAAATGTAATCCATAATTCATCCTAATTGTGATTGACAATACGTGTTACGTTTTTCATTACAAAACGGGCTATGTAGACAGTGGATACTCGATTATTACAATATATCCAACCAGTTTAATGCTCAACCGAATTGCACAGCCATAACATAACCCCGACTGAATCCCGACTGACAACGTTCCGGTAACAACAGAAGTATGATGCCTAATATTGAAATGCAAATTTTTTATATTAAGATATTTTGTTAATGTTGAAATTTAAGTTTTGTATGTTTGTGGTTTCCCATGTGGTCTTGTCACCCTGTTATTCTGCAGGGTCGTTTAAAATGTAATCCTTTAAGGTTAGTATAAAACTATAATATAATTAGAAAATGGTTCATTATAATTAACTTGCAATAACTTTTGGTTCAACCAATAACTTCTGAATTTTCCTTTTAGGTTCAGTTATTTATTTTTTTTGAATATCACCCTATATTTAATACCCAGATGTGCATAATTGTTGTGAGTTCGAATGACTCTTATTCTACCTAGTTTAGACAGTTTTAATTGCCCTGGCTCAAAATTCCCCCATAGACTTGGTGTCAGACGTTGGATTGTGGCACTCCTTGGGAGCCTCCAAGCCCACGACGACTGACTGATCGTTCCTGCGGGTTCTGGTGAGGTGACGGTGGAGCTCATGGGGAGGCTCCGGGAGAGTTCACAATCACGGGCTCCTTCGGGGTGAATTCAAGTGGGTCAGGATTAAAAGGTTGAATTAATCTATCGATTTGATGTTGACAAAAAAATAGATAATTATAATAATAAATACTGTTCATGTAATGGTATAGTTAGGTCTGGGACCTGCGTAGCTAAAAAAAACTGTTTTGGAAATAGTAATGGACGTGTCCGGGACATGTATAGCTATAAATAAGTAAAGATAAAACTGCGTTTTACTTTACTTCACTTTGCTAAGGCATATGCACGTTTGGTGTGGTATGCAAAAGGCAGAGAATAAGGCGTATACACGTTTGATGTGGTATGCAATGTACATAGGAGTGAATCAAAGTGTGGACAACATCAAATGCGAACAATACGTAGAATAAATGAAGATTAGGTCATCCAATATACATAGTTAGTGTAGGACAATCGGGTAGTATAATGAAGGTAACTGTTAGAACCAGATACTGTTAACACAGAAGTGATATGGACAAAAAACTAGATAATTATAATAATAAATACTGTTCATGTAATGGTATAGTTAGGTATAGTTAGAACATGCAAATTTTAACATTGTTATTTCCCTTTCTTTTTTTTTTTTTTCTTTTTTTTTTTGGTTTATAGATAAGAAATAGGTTAGCGATACATCTGCTGGGAAGGGACAATATAGGCTCAATTTAGATTCAGAAGTAGTGGGTTCACCTTTCAAATGCCACTGCTACTGCTGTAACGCTTTGATGCAACGTCAGCGTTTCATAGTCTGATATTTTTTTTACTCTGATAAGTTACGGCACACAGGTTAATGACTCATGAAACATTTACGGTTTACGGCATTAAAGAACAGCGTGGTCTCAAGACGGCTGCATAGACCCACCACTATCGACCTTTGGTTTTGTATTTACTGGTCTTCATTTCTCTTCACAATAGATTGCTTTATGTACAGATGATTAAGGAAAGGAACTTCAACTTGGTTGCACTACACCGTTGTTAGGATTGGTTAATTTAATGCGCATGGCTGAAGCAATGCGCAAGGAGGGATGTAGTGTGAATATTAAATCAAGGTTGAAGGTTGAAATCAGCTTAGAATAAGGAATGGGACACTCAAAACAAATTTTTTAAATGAGGCATTATCAATTATAATACAGACATATTTGAAACGCATACAATTTTCAGGTCCAATGTTTCCAGAAGCAAGATGAGTACCGTGTATCACTCTGACACAGCTAACTTTGCACGTAATGCTTACGGTTAGATTCATGCTTACACTTACATTTCAAGGGTCCCATAATGGACCTCCATTAGAACAATTAAAAATAGAATTAAAGGAAATATGTTTTTGAACAACTAACTGCTGTACATGAGTTTGTATTTCTACAATAGAAACAAAAGTTCCAGAACCAGATGCAGACACACCCGGAGCCTACAAACTACGTCCGCCGAGCAAGGACTAACAGTCACATGAGGAAATCAAATAACGGCAGGATTTGAATTGGTTCTGTTTTGGTTGTCCACCATATAAAATAAAAATATGTATATATATATTGTTTGGATAAATTACATGTATCATAATCAGCAACGGTTCGTTCAGTTTACCAGATAAGGTTAAAAGGAATATATATAGATATGGATATGTTATTGACAGAGCAAGGAGGGGTAAAATGCGATGATAGGCACTAGAGCCTGACCGATATAGGATTTTTAAGGCTGATACCGATACGAATATTTTGTGATTTAAAAATCCGATATGCGGATATATCGGCCGATATATATTTTAAAAAAAAATCCAGAAACGCGCAACAAAACAAACAGATTTCCCTAACATTGGTTATTTGTATCTATCCTTTAAATCCTTTTCACTCTCAGCTAACACGTAACAACAGCAAAACTGGACATGGTAGTCATGAATTAAGTCATGCTTATCTACTTTAGAGAATTGATGGGGATGTTCTTTTAATTGTTATTCATGCAATGTATGTCTCGTGACAGTTGCCAACTTACCATGAACACACTTGCACACATGAGCTGTGTTCGAAATCATTCCCTATTCACTCCCTCACTATTCCCTATATAGTGTTTATGATATAGTGCACTATATAGGGAACGAACAAACAAGAATTCGGACACTACGCTGAACATTTCTAAGCGTCATTTGCGTCAGTAAATGCGCCGGGTATTTGTGTGACGCAGACAGATGCTCCCACATCATGTAAACAAACCGGGCACTCCCGAGGAAAGCTGGAGCTTGTATTGATGTTGAATGATACATTTCCTTGATAATAATTTTTTATTAATTTTGAATGTTACATTTTCGATGTTAACTCCCAATTAAATTGTTGACATTTCTAAACGAAAGCCGGAGACTCCATCATTAAATGCAGTGGTGGACTCAGGGGGGGGGGGCAGGGGAGGCGACCGCCCCCCCTCGTGGCTCAATGATTGAAAAAGCGTGCTAAAGTGCCCTTCAAGAGTGTCGAAAACGAGAGGAAATGCCTTATTGGCTGCCCTTTTCACGTGCAAAACATGATTAGGTGCCCTCTAGGGTGCTCCTTCATACAATAAATTGTGATGATGTGCCCTCTAGAACAAGAAAATCCAATGACGTGCCTTAATAAGTGCCCTTATAGTCCCCTTCTGCCCGTCTGGTGCCCTTTTAGTGCCCCCTTTAGTACCCTGATAGTGCCCGTCTGGTGCCCTTCTAGTGTCCTGATAGTTCCCTTCTGCCCGTCTGGTCCTTCTAGTGCCCTTCTGCCCATGTGGTGCCCTTCTAGTACCCTGATAGTGCCCTTCTGCCCGTCTGGTCCTTCTAGTGCCCTTCCAGTGCCCTTCTAGTGCCCTTCTAGTACCCTGATAGTGCCCTTCTGCCCGTCTGGTCCTTCTAGTGCCCTTCCAATACCCTGATAGTGCCCTTCTGCCCGTCTGGTCCTTCTAGTGCCCTTCTAGTGCCCTTCTAGTACCCTGATAGTGCCCTTCTGCCCGTCTGGTCCTTCTATTGCCCTTCCAGTGCCCTTCCAGTGCCCTTCTAGTGCCCTTCTAGTGCCCTGATAGTGCCCTGATAGTGCCCTTCTGCTCGTCTGGTCCTTATAGTGCCCTTCTAGTGCTCTTCTGCCCGTCTGGTGCCCTTCTTGTGCCCTTCTGCCCGTCTGGTGCCCCCATGGTTGAAAAAGTGTGCTAAAGTGCCCTCTATGGTGGTGAAAATGAGAGAAAGTGCCTTATTGGCTGCCCTTTACATGTGAACAAAAATGAATGAGTGCCCTAGGTTGCCCCTGATGATGATGATGTGCCCTCTGGAGCAAGAATATGGCAAACCGAAAAAAACATGTTGTGGTTAGCTATTGAGGTGCAGACGTTCCTCTCTTTGGTAGCTGACGAACGGGGAATGCGAGGCGTTGCTTTCATGTGGCGTCGCCATGACAAACAGCTACCATCGAGTGGTACTTAAATCTCCACTGGATAACGAAGCAAAAAGCGGATTAAGAGTATGCCAGTACCCATAGTGGAAAAGCGCAATTAGATGCTAAATTAGAAAAACTTAATATTTTCAGTTTGCATAATCCGTTTAAAATGTATATACATTTTTTGAGCGTTCAAGATCATTCAAGTGTAGGTCATTTCATATAAGAGAGACGATAATGGTCAGCTATCACCTCAACATGAAGGAAAACTTCCTTAAATGTTTCCGTAGCTGGCTGTCAGCGGTCAAAGACTGTATGGTAGCGGCACATTGAATTTTCTCCAGTCTAATTTTTACTTAAATGTTAGTAAAGATGAAAGCAGTAAGGCATCCTTCTTTCTTTGGCTAAAATATGAAAGTGCACAATGATGTGAACAACTCATTTTGGTGTTTATAAAGTCTCTAGAATAAGGGGAAACAGTGTTTTGAAGCAAAAAAAATTCTGGTGGAGGACCCCCAGACCCCCCGTTTCAATTATGAGCCCAACTTCTCTTTTAGGTGCTACATGGAGATGTAACAAGTGCCCCGAATGGGACCTTCAAGGCAGCGCTTGCTAAGGTTAGGGGATAGGACCTTCCAGGCAGCGCTGCCTTTAAGGCTCCGTTGGGGGAAATAAACACCATCAATTTAGAAAAGCCACTGTGTCCGTTGGTGGGGCCCCATGTTGTCCAGAATGTGTCCTTTTTATTTTTTCGCCCCTGCCCTTCAAACAGTCTGAGTCCGCCACTGTTTACCGGCGTTGCTATGATTACCGGTCTTGTGTGTTCCAACGGTTTATTAGGTAGCCTATCTATTATCCTATCTATCTAATATTATAAAATTTATATTTTGCTAACTATAATTATATTATTAATTTCTACTGATTTTTTTTTTTATTACTGGAAAAAATAAATACAAATAACTGTGTTGCCGGTGTGTCATCAACACCGCTAACATCAGTAATACCGTATACTGCGGCAACCCTATTGCAACGATATACTTTTCCCAGGGACAGATTTGACAGCGATACTGCCTTGTCGGGCAGTATGCTATTGCGCAAGCACGCCTGCGTGCTTGCGCAATAGTGCCTTCACAAGCTCTCATTCCACACCGTACGAGACAGACACTGATAGCGTGAACCTGTCTCTGCATCTCAGACATCGCTTCCGCAGGCAACTCTGTCCCCTTTTCTCCCTTTCATTCCAACCCGTGTTTAACGCTAGTCTCCCTTCTCTGGGAGGAATAAGAATAAGAATCAGTTTTTAATATCCTTAAATGTGATGTATGCCTCCAAATCGTGTGATGCGTCCGATCATCTGCGTTTTTGTGGATAAAATGAGAGCGATGACATGACAGTAGTCATCTCTCTTATTTTATCCCCAAAAATATATAAGAATATAATAATTATTATTATTATTATCACACCGTTGGTCTCCCACCATATGCTGTCATCATCACAAATGATCTGTCCCTAAAAGTTAATATCCACCATCCCCCCCTGGCTTTTTTTTACAACTCGACCACTTATCGTAATAACTCGAGAACTGTGGGTCTGGGTCTGAACATGCACAGAACTTTGACACTCATTTTCAATTTAACACAGACCGACTTGACACCAGAGGATGGAACAAATGTAACAGAATCCGCTAAAATGGATGACGATGAGCAGTGTTTCACAGTGAGTATTTTTGTGATTGGAGATGTTATCCTGTGATGAACTAACGACAATAAAATCATGAGTTACGAAATGCAATGCATTGTTTCTGTCTGCATCTCTTTGCACAGAACATCTTCAACGATCCTGAAATCCAAGAGCAACCCATCTACTCTGGTGCATCAATTAACAGTGGACAGCTACTGTGCCTCATTCTGGCCTTCATCTTGAAGCACACCATTAGTGGCAGTGGATTAAAAGATTTGTTGGATCTTTTAAATATTTAAGCACTTGGATGTGCCCCCACAAGTAAATACTACTTTGACAAATCTTTCTTTAATTTGGCAAAACAATTCGAAATTCACCATTCCTGTAAAATTTGCTCGCAATACATAGGTAAGTTGTTTACCCCTTGCTGCAGTGACGGAAATGTTGATGTAAGAGTAAACAAAAATGAAGGGTATTATTTTCTCGTAATGCCCTTACGGCAACAACTGAAGGAGCTCTTCCAAAACACTACTTTCTACAAGTTCTTAAACGACAACAAAACAAATATGGGCATGGGGGACATTTACAGTGGAAAGTATATAGTAAATCCCTCACTATATTGTAGTATAGTAATCTATAGTATGCTATACTGTGTAGTAACTAACTATAGTATTTACCATAGTATTTACCATAGTACACTACAATGTCTGGAAAATTACTATAGTAAATCCCACACCATATTGTAGTATATTATAGTATATTATAGTAATATATAGTATACTGTAGTAAATGCTGCAGTAAACTATAGTATTTTTCCCCTGGGACGTTTGAATTGAAATTGACAGATATCAACATTTCTTGTTTTTATGCCTGCAAAATGCTTTTCAGAGCGCTAAAATCACTTTTCGACCAACAACGTGTTTTTGACCTTACATTGTTGATTTCGCTCAAAACTAATGTATTCCACTTCCGAATGGTTTAGTATGGCCCAATAACCCTTTGGTATCTTAGTAACACGTTTGCATCGAAATTGACAAATATCAACATTTCTTGTTTTTATGCCTGCAAAATGCTTTTCAGAGCGCTAGAATCACTTTTCGACCAACAACGTGTTTTTGACCTTGCATTGTTGATTTCCCTCAAAACTAATGTATTCCACTTCCAAATGGTCTAGTATGGCCCAATAACCCTTTGGTAAGCTTAGCAACACTTGAATTGAAATTGACAGAGATATCAACATTTCTTGTTTTTATGCCTGCAAAATGCTTTTCAGAGCGCCAGAATCAATTTTCGACCAATAACGTGCTTTTGACCTTACATTGTTGATTTCGCTCAAAACGAATGTATACCACTTCCAAATGGTTTAGTATGGCCCAGTAACTCTTTGGTAAGCTTAGTAACACGTTTGAATTGAAATTGACAAATATCAACATTTCTTGTTTTTATGCCTGCAAAATACTTTTCAGAGCGCTAGAATCACTTTTCGACCAACAACGTGTTTTTGACCTTACATTGTTGATTTCCCTCAAAACTAATACATTCCACTTCCAAATGGTCTAGTATGGCCCTATAACCCTTTGGTAAGCTTAGTAACACGTTTGCATTGAAATTGACAGAGATATCAACATTTCTTGTTTTTATGAGCGCAAAATGCTTTTCAGAGCGTTAGAATCACTTTTTGATCACTTCCAAATGGTGGAGTTTGGCCATTCAACACATTGGTAAGCTTAGTAACACGTTTGCATTGAAATTGACAGAGATATCAACATTTCATGTTTTTATGCCTGCAAAATGCTTTTCAGAGCGTTAGAATCACTTTTCGACCAACAACGTGTTTTTGACCTCACATTGTTGATTTTGCTCAAAACGAATGTATTCCACTTCCAAATGGTTTAGTATGGCCCGATAAACCTTTGGTAAGCTTAGTAACACGTTTGCATCGAAATTGACAGAGATATCAACATTTCATGTTTTTATGCCTGCAAAATGCTTTTCAGAGCGCTAGAATCACTTTTCGACCAACAACGTGTTTTTGACCTCACATTGTTGATTTCTCTCAAAACGAATGTATTCCACTTCCAAATGGTTTAGTATGGCCCGATAAACCTTTGGTAAGCTTAGTAACACGTTTGAACTGAAATTGACAGATATCAACATTTCTTGTTTTTATGCCTGCAAAATGCTTTTCAGAGCGCCAGAATCACTTTTCGACCAACAACGTGTTTTTGACCTCACATTGTTGATTTCTCTCAAAACGAATGTCTTCCACTTCCAAATGGTTTAGTATGGCCCAATAACCCTTTGGTAAGCTTAGTAACACGTTTGCATTGAAATTGACAGATATCAACATTTCTTCTTTTTATGCCTGCAAAATGCTTTTCAGAGCGCTAGAATCACTTTTCGACCAACAATGTGTTATTGACCTTACATTGTTGATTTCGCTCAAAACTAAAGTATACCACTTCCAAATGGTTTAGTATGGCCCGTTAACCCTATAGTAAGCTTAGTAACACGTTTGAACTGAAATTGACAGATATCAACATTTCTTGTTTTTATGTGCGCAAAATGCTTTTCAGAGCGTAAGAATCACTTTTTGACCAACAATGTGTTTTCGACCTAACATTGTTGATTTTGCTCAAAACTACTTCCAAATGGTGGAGTATGGCCCTATAACCCATTGGTGAGCTTAGTAACACGTTTGCATTGAAATTGACAGAGATATCAACATTTCTTGTTTTTATGAGCGCAAAATGCTTTTCAGAGCGTTAGAATCACTTTTTGATCACTTCCAAATGGTGGAGTTTGGCCATTCAACCCATTGGTAAGCTTAGTAACACGTTTGCATCGAAATTGACAGAGATATCAACATTTCTTGTTTTTATGCCTGCAAAATGCTTTTCAGAGCGCCAGAATCACTTATCGACCAACAATGAGTTTTTGACCTTACATTGTTGATTTTGCTCAAAACGAATGTATTCCACTTCCAAATGGTTTAGTATGGCCCGATAAACCTTTGGTAAGCATAGTAACACGTTTGAACTGGAATTGACAGATATCAACATTTCTTGTTTTTATGCCTGCAAAATGCTTTTCAGAGCGCCAGAATCACTTTTCGACCAACAACGTGTTTTTGACCTCACATTGTTGATTTCTCTCAAAACGAATGTATTCCACTTCCAAATGGTTTAGTATGGCCCAATAACCCTTTGGTAAGCTTAGTAACACGTTTGCATTGAAATTGACAGATATCAACATTCCTTCTTTTTATGCCTGCAAAATGCTTTTCAGAGCGCTAGAATCACTTTTCGACCAACAATGTGTTATTGACCTTACATTGTTGATTTCGCTCAAAACTAAAGTATACCACTTCCAAATGGTTTAGTATGGCCCGTTAACCCTATAGTAAGCTTAGTAACACGTTTGAACTGAAATTGACAGATATCAACATTTCTTGTTTTTATGTGCGCAAAATGCTTTTCAGAGCGTAAGAATCACTTTTTGACCAACAATGTGTTTTCGACCTTGCATTGTTGATTTTGCTCAAAACTACTTCCAAATGGTGGAGTATGGCCCTATAACCCATTGGTGAGCTTAGTAACACGTTTGCATTGAAATTGACAGAGATATCAACATTTCTTGTTTTTATGAGCGCAAAATGCTTTTCAGAGCGTTAGAAGCACTTTTTGATCACTTCCAAATGGTGGAGTTTGGCCATTCAACCCATTGGTAAGCTTAGTAACACGTTTGCATCGAAATTGACAGAGATATCAACATTTCATGTTTTTATGCCTGCAAAATGCTTTTCAGAGCGCCAGAATCACTTTTCGACCAACAACGTGTTTTTGACCTCACATTGTTGATTTCTCTCAAAACGAATGTATTCCACTTCCAAATGGTTTAGTATGGCCCAATAACCCTTTGGTAAGCTTAGTAACACGTTTGCATTGAAATTGACAGATATCAAAATTTCTTCTTTTTATGCCTGCAAAATGCTTTTCAGAGCGCTAGAATCACTTTTCGACCAACAATGTGTTATTGACCTTACATTGTTGATTTCGCTCAAAACTAAAGTATACCACTTCCAAATGGTTTAGTATGGCCCGTTAACCCTATAGTAAGCTTAGCAACACGTTTGAACTGAAATTGACAGATATCAACATGTCTTGTTTTTATGTGCGCAAAATGCTTTTCAGAGCGTAAGAATCACTTTTCGACCAACAATGTGTTATTGACCTTATGTGACCGGTTCGTTCTGCGTTGTGTTTCTCTCTAATTAATTAATGACGTGACCCACGATGTGTCTGGACTCGGGCACTCCGACGTCCATTTATTCGATCTCTTCCCAAGGGTATCGCAACAAAGGGCAACAACTACATACAATATTACAACAGAAATTATTGAAATAAAAGGAATAAAAGACATACCTGAATACACACATAAACAAATAGCTTCCTTAGCCCTTGTGCCCTTACTCCAACTCTACGAAACACACAGGGGGGGAAGGGGAACTAGCATGACTACACGAGGGTCAGTTATATGCTAGTACATACACAAAACACAAAGTTCCCCATAACACAGAAATCTATCTAATAACTATGGATGATTATAAACCCCAGACTTCCAATTAAACAATATATAATCAAAATAACTAATATAAATAATGATAAATTATAAGATGGTCAAAGATTTGATTACAATATAAATGTACACACCTCTTCCCAAGGGTATCGCAACAAAGGGAAGAGGGCAGGGGGCGCGGGAAACTTATCGGGTTCTCTGGAATGTGGGCGGGAGTATAGAAGGAGGTGGAGCCAAATCAAAAAAATAAATAAAATAGAGCTTAAGGCGGCATGGAAAGCTAAACTTCAGGTAATACAGAAAAACAAAGGCAATTGTGTAATTATAATTTAAAGGATTTAACACACCCTGTTACACTCACCCCCCAGAATTACACAAACATTTGAACCATAAATAAAACTTGCCCAGACCGGACTGTAAACCGACCACAAGAAAACCACGACTTCGGCAATAGGTGCCACCCAATAAAGAGTTAAGAGCACCCAGAAGTTAGCTAAGCCCCTGGGAACACTATAGACAACGTGAAGTGCCATTTACACCACACATACATAGGCCATACTCGGACCGGGCAAATAAAACAAATAAACAAATAAATAAAAACACTAATAATTCACTCGCCATGAGTAATACCAGGAGACACCTGTCACATAAGCTCAAACATGGATCACAGTGGATACTGGCCGAACACCCAGAATCGTTTCCAGTTGTGCCATGGACTCTATCAACCTAAAGACCGGCTTGATAACTCTCCCAAATCTTGAAGTGAGGCGATCACTTGTCTGAGAACCCTGAGGATGAGCATCAATTACCGGAGACACATGGGGCTCAGAGGAGGGGGACGACAACGGGGTAACACTAACAGCACCAGCAAGCCCATCCAATGCAGGAGGGACCATCAGAATGGTTAACTCACGACTGCCATTGTCATCCTCATCCCTGACTGGGGACTGTTCACGGACCCACGAAGCTGTACGGTCATCACTACCGTCACTGACCCAGGAGAGCGAATCAGCCATAGTGGGATCAGCTGCACCACAGTCCGTCTCAATTGCTGATTCCTCACACTCAGGTAAGTCTGACTTGGGGCAGCCATCATTCAGACTGCCGACGCCCAGGGCATCCAGACTCTCATCCAAGGGGAGGAAACTGACCTGGAGCAGGAGATTCCGGTGCACCACCCTCTCATGTCCGACTCGATCCCTGATCTTATAGACGTGGAGAGAAGGCTTGGAGGCCACAACCGTGTGAACAACCGGCTCCCATTTGTCAGCAAGCTTACGCTTCCCTCTGCCACCCTTGTTTGCTACAAGAACCTGGTCACCGACGGAGAGAGGCAGACCCTTAACCTTTTTGTTATACTGGTCAGACTGGTGTTTCTGCTCAATAGCAGAGTTCTTCTGAGCCAGGTGTATAGCAGAGTGGAGGTCGCTCGCCAGAGACTTCACATAGGCATCATAATCACAGACTGTCTCGTCACGGAGGACATTCTTGAACAGGAGGTCAACCGGCAGCCGAGGGACCCTCCCAAACATCAAATAGAATGGCGCAAAGCCAGTTGTCTCATGTGCTGTGCAATTATAGACAAACGTCATCGTCTGGACCATTTGGGGCCACTTCTGTTTGGATCTGGGAGGGAGAGACCGTAGCATGTTGCCCAGAGTGCGGTTGAACCTCTCTGCCGCCGTTCCCCATGGGATGGTATGGGGAGGTCCGAGACTTGTTGACACCAGCCAGCTCCAGAAGCTCAGCGATGAGCTCGCTCTCAAAGTTCGGACCCTGGTCAGAGTGGAGACGCTGAGGGAAGCCGTAGACACAGAAGAAGTTGTCCCAGTGCTTCTTCGCCACTTTCCTCGCCGTCTGGTCCTTGCAGGGGAAAGCATGTGCTAATTAGGTGAAATGGTCAGTGACCACTAGCACATCCACAGACTTGTTGTTACTGTCCTCGGCTGACCAGAAGTCAATGCAAACAAGCTCTTGAGGGGCAGTGGTCTTAATGCTCTCCAGAGGGGCTCTTGCTGCAGGCTCCGGGGTTTTGCTGAGAACACATCTGTGGCAGTTACGGACATGATCGCGTACATCCTTCTCCATATCACCCCAGAAGAACCTTTGACGGGCGAGAGAGAGAGAACGAGGCTGACCCTGGTGACCAGCCAGGTCATGAACACCAGACAATGCCTGTGACTTCAGGGACTCAGGCAGGATGTATTGGAACATCTTGTGTTTTGTCCGTGGATCCCTGGTAACCCTGTAGAGGACTCCATGCAGTATAGTGAGCTTTTCCCACTGTTTCAGAACCCTCAGAGTACACTGGCTCTCGTTGCAGCGCTCACGCCTGGAGGGTCTCTGCTTCCTATCTACATAGCTGAATACTCTCGAAACGACCGAATCCTGCTGCTGATGGTTTTGCAGGTCTGCCAGTGAGAGAGAGGAGAACAAATCCTGGCCAGGAGGGATCAATGAGCTCAAGCGGTCACTCATAGAAGCAGCCCTCTGCCTCGGTGCTGAGTCCCAGTCATCACAAGAGGAGAGGAGAGAGGAGACGTCATCCTCTGACATGGACACATCGACGGCCGCACAAGGAGCAACGCTCCCTAATGATTGAGGCTGACATGTCAGGCGGAATGAGTCCTGCACACATCCCTCCTCCACTTCACACACCTGTTCCAGCAGCCCGGAGTATGGCTCAGACAGAAGACGTTGGCTCAGAGGCTTCACAAAGGGGTCCCTGCTGAGGGCATCAGCCACCACATTCAGTCTCCCTGGAATATGTTTGATCTCGAAAGAGTATGGTGCAAGCTTAGAGACCCAGCGCTGCTCGCAGGCGTCTAGCTTCGGTTTGGTCATGATGTACGTGAGAGGATTGTTATCAGTCCAGACAGTCAACTTGTGACCTTTGAGCCAGTGGCTGAACTTGTCACACACAGACCACTTCAGAGCCAAGAATTCTAGTCGATGGGCAGGATAATTTGCTTGGCTGCGACTGAGGGACTTGCTGGCAAACGCTATGGGCCTGGCCTTCTCCTCGCCAGCAGGAACTTGCGAAAGGACTGCACCTAGGCCATCCAATGA
The DNA here is from genome assembly GCF_031168955.1 of Gadus macrocephalus. NCBI lineage: Eukaryota > Metazoa > Chordata > Actinopteri > Gadiformes > Gadidae > Gadus > Gadus macrocephalus. The sequence goes on along the minus strand of NC_082391.1, from coordinate 8,711,358 downwards.
AGCATCGGTGGAGAGGATGAATGGCCTATCGAAATCTGGGTGAGCCAACACCACACAATCGAGGAGCACCCTCTTCAAATCATCAAATGCCTTCTCACAGACAGGGGTCCAGTCCTGTGGAGTCAGCTCACGGAAGGTGCCAGCTCTCCTGGTACCACCAGTGCCTCTCCCCTTGCGTTTCTGGCCCGCTGTCAGGGCAAAGAGGGGCTTTGTGATGGAGGAACACCCAGGGATGAAGTGTTGGTAGTACAAGACCATTCCGAGGAAAGATCTCACCCTCTTCTGTGATGGTGTGCAGCCATCAGCTTTCATCAGATCTTCCCTACTGAAACCAGAGATAACTCTGACTTTCTCCTGGTCAACTGAGACGCCACTGCTGTCCACCATATGGCCAAGAAATTTCACAGACTTCCTTAGAAAGTGACACTTCTTTTGAGCCAGCTTCAGATTGTTGGCCCTCAGCCGGGAGAAGACCTCCCCCAGACGACTCAGGGCCTCGCCTTCAGAGGGAGCAACGACTAACAGGTCATCCAGGTAACAAAGGAGGCTGGAGAAGTTCAGGTCCCCGAAGATGCTAAGCATCATCCGCATGAAGGACGCTGGACTGTTGCACAGGCCCTGGGGGAGCCTATTGTATTCATACAAGCCCAGAGGTGTCGTAAAGGCTGTGAATCTCCTGTCAGACTCATGGAGAGGGACGTTATAGAACCCTGATGTCAGATCCATGGTACTGAAAAAGGCATTTCCCCCAAGGGCGGCAAGGCAGTCACCCTGATGGGGCAGTGGGTGGGCGTCCTTGACGGTCTTTGCATTGAGCAAGCGAAAGTCAGTGCAGATTCTCAGGTCCCCGTTCTTCTTCCACACCATGACTAGTGGAGAGGCGTACTCACTCAGAGACTTGCTGATGATACCTTTCATCTCCATCTCAGACAGTACTTCTCTCAGGTGGTGGTAATGAGCAGGAGGGACTCTACGGTAGGGCAGTCGGAAGGGACGGTCGTCAGAAAGGTGGATACGGTGGACGAAGTCTTTTGCCTCCCCACAGTCTAGCTTGCCCTTGGAAAAGACATCCTGAAATTTTAACAACAGCTCAGCCAGCTCCTTCTTCCAATCAGCAGACACTTCACAGCCACCAATGTCTATGTCTGCTAACCCATGATCCTTCAGCAGCTGCACAGGATCAAGCATGGACTTCGAAGGAGTAGGAAAACCAGAAACATCAGACTGTGTCTCGCACAGACCTTGAGTGATGGGCAGGTCCTCAACAGCCAGACAGGGAGAGACGTCAGCCAGCTTGGCATTGCGGCGGAGCGTCACAGGGCTGTGTGTGGGGTTCAGGACCTTGACAGGAATCCAACGATCCCCCCACATGGGTGTCACGAGACGCCCCACCAGAATATTCTTTGGGGTTGACCGCGCCGAGGTGGGCTCCACGATCACAGTGCTCCCTGGGGACACAGGAGCGTTGCTCGGCAACTTCCCCCAGACCACATATTCCTGCTGAGGAAGGAGAGTGACGGCCTGCCTCAGCCTCACTGTGCCTATCTTACTCGGCAGCTCAGGGCCCGACCACCGTGAAACGCAGCTCAGGAGCTGGAGGAATTGCTCACACTCTGGGTCACTGCTACTGGAGGAGATGAGCTCCCAGTACCTCTCAGTGGACTTCATCTCCTGTATGATAGGTCTGATTACATTGCTCCCAAGTATGAACTCATCTCTCTGTCCAGGAACAACGAATGTCGGCACAATGAACTTAAATCCATAGACATCAACATCCAGATCGTAGATACACTTTGGCCGTGTAGTGAGGCCACCACAACCAATCAGCACCACATTACCAGGCACAGGATGAGGACAAGGGAGAACACCGGCAGCTCTCAATTTGGATTCTGCCTCCTCATTAAGCGTGCATGACATGCTGCCCGAATCTAACATTCCTTTCAATATAGACACCGACTGACACTGGAGCATAAAACAACTCACTAGCTCTGTCCACTCTCTGCGACCCCACCATTATGACCGTCTTGTCTTCAGAAAGCTGGCTGCAACTATTTACATAGACAGATTGCAAATCTCGTTCTCCAATGAGGGTTACTCCATCACTGCCCACGCTATCCCTCTCTCTACGTGGGCTGGCTAGTTTAAAGGTGCGCTGGAAGGACGGCTTGTCGACACAGCTGGAGATTGGGAGGCATTGGGGCATTCATGCCTGAAGTGACCCGGTCTGAAGCAGTTGAGACACAGCCTATGAAACCTGCAGTGCGCATTGGTTGTGTGATCCCCAGAGCTACATACTCTACACAGAGAACTCTGCTGATTCTGTGGCCGGGCGTTCTGACGAGGACCCCTCTGACCAGTGGCAAGAGAAGCAGTACAAATAGAGAGGACTCTGTCAAACATAGCGACCACCTGCTGAGGACCAAGCTCAACACCAGAGGAACTGGCAGTGACGGGAACAGGGACAGTAGCTGGAGCAGGATAGAGGGGGGACACAGGAGGGGCCTGGGGCGGGTTCATTATCATGTGGGCTGACTGAGGCTGGCAATGGGCAGAGACAGGAGCGATAGAGACAGGATGAGGCAGTGATTGGTGTATCACCGAAGGGGCCTGATGTGGTTCACTATGCTGGGGACGATGAGAAGACACAGCCACAGGACTCTGGCTGCACACCGACACATTCACTGCATTTTGGGCATGAGCTGTATTTCTTCTCAGACTCGTCATGTGATCATCCAGTCTCTCCTGAACCTCCGCTGGTCCACAGTTCAGGGGACTTCAACTTAAACGACATGGCGAGACCGGGGTCAGAGCAGTGGGTAATGAACATCATGACCACCTCAGTACTAGGGTCCTCAACGCCCTTTCCACACCTACGGAGGCACTCATCAGCGACATCAACAGCCTTGTTAAGGCGGATCCAGTAATCCATCATGTCCTCACCAGCCCTCGGGGCAGTGCTGTAAAAGTCTTTCATAGGGAGGCTTGAGAACGTAAACTCACTGAAGTTGCGCTTTAGAATGTCAAATACAGCTGTCGGGAATTCACTAGAATCTAACTCAGGGTGGCTGCGAAGAGATACCTTCACCACGTCTCTCGCTTTACCAGTCAGTCTCGCCATAATCAAATCAACCACCTCAGTGCGCGTATTGCACTTCATCCTACCCAGATAACACTTCATCATGTCTTCCCATTCATGAATGGAGAATGTATCCGTGTGGTCACCCCTGAAGTATGGTGGAGCTCTAGGGTCTGACTGAACAATCACCTTCAGCTGTGATGGATCAGTAATGCCAAGGGATTGGTGGCCCGGGGACTGGGGCAGAGTACTACTGGGCTGGTGCATGGTGTTGAGGCTGGCTATAATGCTATCGCCTATCTGTTTGGCCAAATCCGCTACTAGGCCACCCAATGACTCTACGGTAACAACCTGGGTAGGCTGAGGGGCTATGGGTGCCATGGGTGTAGAGCTGGCGGCGGGACCTACTGGTAAACTAAACTCTGACTGGTCAACAGAGTACTCCTGATTACCAGGGGCTACCGGCCTACCCCTCCCAAACCCAAATGGAGTGACCCTCTGGCCCCTCCCCAACCCAAAAGTGACGTTACGCCCAACAGGGCCCTGACCAGCCAAAATATCTGCACTGAAAGAATCCCCACTGGACATCTTACAAAACGAGATATTTGACCCTCTGACAAAAAAAATAAAATAAATAAATCTAACAGAAAATAATAGTCTTGGTGACTAAAACAACTGCACAAAACACATAACAAAATAAAAATAAAATAAAAACCTCTACAATCAATACCCTTCCCCAATACACACAGTAAGAGAGACTAAACACGACAATACACTTCCAAAGAATAACCCCAATGTAAAACAGAAGACAGAAAAAAAAAAAGTATATAAAAAACATATATATATAATTATTTATTTCTTACGCACCCAATTATAGCAAAATAGCGCAGTATTTTCTTCCCCTTTAAGCACTCTTAACGACTACCGTGTACCTCACGCGCACCCAGCGCTTATAATACCAGGGGCAGGGGCAGGGCCGACAGCGGCGAACACGGCGAGGAGACGATGGAGATAGGGCCGAGCAGCAGAGCAGGGCAGGCAGCGGCGGGCGCACCCCGACGACCAGGCAGGCGATGATGGTCGGTGATCCGACGGGTCAAACGGCACCAAGTGTGACCGGTTCGTTCTGCGTTGTGTTTCTCTCTAATTAATGAATGACGTGACCCACGATGTGTCTGGACTCGGGCACTCCGACGTCCATTTATTCGATCTCTTCCCAAGGGTATCGCAACAAAGGGCAACAACTACATACAATATTACAACAGAAATTATTGAAATAAAAGGAATAAAAGACATACCTGAATACACACATAAACAAATAGCTTCCTTAGCCCTTGTGCCCTTACTCCAACTCTACGAAACACACAGGGGGGGAAGGGGAACTAGCATGACTACACGAGGGTCAGTTATATGCTAGTACATACACAAAACACAAAGTTCCCCATAACACAGAAATCTATCTAATAACTATGGATGATTATAAACCCCAGACTTCCAATTAAACAATATATAATCAAAATAACTAATATAAATAATGATAAATTATAAGATGGTCAAAGATTTGATTACAATATAAATGTACACACCTCTTCCCAAGGGTATCGCAACAAAGGGAAGAGGGCAGGGGGCGCGGGAAACTTATCGGGTTCTCTGGAATGTGGGCGGGAGTATAGAAGGAGGTGGAGCCAAATCAAAAAAATAAATAAAATAGAGCTTAAGGCGGCATGGAAAGCTAAACTTCAGGTAATACAGAAAAACAAAGGCAATTGTGTAATTATAATTTAAAGGATATAACACACCCTGTTACACTTACATTGTTGATTTCGCTCAAAACGAATGTATTCCACTTCCAAATGGTTTAGTATGGCCCAATAACCCTATAGTAAGCTTAGTAACACGTTTGAACTGAAATTGACAGATATCGACATTTCTTGTTTTTATGTGCGCAAAATGCTTTTCAGAGCGTAAGAATCACTTTTTGACCAACAATGTGTTTTCGACCTTACATTGTTGATTTTGCTCAAAACTACTTCCAAATGGTGGAGTATGGCCCTATAACCCATTGGTGAGCTTAGTAACACGTTTGCATTGAAATTGACAGAGATATCAACATTTCTTGTTTTTATGAGCGCAAAATGCTTTTCAGAGCGTTAGAATCACTTTTTGATCACTTCCAAATGGTGGAGTTTGGCCATTCAACCCATTGGTAAGCTTAGTAACACGTTTGCATCGAAATTGACAGAGATATCAACATTTCATGTTTTTATGCCTGCAAAATGCTTTTCAGAGCGCTAGAATCACTTTTCGACCAACAACGTGTTTTTGACCTCACATTGTTGATTTCTCTCAAAACGAATGTATTCCACTTCCAAATGGTTTAGTATGGCCCGATAACCCTATAGTAAGCTTAGTAACACGTTTGAACTGAAATTGACAGATATCAACATTTCTTGTTTTTATGTGCGCAAAATGCTTTTCAGAGCGTAAGAATCACTTTTTGACCAACAATGTGTTTTCGACCTTACATTGTTGATTTTGCTCAAAACTACTTCCAAATGGTGGAGTATGGCCCTATAACCCATTGGTGAGCTTAGTAACACGTTTGCATTGAAATTGAAAGAGATATCAACATTTCTTGTTTTTATGAGCGCAAAATGCTTTTCAGAGCGTTAGAATCACTTTTTGATCACTTCCAAATGGTGGAGTTTGGCCATTCAACCCATTGGTAAGCTTAGTAACACGTTTGCATCGAAATTGACAGAGATATCAACATTTCTTGTTTTTATGCCTGCAAAATGCTTTTCAGAGCGCCAGAATCACTTATCGACCAACAATGTGTTTTTGACCTTACATTGTTGATTTTGCTCAAAACAAATGTATTCCACTTCCAAATGGTTTAGTATGGCCCGTTAACCCTATAGTAAGCTTAGTAACACGTTTGAACTGAAATTGACAGATATCAACATTTCTTGTTTTTATGTGCGCAAAATGCTTTTCAGAGCGTAAGAATCACTTTTTGACCAACAATGTGTTTTCGACCTTACATTGTTGATTTTGCTCAAAACTACTTCCAAATGGTGGAGTATGGCCCTATAACCCATTGGTGAGCTTAGTAACACGTTTGCATTGAAATTGACAGACATATCAACATTTCTTGTTTTTATGAGCGCAAAATGCTTTTCAGAGCGCTAGAATCACTTTTCGACCAACAACGTGTTTTTGACCTCACATTGTTGATTTCTCTCAAAACGAATGTATTCCACTTCCAAATGGTTTAGTATGGCCCGATAACCCTATAGTAAGCTTAGTAACACGTTTGAACTGAAATTGACAGATATCAACATTTCTTGTTTTTATGTGCGCAAAATGCTTTTCAGAGCGTAAGAATCACTTTTTGACCAACAATGTGTTTTCGACCTTACATTGTTGATTTTGCTCAAAACTACTTCCAAATGGTGGAGTATGGCCCTATAACCCATTGGTGAGCTTAGTAACACGTTTGCATTGAAATTGAAAGAGATATCAACATTTCTTGTTTTTATGAGCGCAAAATGCTTTTCAGAGCGTTAGAATCACTTTTTGATCACTTCCAAATGGTGGAGTTTGGCCATTCAACCCATTGGTAAGCTTAGTAACACGTTTGCATCGAAATTGACAGAGATATCAACATTTCTTGTTTTTATGCCTGCAAAATGCTTTTCAGAGCGCCAGAATCACTTATCGACCAACAATGTGTTTTTGACCTTACATTGTTGATTTTGCTCAAAACAAATGTATTCCACTTCCAAATGGTTTAGTATGGCCCGTTAACCCTATAGTAAGCTTAGTAACACGTTTGAACTGAAATTGACAGATATCAACATTTCTTGTTTTTATGTGCGCAAAATGCTTTTCAGAGCGTAAGAATCACTTTTTGACCAACAATGTGTTTTCGACCTTACATTGTTGATTTTGCTCAAAACTACTTCCAAATGGTGGAGTATGGCCCTATAACCCATTGGTGAGCTTAGTAACACGTTTGCATTGAAATTGACAGACATATCAACATTTCTTGTTTTTATGAGCGCAAAATGCTTTTCAGAGCGTTAGAATCACTTTTTGATCACTTCCAAATGGTGGAGTTTGGCCATTCAACCCATTGGTAAGCTTAGTAACACGTTTGCATCGAAATTGACAGAGATATCAACATTTCATGTTTTTATGCCTGCGAAATGCTTTTCAGAGCGCCAGAATAACTTTTTGATAACTTCCAAATGGTGGAGTTTGGCCATTCAACCCATTGGTAAGCTTAGTAACAAGTTTGCATCGAAATTTACAGAGATATCAACATTTCATGTTTTTATGCCTGCAAAATGCTTTTCAGAGCGCCAGAATCACTTTTTGATCACTTCCAAATGGTGGAGTTTGGCCATTCAACCCATTGGTAAGCTTAGTAACACGTTTGCATCGAAATTGACAGAGATATCAACATTTCATGTTTTTATGCCTGCAAAATGCTTTTCAGAGCGCTAGAATCACTTTTCGACCAACAACGTGTTTTTGACCTCACATTGTTGATTTCTCTCAAAACGAATGTATTCCACTTCCAAATGGTTTAGTATGGCCCTATAACCCATTGGTGAGCTTAGTAACACGTTTGCATTGAAATTGAAAGAGATATCAACATTTCTTGTTTTTATGAGCGCAAAATGCTTTTCAGAGCGTTAGAATCACTTTTTGATCACTTCCAAATGGTGGAGTTTGGCCATTCAACCCATTGGTAAGCTTAGTAACACGTTTGCATCGAAATTGACAGAGATATCAACATTTCTTGTTTTTATGCCTGCAAAATGCTTTTCAGAGCGCCAGAATCACTTATCGACCAACAATGTGTTTTTGACCTTACATTGTTGATTTTGCTCAAAACGAATGTATTCCACTTCCAAATGGTTTAGTATGGCCCGTTAACCCTATAGTAAGCTTAGTAACACGTTTGAACTGAAATTGACAGATATCAACATTTCTTGTTTTTATGTGCGCAAAATGCTTTTCAGAGCGTAAGAATCACTTTTTGACCAACAATGTGTTTTCGACCTTACATTGTTGATTTTGCTCAAAACTACTTCAAAATGGTGGAGTATGGCCCTATAACCCATTGGTGAGCTTAGTAACACGTTTGCATTGAAATTGACAGAGATATCAACATTTCTTGTTTTTATGAGCGCAAAATGCTTTTCAGAGCGTTAGAATCACTTTTTGATCACTTCCAAATGGTGGAGTTTGGCCATTCAACCCATTGGTAAGCTTAGTAACACGTTTGCATCGAAATTGACAGAGATATCAACATTTCATGTTTTTATGCCTGCGAAATGCTTTTCAGAGCGCCAGAATCACTTTTTGATAACTTCCAAATGGTGGAGTTTGGCCATTCAACCCATTGGTAAGCTTAGTAACACGTTTGCATCGAAATTGACAGAGATATCAACATTTCATGTTTTTATGCCTGCAAAATGCTTTTCAGAGCGCCAGAATCACTTTTTGATCACTTCCAAATGGTGGAGTTTGGCCATTCAACCCATTGGTAAGCTTAGTAACACGTTTGCATCGAAATTGACAGAGATATCAACATTTCATGTTTTTATGCCTGCAAAATGCTTTTCAGAGCGCCAGAATCACTTTTTGATAACTTCCAAATGGTGGAGTTTGGCCATTCAACCCATTGGTAAGCTTAGTAACACGTTTGCATCGAAATTGACAGAGATATCAACATTTCATGTTTTTATGCCTGCAAAATGCTTTTCAGAGCGCCAGAATCACTTTTTGATCACTTCCAAATGGTGGAGTTTGGCCATTCAACCCATTGGTAAGCTTAGTAACACGTTTGCATCGAAATTGACAGATATCAACATTTCTTGTTTTTATGTGCGCAAAATGCTTTTCAGAGCGTAAGAATCACTTTTTGACCAACAATGTGTTTTCGACCTTACATTGTTGATTTTGCTCAAAACTACTTCCAAATGGTGGAGTATGGCCCTATAACCCATTGGTGAGCTTAGTAACACGTTTGCATTGAAATTGACAGAGATATCAACATTTCTTGTTTTTATGAGCGCAAAATGCTTTTCAGAGCGTTAGAATCACTTTTTGATCACTTCCAAATGGTGGAGTTTGGCCATTCAACCCATTGGTAAGCTTAGTAACACGTTTGCATCGAAATTGACAGAGATATCAACATTTCATGTTTTTATGCCTGCAAAATGCTTTTCAGAGCGCCAGAATCACTTTTTGATAACTTCCAAATGGTGGAGTTTGGCCATTCAACCCATTGGTAAGCTTAGTAACACGTTTGCATCGAAATTGACAGAGATATCAACATTTCATGTTTTTATGCCTGCAAGATGCTTTTCAGAGCGCCAGAATCACTTTTTGATCACTTCCAAATGATGGAGTTTGGCCATTCAACCCATTGGTAAGCTTAGCAACACGTTTGCATCGAAATTGACAGAGATATCAACATTTCTTGTTTTTATGCCTGCAAAATGCTTTTCAGAGCGCCAGAATCACTTATCGACCAACAATGTGTTTTTGACCTTACATTGTTGATTTTGCTCAAAACGAATGTATTCCACTTCCAAATGGTTTAGTATGGCCCAATAACCCTTTGGTAAGCTTAGTAACACGTTTGCATTGAAATTGACAGATATCAACATTTCTTCTTTTTATGCCTGCAAAATGCTCTTCAGAGCGCTAGAATCACTTTTCGACCAACAATGTGTTATTGACCGTACATTGTTGATTTCGCTCAAAACTAAAGTATACCACTTCCAAATGGTTTAGTATGGCCCGTTAACCCTATTGTAAGCTTAGTAACACGTTTGAACTGAAATTGACAGATATCAACATTTCTTGTTTTTTTGTGCGCAAAATGCTTTTCAGAGCGTAAGAATCACTTTTTGACCAACAATGTGTTTTCGACCTTACATTGTTGATTTTGCTCAAAACTACTTCCAAATGGTGGAGTATGGCCCTATAACCCATTGGTGAGCTTAGTAACACGTTTGCATTGAAATTGACAGAGATATCAACATTTCTTGTTTTTATGAGCGCAAAATGCTTTTCAGAGCGTTAGAATCACTTTTTGATCACTTCCAAATGGTGGAGTTTGGCCATTCAATCCATTGGTATGCTTAGTAACACGTTTGCATCGAAATTGACAGAGATATCAACATTTCATGTTTTTATGCCTGCAAAATGCTTTTCAGAGCGCTAGAATCACTTTTCGACCAACAACGTGTTTTTGACCTCACATTGTTGATTTCTCTCAAAACGAATGTATTCCACTTCCAAATGGTTTAGTATGGCCCTATAACCCATTGGTGAGCTTAGTAACACGTTTGCATTGAAATTGAAAGAGATATCAACATTTCTTGTTTTTATGAGCGCAAAATGCTTTTCAGAGCGTTAGAATCACTTTTTGATCACTTCCAAATGGTGGAGTTTGGCCATTCAACCCATTGGTAAGCTTAGTAACACGTTTGCATCGAAATTGACAGAGATATCAACATTTCTTGTTTTTATGCCTGCAAAATGCTTTTCAGAGCGCCAGAATCACTTATCGACCAACAATGTGTTTTTGACCTTACATTGTTGATTTTGCTCAAAACGAATGTATTCCACTTCCAAATGGTTTAGTATGGCCCGTTAACCCTATAGTAAGCTTAGTAACACGTTTGAACTGAAATTGACAGATATCAACATTTCTTGTTTTTATGTGCGCAAAATGCTTTTCAGAGCGTAAGAATCACTTTTTGACCAACAATGTGTTTTCGACCTTACATTGTTGATTTTGCTCAAAACTACTTCAAAATGGTGGAGTATGGCCCTATAACCCATTGGTGAGCTTAGTAACACGTTTGCATTGAAATTGACAGAGATATCAACATTTCTTGTTTTTATGAGCGCAAAATGCTTTTCAGAGCGTTAGAATCACTTTTTGATCACTTCCAAATGGTGGAGTTTGGCCATTCAACCCATTGGTAAGCTTAGTAACACGTTTGCATCGAAATTGACAGAGATATCAACATTTCATGTTTTTATGCCTGCGAAATGCTTTTCAGAGCGCCAGAATCACTTTTTGATAACTTCCAAATGGTGGAGTTTGGCCATTCAACCCATTGGTAAGCTTAGTAACACGTTTGCATCGAAATTGACAGAGATATCAACATTTCATGTTTTTATGCCTGCAAAATGCTTTTCAGAGCGCCAGAATCACTTTTTGATCACTTCCAAATGGTGGAGTTTGGCCATTCAACCCATTGGTAAGCTTAGTAACACGTTTGCATCGAAATTGACAGAGATATCAACATTTCATGTTTTTATGCCTGCAAAATGCTTTTCAGAGCGCCAGAATCACTTTTTGATAGCTTCCAAATGGTGGAGTTTGGCCATTCAACCCATTGGTAAGCTTAGTAACACGTTTGCATCGAAATTGACAGAGATATCAACATTTCATGTTTTTATGCCTGCAAAATGCTTTTCAGAGCGCCAGAATCACTTTTTGATCACTTCCAAATGGTGGAGTTTGGCCATTCAACCCATTGGTAAGCTTAGTAACACGTTTGCATCGAAATTGACAGAGATATCAACATTTCATGTTTTTATGCCTGCAAAATGCTTTTCAGAGCGCTAGAATCACTTTTCGACCAACAACGTGTTTTTGACCTCACATTGTTGATTTCTCTCAAAACGAATGTATTCCACTTCCAAATGGTTTAGTATGGCCCGTTAACCCTATAGTAAGCTTAGTAACACGTTTGAACTGAAATTGACAGATATCAACATTTCTTGTTTTTATGTGCGCAAAATGCTTTTCAGAGCGTAAGAATCACTTTTTGACCAACAATGTGTTTTCGACCTTACATTGTTGATTTTGCTCAAAACTACTTCCAAATGGTGGAGTATGGCCCTATAACCCATTGGTGAGCTTAGTAACACGTTTGCATTGAAATTGACAGATATCAACATTTCTTCTTTTTATGCCTGCAAAATGCTTTTCAGAGCGCTAGAATCACTTTTCGACCAACAATGTGTTATTGACCGTACATTGTTGATTTCGCTCAAAACTAAAGTATACCACTTCCAAATGGTTTAGTATGGCCCGTTAACCCTATTGTAAGCTTAGTAACACGTTTGAACTGAAATTGACAGATATCAACATTTCTTGTTTTTTTGTGCGCAAAATGCTTTTCAGAGCGTAAGAATCACTTTTTGACCAACAATGTGTTTTCGACCTTACATTGTTGATTTTGCTCAAAACTACTTCCAAATGGTGGAGTATGGCCCTATAACCCATTGGTGAGCTTAGTAACACGTTTGCATTGAAATTGACAGAGATATCAACATTTCTTGTTTTTATGAGCGCAAAATGCTTTTCAGAGCGTTAGAATCACTTTTTGATCACTTCCAAATGGTGGAGTTTGGCCATTCAATCCATTGGTATGCTTAGTAACACGTTTGCATCGAAATTGACAGAGATATCAACATTTCATGTTTTTATGCCTGCAAAATGCTTTTCAGAGCGCTAGAATCACTTTTCGACCAACAACGTGTTTTTGACCTCACATTGTTGATTTCTCTCAAAACGAATGTATTCCACTTCCAAATGGTTTAGTATGGCCCTATAACCCATTGGTGAGCTTAGTAACACGTTTGCATTGAAATTGAAAGAGATATCAACATTTCTTGTTTTTATGAGCGCAAAATGCTTTTCAGAGCGTTAGAATCACTTTTTGATCACTTCCAAATGGTGGAGTTTGGCCATTCAACCCATTGGTAAGCTTAGTAACACGTTTGCATCGAAATTGACAGAGATATCAACATTTCTTGTTTTTATGCCTGCAAAATGCTTTTCAGAGCGCCAGAATCACTTATCGACCAACAATGTGTTTTTGACCTTACATTGTTGATTTTGCTCAAAACGAATGTATTCCACTTCCAAATGGTTTAGTATGGCCCGTTAACCCTATAGTAAGCTTAGTAACACGTTTGAACTGAAATTGACAGATATCAACATTTCTTGTTTTTATGTGCGCAAAATGCTTTTCAGAGCGTAAGAATCACTTTTTGACCAACAATGTGTTTTCGACCTTACATTGTTGATTTTGCTCAAAACTACTTCAAAATGGTGGAGTATGGCCCTATAACCCATTGGTGAGCTTAGTAACACGTTTGCATTGAAATTGACAGAGATATCAACATTTCTTGTTTTTATGAGCGCAAAATGCTTTTCAGAGCGTTAGAATCACTTTTTGATCACTTCCAAATGGTGGAGTTTGGCCATTCAACCCATTGGTAAGCTTAGTAACACGTTTGCATCGAAATTGACAGAGATATCAACATTTCATGTTTTTATGCCTGCGAAATGCTTTTCAGAGCGCCAGAATCACTTTTTGATAACTTCCAAATGGTGGAGTTTGGCCATTCAACCCATTGGTAAGCTTAGTAACACGTTTGCATCGAAATTGACAGAGATATCAACATTTCATGTTTTTATGCCTGCAAAATGCTTTTCAGAGCGCCAGAATCACTTTTTGATCACTTCCAAATGGTGGAGTTTGGCCATTCAACCCATTGGTAAGCTTAGTAACACGTTTGCATCGAAATTGACAGAGATATCAACATTTCATGTTTTTATGCCTGCAAAATGCTTTTCAGAGCGCCAGAATCACTTTTTGATAGCTTCCAAATGGTGGAGTTTGGCCATTCAACCCATTGGTAAGCTTAGTAACACGTTTGCATCGAAATTGACAGAGATATCAACATTTCATGTTTTTATGCCTGCAAAATGCTTTTCAGAGCGCCAGAATCACTTTTTGATCACTTCCAAATGGTGGAGTTTGGCCATTCAACCCATTGGTAAGCTTAGTAACACGTTTGCATCGAAATTGACAGAGATATCAACATTTCATGTTTTTATGCCTGCAAAATGCTTTTCAGAGCGCTAGAATCACTTTTCGACCAACAACGTGTTTTTGACCTCACATTGTTGATTTCTCTCAAAACGAATGTATTCCACTTCCAAATGGTTTAGTATGGCCCGTTAACCCTATAGTAAGCTTAGTAACACGTTTGAACTGAAATTGACAGATATCAACATTTCTTGTTTTTATGTGCGCAAAATGCTTTTCAGAGCGTAAGAATCACTTTTTGACCAACAATGTGTTTTCGACCTTACATTGTTGATTTTGCTCAAAACTACTTCCAAATGGTGGAGTATGGCCCTATAACCCATTGGTGAGCTTAGTAACACGTTTGCATTGAAATTGACAGATATCAACATTTCTTCTTTTTATGCCTGCAAAATGCTTTTCAGAGCGCTAGAATCACTTTTCGACCAACAATGTGTTATTGACCGTACATTGTTGATTTCGCTCAAAACTAAAGTATACCACTTCCAAATGGTTTAGTATGGCCCGTTAACCCTATTGTAAGCTTAGTAACACGTTTGAACTGAAATTGACAGATATCAACATTTCTTGTTTTTATGTGCGCAAAATGCTTTTCAGAGCGTAAGAATCACTTTTTGACCAACAATGTGTTTTCGACCTTACATTGTTGATTTTGCTCAAAACTACTTCCAAATGGTGGAGTATGGCCCTATAACCCATTGGTGAGCTTAGTAACACGTTTGCATTGAAATTGACAGAGATATCAACATTTCTTGTTTTTATGAGCGCAAAATGCTTTTCAGAGCGTTAGAATCACTTTTTGATCACTTCCAAATGGTGGAGTTTGGCCATTCAACCCATTGGTAAGCTTAGTAACACGTTTGCATCGAAATTGACAGAGATATCAACATTTCATGTTTTTATGCCTGCAAAATGCTTTTCAGAGCGCCAGAATCACTTTTTAATAACTTCCAAATGGTGGAGTTTGGCCATTCAACCCATTGGTAAGCTTAGTAACACGTTTGCATCGAAATTGACAGAGATATCAACATTTCATGTTTTTATGCCTGCAAAATGCTTTTCAGAGCGCCAGAATCACTTTTTGATCACTTCCAAATGGTGGAGTTTGGCCATTCAACCCATTGGTAAGCTTAGCAACACGTTTGCATCGAAATTGACAGAGATATCAACATTTCTTGTTTTTATGCCTGCAAAATGCTTTTCAGAGCGCCAGAATCACTTATCGACCAACAATGTGTTTTTGACCTTACATTGTTGATTTTGCTCAAAACGAATGTATTCCACTTCCAAATGGTTTAGTATGGCCCAATAACCCTTTGGTAAGCTTAGTAACACGTTTGCATTGAAATTGACAGATATCAACATTTCTTCTTTTTATGCCTGCAAAATGCTTTTCAGAGCGCTAGAATCACTTTTCGACCAACAATGTGTTATTGACCGTACATTGTTGATTTCGCTCAAAACTAAAGTATGCCACTTCCAAATGGTTTAGTATGGCCCGTTAACCCTATTGTAAGCTTAGTAACACGTTTGAACTGAAATTGACAGATATCAACATTTCTTGTTTTTTTGTGCGCAAAATGCTTTTCAGAGCGTAAGAATCACTTTTTGACCAACAATGTGTTTTCGACCTTACATTGTTGATTTTGCTCAAAACTACTTCCAAATGGTGGAGTATGGCCCTATAACCCATTGGTGAGCTTAGTAACAGGTTTGCATATAAATTGACAGAGATATCAACATTTCTTGTTTTTATGAGCGCAAAATGCTTTTCAGAGCGTTAGAATCACTTTTTGATCACTTCCAAATGGTGGAGTTTGGCCATTCAACCCATTGGTAAGCTTAGTAACACGTTTTATCGAAATTGACAGAGAAATCAACATTTCATGTTTTTATGCCTGCAAAATGCTTTTCAGAGCGCCAGAATCATTTTTTGATCACTTCCAAATGGTGGAGTTTGGCCATTCAACCCATTGGTAAGCTTAGAAACACGTTTGCATCGAAATTGACAGAGATATCAACATTTCATGTTTTTATGCCTGCAAAATGCTTTTCAGAGCGCTAGAATCACTTTTCGACCAACAACGTGTTTTTGACCTCACATTGTTGATTTCTCTCAAAACGAATGTATTCCACTTCCAAATGGTTTAGTATGGCCCGTTAACCCTATAGTAAGCTTAGTAACACGTTTGAACTTAAATTGACAGATATCAACATTTCTTGTTTTTATGTGCGCAAAATGCTTTTCAGAGCGTAAAAATCACTTTTTGACCAACAATGTGTTTTCGACCTTACATTGTTGATTTTGCTCAAAACTACTTCCAAATGGTGGAGTATGGCCCTATAACCCATTGGTGAGCTTAGTAACACGTTTGCATTGAAATTGACAGAGATATCAACATTTCTTGTTTTTATGAGCGCAAAATGCTTTTCAGAGCGTTAGAATCACTTTTTGATCACTTCCAAATGGTGGAGTTTGGCCATTCAACCCATTGGTAAGCTTAGTAACACGTTTGCATCGAAATTGACAGAGATATCAACATTTCATGTTTTTATGCCTGCAAAATGCTTTTCAGAGCGCCAGAATCACTTTTCGACCAACAACGTGTTTTTGACCTCACATTGTTGATTTCTCTCAAAACGAATGTATTCCACTTCCAAATGGTTTAGTATGGCCCGTTAACCCTATAGTAAGCTTAGTAACACGTTTGAACTGAAATTGACAGATATCAACATTTCTTGTTTTTATGTGCGCAAAATGCTTTTCAGAGCGTAAGAATCACTTTTTGACCAACAATGTGTTTTCGACCTTACATTGTTGATTTTGCTCAAAACTACTTCCAAATGGTGGAGTATGGCCCTATAACCCATTGGTGAGCTTAGTAACACGTTTGCATTGAAATTGACAGAGATATCAACATTTCTTGTTTTTATGAGCGCAAAATGCTTTTCAGAGCGTTAGAATCACTTTTTGATCACTTCCAAATGGTGGAGTTTGGCCATTCAACCCATTGGTAAGCTTAGTAACACGTTTGCATCGAAATTGACAGAGATATCAACATTTCATGTTTTTATGCCTGCAAAATGCTTTTCAGAGCGCCAGAATCACTTTTTGATAACTTCCAAATGGTGGAGTTTGGCCATTCAACCCATTGGTAAGCTTAGTAACACGTTTGCATCGAAATTGACAGAGATATCAACATTTCATGTTTTTATGCCTGCAAAATGCTTTTCAGAGCGCCAGAATCACTTTTTGATCACTTCCAAATGGTGGAGTTTGGCCATTCAACCCATTGGTAAGCTTAGCAACACGTTTGCATCGAAATTGACAGAGATATCAACATTTCTTGTTTTTATGCCTGCAAAATGCTTTTCAGAGCGCCAGAATCACTTATCGACCAACAATGTGTTTTTGACCTTACATTGTTGATTTTGCTCAAAACGAATGTATTCCACTTCCAAATGGTTTAGTATGGCCCAATAATCCTTTGGTAAGCTTAGTAACACGTTTGCATTGAAATTGACAGATATCAACATTTCTTCTTTTTATGCCTGCAAAATGCTTTTCAGAGCGCTAGAATCACTTTTCGACCAACAATGTGTTATTGACCGTACATTGTTGATTTCGCTCAAAACTAAAGTATGCCACTTCCAAATGGTTTAGTATGGCCCGTTAACCCTATTGTAAGCTTAGTAACACGTTTGAACTGAAATTGACAGATATCAACATTTCTTGTTTTTTTGTGCGCAAAATGCTTTTCAGAGCGTAAGAATCACTTTTTGACCAACAATGTGTTTTCGACCTTACATTGTTGATTTTGCTCAAAACTACTTCCAAATGGTGGAGTATGGCCCTATAACCCATTGGTGAGCTTAGTAACAGGTTTGCATATAAATTGACAGAGATATCAACATTTCTTGTTTTTATGAGCGCAAAATGCTTTTCAGAGCGTTAGAATCACTTTTTGATCACTTCCAAATGGTGGAGTTTGGCCATTCAACCCATTGGTAAGCTTAGTAACACGTTTTATCGAAATTGACAGAGATATCAACATTTCATGTTTTTATGCCTGCAAAATGCTTTTCAGAGCGCCAGAATCATTTTTTGATCACTTCCAAATGGTGGAGTTTGGCCATTCAACCCATTGGTAAGCTTAGAAACACGTTTGCATCGAAATTGACAGAGATATCAACATTTCATGTTTTTATGCCTGCAAAATGCTTTTCAGAGCGCTAGAATCACTTTTCGACCAACAACGTGTTTTTGACCTCACATTGTTGATTTCTCTCAAAACGAATGTATTCCACTTCCAAATGGTTTAGTATGGCCCGTTAACCCTATAGTAAGCTTAGTAACACGTTTGAACTTAAATTGACAGATATCAACATTTCTTGTTTTTATGTGCGCAAAATGCTTTTCAGAGCGTAAAAATCACTTTTTGACCAACAATGTGTTTTCGACCTTACATTGTTGATTTTGCTCAAAACTACTTCCAAATGGTGGAGTATGGCCCTATAACCCATTGGTGAGCTTAGTAACACGTTTGCATTGAAATTGACAGAGATATCAACATTTCTTGTTTTTATGAGCGCAAAATGCTTTTCAGAGCGTTAGAATCACTTTTTGATCACTTCCAAATGGTGGAGTTTGGCCATTCAACCCATTGGTAAGCTTAGTAACACGTTTGCATCGAAATTGACAGAGATATCAACATTTCATGTTTTTATGCCTGCAAAATGCTTTTCAGAGCGCCAGAATCACTTTTCGACCAACAACGTGTTTTTGACCTCACATTGTTGATTTCTCTCAAAACGAATGTATTCCACTTCCAAATGGTTTAGTATGGCCCGTTAACCCTATAGTAAGCTTAGTAACACGTTTGAACTGAAATTGACAGATATCAACATTTCTTGTTTTTATGTGCGCAAAATGCTTTTCAGAGCGTAAGAATCACTTTTTGACCAACAATGTGTTTTCGACCTTACATTGTTGATTTTGCTCAAAACTACTTCCAAATGGTGGAGTATGGCCCTATAACCCATTGGTGAGCTTAGTAACACGTTTGCATTGAAATTGACAGAGATATCAACATTTCTTGTTTTTATGAGCGCAAAATGCTTTTCAGAGCGTTAGAATCACTTTTTGATCACTTCCAAATGGTGGAGTTTGGCCATTCAACCCATTGGTAAGCTTAGTAACACGTTTGCATCGAAATTGACAGAGATATCAACATTTCATGTTTTTATGCCTGCAAAATGCTTTTCAGAGCGCCAGAATCACTTTTTGATAACTTCCAAATGGTGGAGTTTGGCCATTCAACCCATTGGTAAGCTTAGTAACACGTTTGCATCGAAATTGACAGAGATATCAACATTTCATGTTTTTATGCCTGCAAAATGCTTTTCAGAGCGCCAGAATCACTTTTTGATCACTTCCAAATGGTGGAGTTTGGCCATTCAACCCATTGGTAAGCTTAGTAACACGTTTGCATCGAAATTGACAGAGATATCAACATTTCTTGTTTTTATGCCTGCAAAATGCTTTTCAGAGCGCCAGAATCACTTATCGACCAACAATGTGTTTTTGACCTTACATTGTTGATTTTGCTCAAAACGAATGTATTCCACTTCCAAATGGTTTAGTATGGCCCAATAACCCTTTGGTAAGCTTAGTAACACGTTTGCATTGAAATTGACAGATATCAACATTTCTTCTTTTTATGCCTGCAAAATGCTTTTCAGAGCGCTAGAATCACTTTTCGACCAACAATGTGTTATTGACCTTACATTGTTGATTTCGCCCAAAACTAAAGTATACCACTTCCAAATGGTTTAGTATGGCCCGTTAACCCTATAGTAAGCTTAGTAACACGTTTGAACTGAAATTGACAGATATCAACATTTCTTGTTTTTATGTGCGCAAAATGCTTTTCAGAGCGTAAGAATCACTTTTTGACCAACAATTTGTTTTCGACCTT
This sequence comes from Gadus macrocephalus, assembly GCF_031168955.1. Taxonomy (NCBI): domain Eukaryota; kingdom Metazoa; phylum Chordata; class Actinopteri; order Gadiformes; family Gadidae; genus Gadus; species Gadus macrocephalus. The sequence continues at coordinate 8,691,358 of NC_082391.1, read as the reverse complement.
ACATTGTAGATTTTGCTCAAAACTACTTCCAAATGGTGGAGTATGGCCCTATAACCCATTGGTGAGCTTAGTAACACGTTTGCATTGAAATTGACAGAGATATCAACATTTCTTGTTTTTATGAGCGCAAAATGCTTTTCAGAGCGTTAGAATCACTTTTTGATCACTTCCAAATGGTGGAGTTTGGCCATTCAACCCATTGGTAAGCTTAGTAACACGTTTGCATCGAAATTGACAGAGATATCAACATTTCTTGTTTTTATGCCTGCAAAATGCTTTTCAGAGCGCTAGAATCACTTTTCGACCAACAATGTGTTATTGACCGTACATTGTTGATTTCGCTCAAAACTAAAGTATACCACTTCCAAATGGTTTAGTATGGCCCGTTAACCCTATTGTAAGCTTAGTAACACGTTTGAACTGAAATTGACAGATATCAACATTTCTTGTTTTTATGTGCGCAAAATGCTTTTCAGAGCATAAGAATCACTTTTTGACCAACAATGTGTTTTCGACCTTACATTGTTGATTTTGCTCAAAACTACTTCCAAATGGTGGAGTATGGCCCTATAACCCATTGGTGAGCTTAGTAACACGTTTGCATTGAAATTGACAGAGATATCAACATTTCTTGTTTTTATGCGCGCAAAATGCTTTTCAGAGCGTTAGAATCACTTTTTGATCACTTCCAAATGGTGGAGTTTGGCCATTCAACCCATTGGTAAGCTTAGTAACACGTTTTATCGAAATTGACAGAGATATCAACATTTCATGTTTTTATGCCTGCAAAATGCTTTTCAGAGCGCCAGAATCACTTTTTTATCACTTCCAAATGGTGGAGTTTGGCCCTATAACCCATTGGTGAGCTTAGTAACACGTTTGCATTGAAATTGACAGAGATATCAACATTTCTTGTTTTTATGAGCGCAAAATGCTTTTCAGAGCGTTAGAATCACTTTTTGATCACTTCCAAATGGTGGAGTTTGGCCATTCAACCCATTGGTAAGCTTAGTAACACGTTTGCATCGAAATTGACAGAGATATCAACATTTCATGTTTTTATGCCTGCAAAATGCTTTTCAGAGCGCCAGAACCACTTTTCGACCAACAACGTGTTTTTGACCTCACGTTGTTGATTTCTCTCAAAACGAATGTATTCCACTTCCAAATGGTTTAGTATGGCCCGTTAACCCTATAGTAAGCTTAGTAACACGTTTGAACTGAAATTGACAGATATCAACATTTCTTGTTTTTATGTGCGCAAAATGCTTTTCAGAGCGTAAGAATCACTTTTTGACCAACAATGTGTTTTCGACCTTACATTGTTGATTTTGCTCAAAACTACTTCCAAATGGTGGAGTATGGCCCTATAACCCATTGGTGAGCTTAGTAACACGTTTGCATTGAAATTGACAGAGATATCAACATTTCTTGTTTTTATGAGCGCAAAATGCTTTTCAGAGCGTTAGAATCACTTTTTGATCACTTCCAAATGGTGGAGTTTGGCCATTCAACCCATTGGTAAGCTTAGTAACACGTTTGCATCGAAATTGACAGAGATGTCAACATTTCATGTTTTTATGCCTGCAAAATGCTTTTCAGAGCGCCAGAATCACTTTTTGATAACTTCCAAATGGTGGAGTTTGGCCATTCAACCCATTGGTAAGCTTAGTAACACATTTGCATCGAAATTGACAGAGATATCAACATTTCATGTTTTTATGCCTGCAAAATGCTTTTCAGAGCGCCAGAATCACTTTTTGATCACTTCCAAATGGTGGAGTTTGGCCATTCAACCCATTGGTAAGCTTAGTAACACGTTTGCATCGAAATTGACAGAGATATCAACATTTCTTGTTTTTATGCCTGCAAAATGCTTTTCAGAGCGCCAGAATCACTTATCGACCAACAATGTGTTTTTGACCTTACATTGTTGATTTTGCTCAAAACGAATGTATTCCACTTCCAAATGGTTTAGTATGGCCCAATAACCCTTTGGTAAGCTTAGTAACACGTTTGCATTGAAATTGACAGACATCAACATTTCTTCTTTTTATGCCTGCAAAATGCTTTTCAGAGCGCTAGAATCACTTTTCGACCAACAATGTGTTATCGACCTTACATTGTTGATTTCGCCCAAAACTAAAGTATACCACTTCCAAATGGTTTAGTTTGGCCCGTTAACCCTATAGTAAGCTTAGTAACACGTTTGAACTGAAATTGACAGATATCAACATTTCTTGTTTTTATGTGCGCAAAATGCTTTTCAGAGCGTAAGAATCACTTTTTGACCAACAATGTGTTTTCGACCTTACATTGTTGATTTTGCTCAAAACTACTTCCAAATGGTGGAGTATGGCCCTATAACCCATTGGTGAGCTTAGTAACACGTTTGCATTGAAATTGACAGAGATATCAACATTTCTTGTTTTTATGAGCGCAAAATGCTTTTCAGAGCGTTAGAATCACTTTTTGATCACTTCCAAATGGTGGAGTTTGGCCATTCAACCCATTGGTAAGCTTAGTAACACGTTTGCATCGAAATTGACAGAGATATCAACATTTCATGTTTTTATGCCTGCAAAATGCTTTTCAGAGCGCTGGAATCACTTTTCGACCAACAACGTGTTTTTGACCTCACATTGTTGATTTCTCTCAAAACGAATGTATTCCACTTCCAAATGGTTTAGTATGGCCCGTTAACCCTATAGTAAGCTTAGTAACACGTTTGAACTGAAATTGACAGATATCAACATTTCTTGTTTTTATGTGCGCAAAATGCTTTTCAGAGCGTAAGAATCACTTTTTGACCAACAATGTGTTTTCGACCTTACATTGTTGATTTTGCTCAAAACTACTTCCAAATGGTGGAGTATGGCCCTATAACCCATTGGTGAGCTTAGTAACACGTTTGCATTGAAATTGACAGAGATATCAACATTTCTTGTTTTAATGAGCGCAAAATGCTTTTCAGAGCGTTAGAATCACTTTTTGATCACTTCCAAATGGTGGAGTTTGGCCATTCAACCCATTGGTAAGCTTAGTAACACGTTTGCATCGAAATTGACAGAGATATCAACATTTCATGTTTTTATGCCTGCAAAATGCTTTTCAGAGCGCCAGAATCACTTATCGACCAACAATGTGTTTTTGACCTTACATTGTTGATTTTGCTCAAAACGAATGCATTCCACTTCCAAATGGTTTAGTATGGCCCAATAACCCTTTGGTAAGCTTAGTAACACGTTTGCATTGAAATTGACAGATATCAACATTTCTTCTTTTTATGCCTGCAAAATGCTTTTCAGAGCGCTAGAATCACTTTTCGACCAACAATGTGTTATTGACCGTACATTGTTGATTTCGCTCAAAACTAAAGTATACCACTTCCAAATGGTTTAGTATGGCCCGTTAACCCTATTGTAAGCTTAGTAACACGTTTGAACTGAAATTGACAGATATCAAAATTTCTTGTTTTTGTGTGCGCAAAATGCTTTTCAGAGCGTAAGAATCACTTTTTGACCAACAATGTGTTTTCGACCTTACATTGTTGATTTTGCTCAAAACTACTTCCAAATGGTGGAGTATGGCCCTATAACCCATTGGTGAGCTTAGTAACACGTTTGCATTGAAATTGACAGAGATATCAACATTTCTTGTTTTTATGAGCGCAAAATGCTTTTCAGAGCGTTAGAATCACTTTTTGATCACTTCCAAATGGTGGAGTTTGGCCATTCAACCCATTGGTAAGCTTAGTAACACGTTTGCATCGAAATTGACAGAGATATCAACATTTCATGTTTTTATGCCTGCAAAATGCTTTTCAGAGCGCTAGAATCACTTTTCGACCAACAACGTGTTTTTGACCTCACATTGTTGATTTCTCTCAAAACGAATGTATTCCACTTCCAAATGGTTTAGTATGGCCCGTTAACCCTATAGTAAGCTTAGTAACACGTTTGAACTGAAATTGACAGATATCAACATTTCTTGTTTTTTTGTGCGCAAAATGCTTTTCAGAGCGTAAGAATCACTTTTTGACCAACAATGTGTTTTCGACCTTACATTGTTGATTTTGCTCAAAACTACTTCCAAATGGTGGAGTATGGCCCTATAACCCATTGGTGAGCTTAGTAACACGTTTGCATTGAAATTGACAGAGATATCAACATTTCTTGTTTTTATGAGCGCAAAATGCTTTTCAGAGCGTTAGAATCACTTTTTGATCACTTCCAAATGGTGGAGTTTGGCCATTCAATCCATTGGTATGCTTAGTAACACGTTTGCATCGAAATTGACAGAGATATCAACATTTCATGTTTTTATGCCTGCAAAATGCTTTTCAGAGCGCTAGAATCACTTTTCGACCAACAACGTGTTTTTGACCTCACATTGTTGATTTCTCTCAAAACGAATGTATTCCACTTCCAAATGGTTTAGTATGGCCCTATAACCCATTGGTGAGCTTAGTAACACGTTTGCATTGAAATTGAAAGAGATATCAACATTTCTTGTTTTTATGAGCGCAAAATGCTTTTCAGAGCGTTAGAATCACTTTTTGATCACTTCCAAATGGTGGAGTTTGGCCATTCAACCCATTGGTAAGCTTAGTAACACGTTTGCATCGAAATTGACAGAGATATCAACATTTCTTGTTTTTATGCCTGCAAAATGCTTTTCAGAGCGCCAGAATCACTTATCGACCAACAATGTGTTTTTGACCTTACATTGTTGATTTTGCTCAAAACGAATGTATTCCACTTCCAAATGGTTTAGTATGGCCCGTTAACCCTATAGTAAGCTTAGTAACACGTTTGAACTGAAATTGACAGATATCAACATTTCTTGTTTTTATGTGCGCAAAATGCTTTTCAGAGCGTAAGAATCACTTTTTGACCAACAATGTGTTTTCGACCTTACATTGTTGATTTTGCTCAAAACTACTTCAAAATGGTGGAGTATGGCCCTATAACCCATTGGTGAGCTTAGTAACACGTTTGCATTGAAATTGACAGAGATATCAACATTTCTTGTTTTTATGAGCGCAAAATGCTTTTCAGAGCGTTAGAATCACTTTTTGATCACTTCCAAATGGTGGAGTTTGGCCATTCAACCCATTGGTAAGCTTAGTAACACGTTTGCATCGAAATTGACAGAGATATCAACATTTCATGTTTTTATGCCTGCGAAATGCTTTTCAGAGCGCCAGAATCACTTTTTGATAACTTCCAAATGGTGGAGTTTGGCCATTCAACCCATTGGTAAGCTTAGTAACACGTTTGCATCGAAATTGACAGAGATATCAACATTTCATGTTTTTATGCCTGCAAAATGCTTTTCAGAGCGCCAGAATCACTTTTTGATCACTTCCAAATGGTGGAGTTTGGCCATTCAACCCATTGGTAAGCTTAGTAACACGTTTGCATCGAAATTGACAGAGATATCAACATTTCATGTTTTTATGCCTGCAAAATGCTTTTCAGAGCGCCAGAATCACTTTTTGATAGCTTCCAAATGGTGGAGTTTGGCCATTCAACCCATTGGTAAGCTTAGTAACACGTTTGCATCGAAATTGACAGAGATATCAACATTTCATGTTTTTATGCCTGCAAAATGCTTTTCAGAGCGCCAGAATCACTTTTTGATCACTTCCAAATGGTGGAGTTTGGCCATTCAACCCATTGGTAAGCTTAGTAACACGTTTGCATCGAAATTGACAGAGATATCAACATTTCATGTTTTTATGCCTGCAAAATGCTTTTCAGAGCGCTAGAATCACTTTTCGACCAACAACGTGTTTTTGACCTCACATTGTTGATTTCTCTCAAAACGAATGTATTCCACTTCCAAATGGTTTAGTATGGCCCGTTAACCCTATAGTAAGCTTAGTAACACGTTTGAACTGAAATTGACAGATATCAACATTTCTTGTTTTTATGTGCGCAAAATGCTTTTCAGAGCGTAAGAATCACTTTTTGACCAACAATGTGTTTTCGACCTTACATTGTTGATTTTGCTCAAAACTACTTCCAAATGGTGGAGTATGGCCCTATAACCCATTGGTGAGCTTAGTAACACGTTTGCATTGAAATTGACAGATATCAACATTTCTTCTTTTTATGCCTGCAAAATGCTTTTCAGAGCGCTAGAATCACTTTTCGACCAACAATGTGTTATTGACCGTACATTGTTGATTTCGCTCAAAACTAAAGTATACCACTTCCAAATGGTTTAGTATGGCCCGTTAACCCTATTGTAAGCTTAGTAACACGTTTGAACTGAAATTGACAGATATCAACATTTCTTGTTTTTTTGTGCGCAAAATGCTTTTCAGAGCGTAAGAATCACTTTTTGACCAACAATGTGTTTTCGACCTTACATTGTTGATTTTGCTCAAAACTACTTCCAAATGGTGGAGTATGGCCCTATAACCCATTGGTGAGCTTAGTAACACGTTTGCATTGAAATTGACAGAGATATCAACATTTCTTGTTTTTATGAGCGCAAAATGCTTTTCAGAGCGTTAGAATCACTTTTTGATCACTTCCAAATGGTGGAGTTTGGCCATTCAATCCATTGGTATGCTTAGTAACACGTTTGCATCGAAATTGACAGAGATATCAACATTTCATGTTTTTATGCCTGCAAAATGCTTTTCAGAGCGCTAGAATCACTTTTCGACCAACAACGTGTTTTTGACCTCACATTGTTGATTTCTCTCAAAACGAATGTATTCCACTTCCAAATGGTTTAGTATGGCCCTATAACCCATTGGTGAGCTTAGTAACACGTTTGCATTGAAATTGAAAGAGATATCAACATTTCTTGTTTTTATGAGCGCAAAATGCTTTTCAGAGCGTTAGAATCACTTTTTGATCACTTCCAAATGGTGGAGTTTGGCCATTCAACCCATTGGTAAGCTTAGTAACACGTTTGCATCGAAATTGACAGAGATATCAACATTTCTTGTTTTTATGCCTGCAAAATGCTTTTCAGAGCGCCAGAATCACTTATCGACCAACAATGTGTTTTTGACCTTACATTGTTGATTTTGCTCAAAACGAATGTATTCCACTTCCAAATGGTTTAGTATGGCCCGTTAACCCTATAGTAAGCTTAGTAACACGTTTGAACTGAAATTGACAGATATCAACATTTCTTGTTTTTATGTGCGCAAAATGCTTTTCAGAGCGTAAGAATCACTTTTTGACCAACAATGTGTTTTCGACCTTACATTGTTGATTTTGCTCAAAACTACTTCAAAATGGTGGAGTATGGCCCTATAACCCATTGGTGAGCTTAGTAACACGTTTGCATTGAAATTGACAGAGATATCAACATTTCTTGTTTTTATGAGCGCAAAATGCTTTTCAGAGCGTTAGAATCACTTTTTGATCACTTCCAAATGGTGGAGTTTGGCCATTCAACCCATTGGTAAGCTTAGTAACACGTTTGCATCGAAATTGACAGAGATATCAACATTTCATGTTTTTATGCCTGCGAAATGCTTTTCAGAGCGCCAGAATCACTTTTTGATAACTTCCAAATGGTGGAGTTTGGCCATTCAACCCATTGGTAAGCTTAGTAACACGTTTGCATCGAAATTGACAGAGATATCAACATTTCATGTTTTTATGCCTGCAAAATGCTTTTCAGAGCGCCAGAATCACTTTTTGATCACTTCCAAATGGTGGAGTTTGGCCATTCAACCCATTGGTAAGCTTAGTAACACGTTTGCATCGAAATTGACAGAGATATCAACATTTCATGTTTTTATGCCTGCAAAATGCTTTTCAGAGCGCCAGAATCACTTTTTGATAGCTTCCAAATGGTGGAGTTTGGCCATTCAACCCATTGGTAAGCTTAGTAACACGTTTGCATCGAAATTGACAGAGATATCAACATTTCATGTTTTTATGCCTGCAAAATGCTTTTCAGAGCGCCAGAATCACTTTTTGATCACTTCCAAATGGTGGAGTTTGGCCATTCAACCCATTGGTAAGCTTAGTAACACGTTTGCATCGAAATTGACAGAGATATCAACATTTCATGTTTTTATGCCTGCAAAATGCTTTTCAGAGCGCTAGAATCACTTTTCGACCAACAACGTGTTTTTGACCTCACATTGTTGATTTCTCTCAAAACGAATGTATTCCACTTCCAAATGGTTTAGTATGGCCCGTTAACCCTATAGTAAGCTTAGTAACACGTTTGAACTGAAATTGACAGATATCAACATTTCTTGTTTTTATGTGCGCAAAATGCTTTTCAGAGCGTAAGAATCACTTTTTGACCAACAATGTGTTTTCGACCTTACATTGTTGATTTTGCTCAAAACTACTTCCAAATGGTGGAGTATGGCCCTATAACCCATTGGTGAGCTTAGTAACACGTTTGCATTGAAATTGACAGATATCAACATTTCTTCTTTTTATGCCTGCAAAATGCTTTTCAGAGCGCTAGAATCACTTTTCGACCAACAATGTGTTATTGACCGTACATTGTTGATTTCGCTCAAAACTAAAGTATACCACTTCCAAATGGTTTAGTATGGCCCGTTAACCCTATTGTAAGCTTAGTAACACGTTTGAACTGAAATTGACAGATATCAACATTTCTTGTTTTTATGTGCGCAAAATGCTTTTCAGAGCGTAAGAATCACTTTTTGACCAACAATGTGTTTTCGACCTTACATTGTTGATTTTGCTCAAAACTACTTCCAAATGGTGGAGTATGGCCCTATAACCCATTGGTGAGCTTAGTAACACGTTTGCATTGAAATTGACAGAGATATCAACATTTCTTGTTTTTATGAGCGCAAAATGCTTTTCAGAGCGTTAGAATCACTTTTTGATCACTTCCAAATGGTGGAGTTTGGCCATTCAACCCATTGGTAAGCTTAGTAACACGTTTGCATCGAAATTGACAGAGATATCAACATTTCATGTTTTTATGCCTGCAAAATGCTTTTCAGAGCGCCAGAATCACTTTTTAATAACTTCCAAATGGTGGAGTTTGGCCATTCAACCCATTGGTAAGCTTAGTAACACGTTTGCATCGAAATTGACAGAGATATCAACATTTCATGTTTTTATGCCTGCAAAATGCTTTTCAGAGCGCCAGAATCACTTTTTGATCACTTCCAAATGGTGGAGTTTGGCCATTCAACCCATTGGTAAGCTTAGCAACACGTTTGCATCGAAATTGACAGAGATATCAACATTTCTTGTTTTTATGCCTGCAAAATGCTTTTCAGAGCGCCAGAATCACTTATCGACCAACAATGTGTTTTTGACCTTACATTGTTGATTTTGCTCAAAACGAATGTATTCCACTTCCAAATGGTTTAGTATGGCCCAATAACCCTTTGGTAAGCTTAGTAACACGTTTGCATTGAAATTGACAGATATCAACATTTCTTCTTTTTATGCCTGCAAAATGCTTTTCAGAGCGCTAGAATCACTTTTCGACCAACAATGTGTTATTGACCGTACATTGTTGATTTCGCTCAAAACTAAAGTATGCCACTTCCAAATGGTTTAGTATGGCCCGTTAACCCTATTGTAAGCTTAGTAACACGTTTGAACTGAAATTGACAGATATCAACATTTCTTGTTTTTTTGTGCGCAAAATGCTTTTCAGAGCGTAAGAATCACTTTTTGACCAACAATGTGTTTTCGACCTTACATTGTTGATTTTGCTCAAAACTACTTCCAAATGGTGGAGTATGGCCCTATAACCCATTGGTGAGCTTAGTAACAGGTTTGCATATAAATTGACAGAGATATCAACATTTCTTGTTTTTATGAGCGCAAAATGCTTTTCAGAGCGTTAGAATCACTTTTTGATCACTTCCAAATGGTGGAGTTTGGCCATTCAACCCATTGGTAAGCTTAGTAACACGTTTTATCGAAATTGACAGAGAAATCAACATTTCATGTTTTTATGCCTGCAAAATGCTTTTCAGAGCGCCAGAATCATTTTTTGATCACTTCCAAATGGTGGAGTTTGGCCATTCAACCCATTGGTAAGCTTAGAAACACGTTTGCATCGAAATTGACAGAGATATCAACATTTCATGTTTTTATGCCTGCAAAATGCTTTTCAGAGCGCTAGAATCACTTTTCGACCAACAACGTGTTTTTGACCTCACATTGTTGATTTCTCTCAAAACGAATGTATTCCACTTCCAAATGGTTTAGTATGGCCCGTTAACCCTATAGTAAGCTTAGTAACACGTTTGAACTTAAATTGACAGATATCAACATTTCTTGTTTTTATGTGCGCAAAATGCTTTTCAGAGCGTAAAAATCACTTTTTGACCAACAATGTGTTTTCGACCTTACATTGTTGATTTTGCTCAAAACTACTTCCAAATGGTGGAGTATGGCCCTATAACCCATTGGTGAGCTTAGTAACACGTTTGCATTGAAATTGACAGAGATATCAACATTTCTTGTTTTTATGAGCGCAAAATGCTTTTCAGAGCGTTAGAATCACTTTTTGATCACTTCCAAATGGTGGAGTTTGGCCATTCAACCCATTGGTAAGCTTAGTAACACGTTTGCATCGAAATTGACAGAGATATCAACATTTCATGTTTTTATGCCTGCAAAATGCTTTTCAGAGCGCCAGAATCACTTTTCGACCAACAACGTGTTTTTGACCTCACATTGTTGATTTCTCTCAAAACGAATGTATTCCACTTCCAAATGGTTTAGTATGGCCCGTTAACCCTATAGTAAGCTTAGTAACACGTTTGAACTGAAATTGACAGATATCAACATTTCTTGTTTTTATGTGCGCAAAATGCTTTTCAGAGCGTAAGAATCACTTTTTGACCAACAATGTGTTTTCGACCTTACATTGTTGATTTTGCTCAAAACTACTTCCAAATGGTGGAGTATGGCCCTATAACCCATTGGTGAGCTTAGTAACACGTTTGCATTGAAATTGACAGAGATATCAACATTTCTTGTTTTTATGAGCGCAAAATGCTTTTCAGAGCGTTAGAATCACTTTTTGATCACTTCCAAATGGTGGAGTTTGGCCATTCAACCCATTGGTAAGCTTAGTAACACGTTTGCATCGAAATTGACAGAGATATCAACATTTCATGTTTTTATGCCTGCAAAATGCTTTTCAGAGCGCCAGAATCACTTTTTGATAACTTCCAAATGGTGGAGTTTGGCCATTCAACCCATTGGTAAGCTTAGTAACACGTTTGCATCGAAATTGACAGAGATATCAACATTTCATGTTTTTATGCCTGCAAAATGCTTTTCAGAGCGCCAGAATCACTTTTTGATCACTTCCAAATGGTGGAGTTTGGCCATTCAACCCATTGGTAAGCTTAGCAACACGTTTGCATCGAAATTGACAGAGATATCAACATTTCTTGTTTTTATGCCTGCAAAATGCTTTTCAGAGCGCCAGAATCACTTATCGACCAACAATGTGTTTTTGACCTTACATTGTTGATTTTGCTCAAAACGAATGTATTCCACTTCCAAATGGTTTAGTATGGCCCAATAACCCTTTGGTAAGCTTAGTAACACGTTTGCATTGAAATTGACAGATATCAACATTTCTTCTTTTTATGCCTGCAAAATGCTTTTCAGAGCGCTAGAATCACTTTTCGACCAACAATGTGTTATTGACCGTACATTGTTGATTTCGCTCAAAACTAAAGTATGCCACTTCCAAATGGTTTAGTATGGCCCGTTAACCCTATTGTAAGCTTAGTAACACGTTTGAACTGAAATTGACAGATATCAACATTTCTTGTTTTTTTGTGCGCAAAATGCTTTTCAGAGCGTAAGAATCACTTTTTGACCAACAATGTGTTTTCGACCTTACATTGTTGATTTTGCTCAAAACTACTTCCAAATGGTGGAGTATGGCCCTATAACCCATTGGTGAGCTTAGTAACAGGTTTGCATATAAATTGACAGAGATATCAACATTTCTTGTTTTTATGAGCGCAAAATGCTTTTCAGAGCGTTAGAATCACTTTTTGATCACTTCCAAATGGTGGAGTTTGGCCATTCAACCCATTGGTAAGCTTAGTAACACGTTTTATCGAAATTGACAGAGATATCAACATTTCATGTTTTTATGCCTGCAAAATGCTTTTCAGAGCGCCAGAATCATTTTTTGATCACTTCCAAATGGTGGAGTTTGGCCATTCAACCCATTGGTAAGCTTAGAAACACGTTTGCATCGAAATTGACAGAGATATCAACATTTCATGTTTTTATGCCTGCAAAATGCTTTTCAGAGCGCTAGAATCACTTTTCGACCAACAACGTGTTTTTGACCTCACATTGTTGATTTCTCTCAAAACGAATGTATTCCACT
>NC_082391.1:8647704-8678898 GCF_031168955.1 Gadus macrocephalus | reverse complement strand
CATTGTCTGCCATCGTGTACAGTTTGGTAGCTGCCTAGTTCACCCCTATGATACTGTATGACTGTACTGACTGTTTGAATGAAGGAATGAATGACGTTAAACTCCAAGGAGTAAATGTGGGAATTAGGTTAAACTGAAACAAGGGATGTGGTGTATAAGTGTATGAAATGAAGTGTTAACAAATTCTTAAGATTCTTCACATGCATAGAAATATTTGCAGATGCACATGCTGTTGAAACATTAATTTTGTATTTTTCACCAAACAAGTCAGTGCAACATATGCACAGCAGAGCACCTCTACCAGCTCTACCCCTACCTCTCACTCTTCCTACCCCTCTCATTCTCATCCTCCCTCTTCTTTTCCTCTCTCTGCAACATGATAATTATATACACTGATGTTTTACGGCCACATAATGGTTGCGATGTAGGTCTTAATTTTCATTGAAGTGGTCTAAAAAGTCCTTCATTTGGGATGATCAAACCTGGGGAAACCTCGACGGTCTGACTCGAGATGACTCGTAAATCGATCTGTGTCACGCTAGATTTATTCTACAGACTTAAGTTAAAAGAAAAAAGTAATATATATTGAAGTGGGTATCTTTACGTAGATTTTAGGGCATATAGCGCTCTAGACATAATAACAGAAGCTCTCATGCAGGGCGAGATGCTTTGCCGAAGCAATTGGGCAAAAGTATTTTCAGAGCTTCAAGCTTATGGACATGTTCGGCTCATTATGAAACTGGTGGCACAAATTTGACCATGGAGGGACACTACATTCTGTGTATTATGTACCGGTAGTCTTTTGTTTTCCATATGTTTAATACATGAAATGTATCTTATCTTTGTCATTTTTATGAGATAAACATTGGATTGATGGTGTGGATTGGAACGGAGGTAAAACCTCTAAGAGGGAAAATGCTTCCAGAATTTGTTGACCCAGAGATAGCACTCCAGAATTGCTCAAACAAGCTGTCCAGAAGATGACAAAATTGAATAAGGACGTGCAAGACGGAAAGTACATCCTTTTGTATCCGGACCGGTCAGAGGTGGTCCATCTGCCTGGATCCGAAAGGCCATTCAAATTGGCCGAGTACAAAAAGGAGCTTGGAAGGCCATATGGCAGGATCACCCTCTTCATTTGCCTTGAAACTGATTTTAAAGGAGGTTAGTGGATCTCATATATCATGATTCAATATTTTTTCACATATTTTGGATACTCTACTGAAGGATGCATCTACAGTATCTACATGATCTGTCTTGTGTTTTTACAGTAGCGGATGATACTTCAGAGTCGGATTCTGAAATTGACATCCCATCAAGGAGCACAGTCGAATTTAATCGAGCTGACACAGTGGTACATCATAATTATTTATTTTACTTAATTACATACAAATGTGTTTATTGATTTATCTATGACAATACTGACAACCTTTCACCATTGATATTTATACTGTATATAGCGTACACATACATACACACACACAATTTATGTGGTAAGGGAACAGTTATGGAAGTTATTACAAATTGTTGATAAATGTGTGCCTGTCCCCTCAGGTTTTTGAACCCCAAAACCAAAGTACTCCCAGACCTAAACCTAGAGATGAAAGGTTGGTACATTTTGGCATCTAGTCTTTGTCAGTCAAAATTTTTAAATTTTCTTTTGGTTATCAACCAATCAGAATCTTGCCTGTATTGTATTCATTCACATTCTTAGATGACTATTGTAGGCCTGAAGAACAATATTCATTCATGTGATTCAAGATTCAAGAGGGTTTGTCATTACATACACAGTACAGTGAAATAACGTTTCCCAAGAAGTTTTCAGTGCAAATACTTGTTAAGTGACTGTATTATTACTTACATGAGGTGCAATAGTGTATCAACAATATACAAAAACAGTGAAGCAGGACACTATACAACAGAGGTGATCAGATCAGTCCCTGAGTCGTATGTCCTGGGGGAAGAAGCTGTTGTAGTCTGGTAGTGACAGACCGTATGTTACGGTACCTTCTGCCAGATCAAAGAGTTGAGAAAAAATGTTTGTGAGGGGTGGGTGGGGTCTTCCACGATGCTGGTTGCCTTGCGGATGCAGCTTGTGGTGTAGACGTCTGAGACGCAGGGGAGAGCGACTCCAATGATCTTTTCAGCCGTCCTCCCCACACGTAGCAGGTTTTTGCAGTCCAGTAATAATTTTAGTACTTTTTTTTTTTATCATGTTTTAGAGATGAACCAGGACCTTCGGGAATGGTTCCGACTGTGGTCATATCAGATGCTGAGGACATGGATCCAACTCAGTCAGACAAGACTTGCTACAGGTAAAACAAAAAAATGATAGTGACTCGCATACTTTCAATTTAATTCATGGGGAAGAAATGTTATGTTTGTAAGATTTTAAACATATTATTGTAATTTCCCAACAGAAAATACACAGACCTGTATTCACCAGGTGTTGAAGAAGATGAGGAGCTGGTTGCAGTAGTCAGTGTGGAGAATTTCCAAGACACAGCAGTGTAAAATTAGCTTTTTGAGTGTGGCATTCCAGTTTTTCCATTGTACAATATTGCTGGTATTTAAATAATTGTTGTAAAAGTGTGCACTGTATTTGATATTGATTAATTAAATCACTTTTGGTCATTACAGGGAGGAGATAGGCACTACACTTCCCTTGATTATAGCAAACCTGTTGCTTCTGATCGACCACAAGAAGGTCAGCAGGTTCAACATTTCGAGGTCCAATATTTGGGACGGAGCTGTCAGAGGATTCAAGCGTTCAACGTACTCAGAAGCCTGTGACATGCTGGTCAGGTTCACAGATGATGCTGGAGTTTTTGAGGAGGGCATTGACACCGGTGGACCTAGAAGGGAGTTTTTGACCCTTCTCATGAAACTCCTGAAAGACCGGCCTATTTTTGATGGTCCAGAAGGTCATAAGTTCTTGGTCTTCAATGTGAATGGTATGCATAGGGTTATTAGTGTGCTGTGCTAATGGTTGGTTAATGATCATCAAACATTTACATTTTTCCTCTGTCTTAAAGAATATAATGCATTTCATGTTTTCATTTTGCAATATGAATTCATTCACAGCCGTTAGGGAGGATGAGTACTTCCTGGCAGGAAAGATGGTCGCGGTCTCAATAGTACATGGAGGTCCAGGACCCCATTTCCTGTCAGAGGGTCTTGTTCAGTATCTTGCGGGCCAGCCCTCATTCAAATCATCAGTTAATTTAATAACTGATGATGAGATAGGGAAAGCTTTACGAGAGGTGAGAATAGCATAAGTCTACTATGTGGAAGGACAGAGTTTAACATTGTTCTTGCACTGTTTTAAGACCATGTTTACTTCCGTTACAGGATAAGCATACAGAATGTATTGTAGTATATGTAATGTAGTTTTTGATAGGGTAAGGTAAGGGTTACAGCATGCTGTTTCTGTCACTGAATAAAAATGGGAAAAGATAGTATATCCAGTTATCTACTGTGGTGGTTATGCCTCTTTATGTCTTTCAGATTGAGAATGCTGCGTCATTGGATGATCTGCGAGACTGTATTTTAAGACACAGCACAATGTTGCAGACAGCTGGCTGTCTTAGACATGTGGCTGCTGTTGAACAAAAAAAAGAGATTGTGGCAGACTACCTCCATTGGCACGTCATTGACCGCAACTCCTCTGTAATTGACAGGTAAGATCAGATCAGTTTTATGTATGAAATGTTTGTTTGAAATGTCTCATGGCATGTGTATCTGTTATACCCTGTCCTCTGTGGCATTCCTCCATGTGAAATTTAGCTGTTTGTAACACCTTGACATGTGCAAATCAAAGTAATTGGTTTACACGCAACTATTTTCCCCAGATGTACATTTGTTTAGGTGGATTGTAATTGTCGGGGAGAGAACCCTTAAGTTTTCTTTAGATAATTTAAATGCAGTAGGCACTACACAGCATTGAAACAGTGTTGGTGTTCACTTTGCAGATTCAAAGATGGTCTGTCAGCCCTTGAGTTTCTTGGTGCACTGAAGCAACACTGCTGACCCCTGTCCTGTGCCACGTCGACAAGAAACTCACTGGCTTAGACCTTGAGAGGGTCTTCAAACCTGATCTCAGTCCTTCAGGAAGTAACAGAAGACTGAAAGAAAACCAAACATTGGCCTACTGGGCAGACTATCTTCTGGATTGTGAAGGTTTGTAAGGCTTTTTGTAACTACTTGAAAAACCACATACCATGGTGTGTCTGAACATTTATTTCTTTGCAGAAGGAGAGGCTGCTGTGTCTGTGGAGGACGTGTTGATGTTTTCAACTGGACTGAGATCCCTTCCCCCAGCTGGCTTAGACCCACTTCCACAATAAGAGTTCCTAGATAACTCGCCATTTCCAATGGCAAACACTTGTGGAAATGTCTTAAAACTACCACTCCTAGATTCTTACGGAGTGTTTAAGACACAAATGGACTTTGGAATACAAAATAGTCCAGGATTTGGCTGTTTTTGACTTCACAACCTAACCCTAGATCCCTGAGACTAGTTAAATGTGTTTTTTTTTCAGTTAACATGAAAAATAATGGATCTAAAACGATTAGCATTCTTATTTGTTTAATTGCCACTTTGGAAAAATGAAACTGGGTGTCAAATTCGGACACTTTGTGTACATTTACAATAAACCTGCAATCAATTCAGAGCTGAGCAATTTCTTTTAGTCTAAGATACAGTTCAGTTGAAGACTGCCAGTGATCTGGCTTCTGTAAATTATTTTGCTCCATGGCTAAGTCCAAGTACTCCTGCATGTTTGGGTCCCCACATGGAGCTCTTGTCAGCTGAGCCTCAGGAAAGGCATCCAGTTCAGTTTCTTCAATTTTAAATCCACAGTCTCTGGAGCCAAACCTGTGTTAAACAGAATATTACATTTACTAAATGTTTAGATCAAAGGGAGACAAATACCATCTGATGGAATCTAAATGAGTACACCAAAGTTGAAGAACGGACCGGAGAATGCAGTCAGTGGTGACAACACTATAGGGGGTATTGGGGGGGGAGGGAGGTGACGACAGAGGACAAAGGGGCCTAGGGGGGGTGTTCAAATGCTAATTGTTCAAGTGTGAGACACTGAACACATTCAAGTTAAATGAGCTACTGACACAGAATAATGCTAAACTTCAGTTCATGTTTCTAAAGGTACGGCCACACCAAACGCGTTACCCGCGTACCACGCGTATAAAATCGGCAATTTTTCCATAGGGAAGCATTGGTTTACGCGCGTATGAGGTGCGTACACGCGTATCATGCGTACCAAGCAACATTTTACTCGCGTTAGGGGCGTATGAGGGGCGTATGAGGCGCGTACGCGAGGAGTTCAAAAAATGGAACTTTTTACGCTCATACGCGTGATACTTAGCCGCAATAGCCAATCAGCGTGGAGCTTGACCCGACGTCACTGGCAGAGAGTAGTGACCCTTGCACAGAAGCATACGGCCGACATCTTTCTTTATTCTGGGTGGAAATAGTAACATAGTTACGCCATTAAATGTGTAACTCAACCAGACACACCATGTGAAGTTATTTAACCCGATTATTGTTATTTATATCCGAGATTATTTAATCTAACCCGATTCAAGCTCTATCATGCACCCAGACACGGCGGCGTTTGGGTTTCCTTCCTCGGACTCCTAAATCCAGCGCAGCCACAGGCGCGTAGCTGCGTATGTAGGACCATTTTTGACACAAAATGGTCAAGCAACATTTTAGCTGCGTTACGCGCGTACATGGTACGCGGGATACGCTTTTGGTGTGTCCGCACCTTTACACCAACGAAATGGCAATATTTTCAGTTCCATCAAGTATTACCTGTGTGGCAAGTAGTAGAGCTCATTAGGCAATCCTCCTGGACATGATGCTGTTCTGGAGGGACGAATCCTGTGACTGTTCCACAGTCTCACACACTCATCCAAGTCCCTCTGAATGACCTCACCGAAGCAATATCGCAGTAGACGCTGATGCTCTTGACTCCCGTTAAAGTGTCCGGCATCTCTAAGGTCCGCAAATAACTCCATCCAGAACTGAGACCTATAGAAATCGATAAAATAATATGTATATGCTTAAAATTATAACGTATATTTGAATGAATGAAGGTTACCCATAATCAAATGACTTAACGAGGGCCACGTACCTTCCCTTTCTGAATATGGACCACCAGGACTCAATCCTCTGGTTACTTGTGGAGGACCCATACATGTGGCTGGACGCTCCAGAGTAGTAGTCATTGTGGTGGTGGCGTAGGGTACACTGAATTGCGGCCATGGTCCCGTTCTCCGTGCCGCAATCAGTCCTCAGTCTCATGGGGATGACACCAAGGTTTCGCACACATGATAAGTAATAGTGAGCGATCACTGTTTTAGTCATTATTCGTTGGTCCACAAACAAGCCACAGTACTTTGCGTGAAAACCCATCGATGCACCCGGAAAGAGCCAAACCGAATGGCTTGAGTTTATCATAGCCATCCGCGTGCCATACATAGTTGGGTCCCATGGAGTGGTAGGTTCTCCTTACGAACCTTCTGCGTGTTCTCCTCTCGCACCCTTGAGGATTGAGCTCCCGGAGCAAAGTCATTACAAGATCCCTCCTCACTTGCAACTTGTACTTTTGTTTGAGTACCTGCCACATCGTGCGGTAGCCAAACAGCTGTCCAGGTCCGCGAAGTTCCAGACGTATTGTCCTAATTACTGCGTCTCTAGAGGAGAAATTCCTTCTGCGGTATAACCCGGCGTCATTAAGTTTGCCTTTCAGAGACCTCAAACTGATCTGTACATCATGTAAACACGACATCATGTCCACGATCGCAGCGTACGAGTGTCCCTCATGAAAATAGAGTGTGCACTGCTGCAGCACATTTAGTCCTTCCGTCTGGTCAGCGCGATTTAAACACTCTAAAGACCTGCCACACGAAAAACAAAACCGTGTTAATCGTCTCATGTGTTGGCCAGAACGGACAAAACGCTGCTCTACCGCTGTCCATCTTGAATCGCTATGAATGAACTTGAATTCGAGGGCTTTCGTTATCACTTCCGGGTCAACATCGGAGCTTGGACATTCCCCTTCCGTAAGAAAAAATGAACTTGCAAAAATCTTTTCTAAGATGTTATTTTGTTCCGGAACTTGCAAAAATGTTTTCTAACATGTTATTTTGTTCCGGAACTTGCAAAAGTTTTTTCTAAAATGTAATTTTTGTAAAAAAAAACTTGTAAAAGTGTTTCGAAACTTGTAAAAGTGTTTTAGAACATGTAAAAATGTTTCCGAGTTTGTTTTTGTGTTTCCGAGTTTGTTTTTGTGTTTTGCCCTTCTCGGCCACCGTACTTTAGAGCCCCCTGCAGGCCATTACCTGTATTCAGTCCTTTTGTAGTTTCTTAATATGTGTTCATTCTTATTGGCTGATAAGAGTCACGTTCTGTTAGTCACGTGATCGGTCATTACTTCGGCAGCCATTTTGATCTGTCATTTGAGCCAGACATCCACACGGTGAAACATCTCTTTTTTATCTCACGTCATTCATCCGTGTAAGCCTTGGAGAAGCTTTGTTTGTAAGTAACTTAATTCATCCATGTCTTATGTAATTATTTACGTTCATATTTCATTGTATTTCACAACTTTATAAGTACGTTTTTATAACGAACTTGCATATTGGTTCATTTTCAGTTTCACACTTCTAAACCTGCAACAACTTGTTCAACAACTATCAATAAATGGACATACAAGAGGATGTCGACAACATCCTTTACGGACTTTCATCATTGATCCTGTCTTCATGTTTTGTGGGG
This sequence comes from Gadus macrocephalus, assembly GCF_031168955.1. Lineage (NCBI taxonomy): Eukaryota > Metazoa > Chordata > Actinopteri > Gadiformes > Gadidae > Gadus > Gadus macrocephalus. Next base: position 8,671,094 of record NC_082391.1, on the reverse strand, counting down.
AAAAGTGTTTAGCTGTCTGGTGATGTGTGCATCGCTACGTGCTCAGGTGCCAGAACACGATGTGTCAACTAAATGTGCGTTGCATACTTAACTTTTTGAATTGAGCAGGAACTAATTTGAGAATGGGTCTATAGTTCTAACTGCTCAAGTAAGAGGAAGTTAATTGACCAAACAACAGCTAGAGGCCCAAAATGGTCCAATCAAATTTATGGAGACAAAAGGCGGGGTTAACTTAAACCAATCATCCCCATAATTGGTGCATTTAAAGGAATATTAGTCCAAATTATTTCGAAATCTGAAATCCGAAATCTATCCAGATTGGACAATAGAGGGCGCTTTGGACAGTCATATTTCCTGACCACTTTGTCCTACGGTCATGAAACTTAGTAGACAAAAAACGTTGTCTCTCCTCACGTTGAGCAATCTTTCTAAGGAACCCATCCCCTGCAACTTCATAGCCACCGGAGGCCGGATGGACCCAATCTGAGGCTAATGTTATCAACCGCATTAAAGACCAACATGGTCGTAATCATCTGTATTAGGCTTGGCTCCCGATAAATGCTGCTGGCAGCTTTCATTTTAATTGTTATTTTTATCATTATTGATATCATTAACATTATTATTGATTTTAGTAGAAGTAGTAAAACATAAAGACTGTCATTCCTGGAATTATCTTAGAAAATATGTGCTAGATATGTCTCTCTAAGGACCCAGTAGATAAACGGAGAGAGACAGACAGAGGGACCCAGTAGAGAGACAGACAGATGGACCCAGTAGACGGACAGAGACGGACAGAGACAGACAGATGGACACAGTAGAGAGACAGACAGATGGACACAGTAGAGGGACAGACAGAGACAGACAGACAAACAGACAGACAGTAGAAAGACAGACAGATGGACACAGTAGAGAGACGGACGGATGGACCCAGTAAAGGGACGGAAAGAGAGAGACAGACAGTTGGACACAGTAGAGGGACGGACAGAGACAGACATATGGACCCAGTAAAGAGACAGACAGATGGAAACAGTAGACAGACAGACAGATGGACCCAGTAGAAAGAAAGACAGACAGACAGACAGACAGTAGAGAGACGGACAGACAGACAGATAGACAGACGGTAAAGATACGGACAGAGATAGACAGACGGACCCAGTAGAGAGACAGACAGAGACAGCCAGTCAGACAGTAGAGAGACGGACAGAGACAGACAGATGGACCCAGCAGAGTAGAGAGACAGAGCAGAAGTGGTCGGGGAGGTGAGCAGTTAACTTTAATGATTCCAAATGAGCTCGGAGCGTAGAGGAGCCGGCTGACAACGGGAATGAACAGGAATCAATAGTGAGCAGAGTCTGTCGGCGCAAGATAAGGCGCACACACACAATGTTGACTATTAAATACGACAGCTTGAGATATTACACTATTAGTTATGCTATTTTTAATAATCTATGATTTTTGGGACTTATTAATTAATATTTTAGGGCAGATGCTATCTGCATGGGCACGAAAGTGTGCGTAACGGTTTGCCTGTACATGCGTGTTTATGCGAAGAGAGAGAGAAAGAGAGAGAGAGAGAGAGAGAGAGAGAGAGAGGGGGGGGGGGATATTACTTCTGTAATGGGAAAAGAGAGGAGGGCAATCTGAAATATAGAAGCATGACAAAGGAAAAAAAGGAAATTCAGGTGAAGATGATTGGGGTGCAAAACGTTGTGCTTAAATACTGTTTGTTGTTTCTCTACCTAATAGGAACTATCACACTCTGCTACAGATAGATACTGTTATGTGTTATAGATTGAAAAGCATGGGACAAAGAACCATACATCCCTTATTTCATAGTCCCTCACTCTTTTTTAATACGATGGTAGCAGGTTCATATTACATAAATATTAGTTACAGGATACATCAATGATAACCTGACGTAGCATGGTTGTGTGGTGAAGTCAATGAAAATTGTGGGCCATTTATTTTGAAACAAAAATAAGTTTTATACCATTACAGTAAAAACCAAACCTGTAAAAACGGTAAAAAGTCTGGCAGCAAAGTTTCCAGAGAGATACCGTCAAATTAAAGTAAATAGACCACAAAATCACAAGTAATCAACTGTTAAATACAGAGTAGTTTTAACATTAAAAATTAATTAGATAACCGTTTATTTACGGTGATAAACGTTCACTTAACAGTGGAAAAAATTGATATATTATCTCAAAGAACATTCAAAATAACTACCATTCAAGTTAATCTCTGTAAATGTATGGTAATTTCCTAATAAAATATGAGTACATTTAACTAAATGCAATGACAGATGTCCGCACAATTATGTTAATTCTAGAGAATTGTTTCTCCACAAAGAAAAACTACATCACAATCTGTAAACACAGAATATTTACTGTTTCTGCACATTTACAGTATTATGCAGTCATTTTTGAGAATATTATTTTAGAAAAGGACATTTGATTTGAGAAAATTAATAGCTATGTTTTAACATAATCTCATGTAGGGTATTACACATGTTATTTTATGGAATTCCCCATTATACTGTATCTACAGTGATTTACTATTCAAAAATGGGTTTCCAATGTTCAAAAGAAGGAACCATCTCTGAACATCGTCCAGAGGTGGGGGGGTACATATATATATAGAAAGATATATATACTATATATGTAGTATATATATATGTTTAATACATATATATAGTATATATAAGCCCTATATGAGATGTAGGGTTCAAGGTTCCCTCTGTCTTTTTCACCAGTCCGATTCTAATTGTTAAAAGCCACTCTTTGAGCCATAAGTGATGTCAATAGTTGACGCGATAGTTTGTCCCGTTGTTTTCTCGATTTTTGTTAGCTTTTTCTTGACATTAATTCTTTGATTTATTGCCTGGTGTAAAATAATCTGTGTGAACAGATTTTACAAGCTATTTACATAAAATGATACAAGTACTCTACCAATCAGAATGGTCAAGTTCTGCAAGCTCCACCCCAAGAGTTCCAATACTTTTGGATGGTCCTACCCCTGAGCAGGCAGTTCAAACCTTAGTTTAGTCCTTTGTCTACCTTTTGTGTTGAGTCTTATAGGTTTACGTAGGGAGTCTAAGAGTGTTTTCCACAGCTTTGTAGCACTGCACCGGCTGTTAACAGTTGGTTTAACAGGCTGCTGTTGTGGCTGGATGCAGAGTGTATGTGTGCAGTGATAGAAGACTTTAATAGAAGACTTGCTAGAAGTCTTTTCTAGTGGTGACTATGAGTTTTGCAGTTATCAAAAGCTTTTCTATTTGCGCTGGGTTCATAGTGATTTCTGCAGTGATTCGACGTGGTTGGTAGCAGAATCCTGATCTGAGGGCTCTTCAGTCCCTGGACGTCTCCATATCAGTCTGTTGAGCTTGGTTTGTGTTTCACCGAGGTCACTGTTGTTGTTTGATCCCTTGCTGCAGTAATGGTGTCGATCCCGGACTACAGGGGTATGAGGAGCCCAGGAGCACGATGGGCTGGCCTGCTAGAGGAGGTCGAGGATGAACCGATGGATGGTTGGACCTGTGGACGGTTGGAGCGGTGGACGGTTGGTCCTGTGGACGGTTGAACGGTGGACGGTTGGTTCTGTGGACGGTTGGAGCGGTGGACGGTGGATTCTGTGGACGGTTGGACCGGTGGACGGTTGGTTCTGTGGACGGTTGGAGCGGTGGACGGTTGGGCCTGTGGATGGTTGGACCGCTGGACGGTTGGGCCTGTGGACGATTTTACCTTTGGACCGTTGGACCGGTGGACGATTTTACCTGTGGACCGTTGGACCGGTGGACCGTTGGACCGTTGGACCTGAGGGGTGTATGTAGGGCCAGTCTGGGCACACGGCAGCCTGGGATGGCCTCAGGCCCCTGAAGGAGGGCAGGAGAGCAGCGCAGACGGGGTCTGGATCAAAAGTTTGGCAGCCATTTGTCTTTGCCTGTAGCAGTTTTTTGAGCTATTCTTGAGGTGGGAGTCTAGTTACGTGTCCCAGGTGTTGACTTCCCTGGAAGGGGGAGGAGCCTAATTTTGTCCGGAGTGAAGCTTCAGTTGGTTTGACGGATGTAAACTACCATAAAGGAGGATCTCTATCCTTTCACAATTGAGCTGTAGAAATATGTGCTTGTGAGGTTGTGTTGTAGGGGAGGCTCCTGATTAAGACACACAGCTTTCTGTTACACTGTGAGGCCACCTGGGATAAAGACAAATATAAGGTTGGCTCAACTATCATTTAGTTTGTCTACATATGTGAGACACACACTACTCTCCCATTACGCAGTCACCCCCCCGCACACACACACACACACACACACACACACACACACACACACACACACACACACACACACACACATACAAAGAAGCACACACACACACACACACACACACACACACACACACACACACACACACACACACACAAACAAACACTCTACAACCTGTTCAGTCCAGCAGCAGTGAATAAAGTGTGCGTTGGTTATATGCTGTGTTGTCTGTTTTACTGAGGGTCTCGATCCAAAGGGTGTCGCCTTTGAACCATTTCTAGAGGGTGTCAGTGACTCTAAGGGGCTTCAAACGGGCATAAACCTTATTCTCATAGCAGGGTCTTTTGCACAATAGGAATGGTATCTCTTTTGTGCAGCTCTGTTTGTGTGTTTGTGTGTGTGTGTGTGTGTGTGTGTGTGTGTGTGTGTGTGTGTGTGTGTGTGTGTGTGTGTGTGTGTGTGTGTGTGTGTGTGTGTGTGTGTGTTTGTGTCAGTGATTGGTTTCTGTTTTATAGACTGGCTAGCAGAGTGCTAGTAATCATTAGAAGTAAATCAGCTTTATTTGACCTCAGTGTTAACTCCAATAAAACACATTTTATTGCTAAGAGGAGGGGGGTAGCTACAGCCCAGACCGCTAGCAACAAAATATGGTCAGGTGCGTTTGAATGGACACCCTGTAATCCTGCTGAGCCCAACTATTTCAATAGCCAGTGAAGGAGATGTATAAGCCCATCAGGGGGGACGTCTGAAAAACGGACCCAGGATCAGTTTCCTTTAACGCGTTAGTAGGAGGAGTATCGCAGAATTTGAGTTCCAGTTAGGAAGTATCACATTTGTTAGAGAAGCATAGCTTTGAAAGACCACGCAGTGGTGAACATATATTTCAAAACAAGGCAGGACAGTGATGCAATTATTTATATGTAGGTAATAAAATTATCGCTAATACTATAATTGCAATGCAAATAAAAAAATATATAAACCATGCATATACATACAGTTAGTATGGTAGATGCATGTTATTTTAAATTATATATTTTAGTATATTATATGCAACCCCACAACTTTGGACTCAAAAGCCCTCTGTTCTGAGGGCAGAACAGTTTTGGTCATGGATCCATGACCAAAACTGACGAAGGTCATGGATCCATTTTAATCCAGACAATAGCAAGGGATATTTGGACTTTGAAAAACATTGAAGATACTGCTCCTCTAAACATGGCTCTCTATCTTAGATCAGCATCAAAAAATACCGCCAATCCCTCAAAAGGGTTTGAGATGTTTTAACAGAATAAAGTATAGCAAGTGGACTGGTTACAATGAGGCAAGGGCATGCTCCATTAGTATTTACCACCTGATCCCTGACCCCTGAGACTGGCTCCATTAGAGTATGTACCCCCTGACCCCTGACCGCTGAGACTGGCCCCATTAGGGTATGTACCCCCTGACCCCTGAGACTGGCTCCATTAAGGTATGTACCCCTGACCCCTCAGGCCGTTGACAGGTGACATGACGCTATGAAGAAATTCTGAAGGAACCCCTTTAACCCGGCCTCAGTCACATCCCCTGGGCATTGGTTAGTTTATAGATGACCTTTGTACGCGTTTCAGATGGATTACACACGATCACATGAACATTCATTCTGAATGAACACACAGGTTTTATAAATATTTCCTGTATCATTTCTTCCACATCCATTTACTGTGGAAGAAAACTATCAAGGTCAGGAAACTAAATCAATTTAGTTTAAATTCAATGAAAACATGTCCAGGAACTTTACATAAATGCTGATATAAGTGCTTCATATTTTTAACAACTACCTTGTTATTCCTAACAATAAGAAGTACGTGTTGAAGTTTGTAAGTGCCTATTTTATGGGAAAAAGTTCATGCATTTTAGGGAAATATAACTTATGAAATAAAATCTAATTGTAATAATGCATCAACAACAACAACAACATGAATTCACATTGTAAAGTTAAAAGATAATCCATTTAGCCCTTTTAGTTTAGCATGAATCTGTCCAGCGAGGTTATCAATAGCACTGTACTATTGTTAACCTCCTTGTTAACTAGGTTAACAGCAGCACTGTGTTATTGTTAACCTCCCTGTTAACTAGGTTAACAGTAGTACTGTACTATTGTTAACCTCGCTGTTAACTAGGTTAACACTAGCACTGTACTATTGTTAACCTCGCTGTTAACTAGGGTAACAGTATCACTGAACTATTGTTAACCTTGCTGTTAACTAGGTTAACACTTGCACTGTACTATTGTTAACCTCGCTGGACAGATTCATCCTTAAAGGTGCCACGACATCCTATTTTATGGATGCTTTAATATAGGTATTAGTGGGCCACTAACACAGTATTCAAAGACGTTCCCAAAATTCAGCCGTGGTGCAGTTACAGCCACTCCGAGCCAGTCGCACATTGAGCTTCCCCCAAATGCGCTGTTTTGGATTCTGTAGCTATAATGCAAATGAGGAGGAGCGAAGCGGGCCAAGGAGGAGGGTGGGGGTGTGGCCCTGAGCAGCTTGCAGCCACGGTACCATGCGCTCTGTTTACAGAGGATGTATCGCAATGGCGAGGCGCACACAGCCTTTAGCTGTGTTCTGTAAATATTCTAGAACACACCGGAGTCCTGGAGCTCTATATCTAAATAATATCATATAGCCAGCGTTGGTAATAACGCCATTTAAAATAATGGCGTTACGTAACTCCGTTATTATTTCAGTAACGGGGTAATCTAACTAATTACTATTTCCGTCGTTACAACGCCGTTACCGTTACTGTACGAAAAATGCAGTGCGTTACTATTAATTGATTGAATAATCTGCCTAATCCGAACGCACCCCTGGCTCCAAACACAAACTGCTAGTGAGGAGACCGGGTGCCTGTACTACGAAGCTCGATTAGAGGGTTAGCGAGGTTTGTTGAGCTGAAAGCCTGGGTTAGCTGTACCACGAAAGTTGATCTCTTTAAGCGTCGCTGTATCACCATGGTGACTTATGCTCGCAACCAAACCTGGTCGGGAGCAGCTTTTCGGCTTAGTCTAGCCGGAGATTGGCTTCTTAAATTGGCGTGCGCAGCTTCCTAGCCCCTCCTCCGACAATGGCGTCACAATTTTTGGGTGTTACCGTGGACCTCGGCGCACTTATCGCACAGGCGTCTCTCCGGAGACAGAGGGTTTTTCGGGACAGAACTGATCCCTTGGCATTTTCTGACCAAATTCTTTATGAGAGATACAGATTCTCATCAGAGGGTATTCGTTATCTGATCGACCTTGTTGGACCGTATGTAGGCAATGCGACACAAAGAAGCCGTGCACTTACTGTTGCGCAGTGTGTCTTTGTTTCAAGTTCGAAGGTGGCCCCGCACTTTCAACGTACATTAACCTATAGTCAAGTGCCGTGTTGTCCATTATCCCTTATATAACCGCTATGTAGGCCTAGGCATTTTTTATTCTACAAATTGATATTATAGCTGTGAGAATTGTTAAAAAAAAATCACCTCCATAGTCGCCCTGGAGTCACAGGGCGACAGAGTCTCCTGCAAGAATAAGGGAAACCGAGACATTCTTTCAAAAAATTAAACATTTAGAATAATACTTGATACTTTGCTTTGAAAGTTATATACCTCTGATTGGAGATTGATTGTCGGCAGCTCCTCCAAAATAATGTTACCTTCAACTATAAATGACACAATTATTTTACCCTCAATCATTTCACATTTGATTAGCAAGACAATTATTTATGTCCATTGCCAATACATGAATACTCATTGCAAACGTCTTGGATGTCGAGGCAGTGGGGTCAGAGGACATGCCCCCTTCCACCATCATCGGCCGACCTGAAGGTCTCGCTGGTCCGCTTGGTCCAGGTCGAGCAGCACCCATGCAGCCGTCCCCTCCAACGCCAGAGCAAGGTGGACAACCGCCTCCTCGGTACACCAGCCATTATGCCATGCCGCCAGCCGGAACTGGGCCAGGTATGGCTCCAGCTGGTTCCCCGGAGAACTTCGGTAGCCGAACCGCTGTCCTTGCCACCAGGGGGCGGTGGGCAGCTGCTGGTTCTCCGGCCCTTCCGGTCGTGTCCACAGGGGGACGCTGCGCTCCCATAGCGCAGGGTGCGTCGTTGTCCATGGGCTAGACCGCGAAGCTCAAATCCCTCTGCGCGTGCGCAAGCCACATCCCACTTCTGACATCAATGTGGCGAGCAGCGCACGAAGAACGAGACGGGAGCCCAGGTTTAAATGGCGACGCAACTCTCGTGCCTCAGTACACCGCACGACCCAGAGAGCTACCTTTATTTAAACACACACAACAGAAACACGGCACAACTGACCAACGGACATACAACTCCGGGTAACGGTTGCCGACAACACTACACACAATAAACACACAAACAATAAAGACCCCAAACCCGTTAAACCCACATAACCTAATAACAGAAACAAGTTATCCAAAGACAATAAAACCCCTTTTCCCCAAACAACATTAAGAATACCCAGACTCCCCGGGGGGTAGGAGTCGCCACAATATGTTATGCTGCATTAAAAAAAAAAGCGCCCAGAGGATAATTGCATCTGCCAAATCCTGACCACCAGTAAACACTTGCGAAGCACCAATGTAGACTTCACTCGTTACAACATCATAAGCAAATTGCCCGCAAATAAAATCATCCAGCAGTTTAGGATAATCACACAGGTTATGCGAGAACATATTTATGTCAGGATAGGCCTACCGGGCTCCAAGTCGTCACATATCTCAATCAGACAAAACAACTATAACCACATTGGCATAGCAATCGCACCGTGTGTAGCTGCGACTAGCTGCAATCTATATATACAATGCATACTAGCTGGAGCACCAACCAGGATTAGATCACAATCGCTTAGGACCGTGGGTAACCTTTGGCCAGGTCATCACGAGCAAACAGAACCAGCAGCAACGTTTACGTAAACCAATTTCTTACTTTATGTGGCCCTCCACATGCAGGCTAGATGATGTATCCATATCGTTATCCAGTGTCACAAACATGCTTTTTACAGGAAGCAAAAGCACCGGCTATTTTCTGAATAAAACTGTCAATTTTGGCTGTCTGTCTTGAAACTTCTCCAGTGCGTTCACTGTGCGTTCACACCAAACGCGATGAGGCGACAGGATCCCATACAAAGTGAATGTATAGACGGTTTTGATTTGTCGCGCCACACTTTCGCCGTGCACAGACGAAAGTGTTTACGAGGATTTGTGGCGCGACAAATTCGCTCGAGTTGAAATATTTCAACTTTGACACGAATTTCGCGTGATGACAGCCAATCAGCGTTCACCGTCAAACTAAGTGCAGTGCAGTGCAGTCCGGGGTGAACTGCAGCATGGAGGAGAAAGTGATTGTTGCCGTTTGCGACTCTCGGAGCTCTATATATAATAGTATATAATATAATATAATATAATATAATTGTATAGATAATAACACGGCCAAAAGCTCAGTGCGCCTCCGGATGGCCGTAGCGCGGGGAGCTCTCATAGGGATTGGGCTTCTCGGGGTTTGTTTACCAGCGTTGCGATGGGTTCCGGTCTTGTGTGTTCCAACGGTTTATTAGGTAGGCACATCTAATAAATGATGTCTTTGTGCGCGCGAATCGCATGATTTTAGACTCGACGATTGGTTTGCACATTTTTAAAAGTGGTGGGGATAAAATTCGTGTTTTAAATAGTGGGGGGGACATGTCCCCCCCGTCCCCCCCGTAATCGACGCCTATGCTTCCAGGACATTTTGGGTGGATTTTGAACGGTAAGTGAAAGCACGTTTTTTGCAGGACCTGGCAACCCTGCGCTGTTGCTCCGGAACAGATATGGATCCACGATGGCCAAAAGACTTGTATGCCCCCCCCCCCGCCCATTATCATTCAACATGAACATGTGTTTTTACAGTATAGAGTGGTGGAGGGATGACGCATGTTGGCCAACCCGGAAGTGAGCGTCGCCCTGGGTTCCCTTGACAAAAAGCCAACGGGTTTTTCCATTGGATTTTTGCAGAAACATTAGCATATTGGAAGCACCACCTAAAAAACTGAAAATAAATAAATAAATAAAAATAACCGTGCTCCAAAGAACGAAATGTAAACCAATGCATTCTGAATGGGAGTGTTTCTCAGATTTTTCCATGCTACACAGAACGAAATGTAAACCCATGCAAATAAAGACTCCATGGTCATAATAATTTAAATATTATTAATCTCCTGAGTGTATAGGGTGGTATTCTATTTTTTTCAACGGGGCTGCATCCAGTCACTTGACCGTCATGGTTGCTATGGTGGTTGCTATCAACCGCCCCCTCTAATCCTTACATGGCTCTAATAACCATAGATATATATATTAACTAGATGCCCTACGGCGGCGTCTAGAACGTCAACATTGGCCGCCATCTTACCACAGTAAAGCTTTCTGGTGGAATCTGTTGTAGCGGACGTAAATCAGTGATCTGCACAAACGCTAATACTCTTATCTCGTTGAAATGTTGACGGATTTACAAACGGTTTGGTTTCCTACAAACTTTAGCTTTTTCTGAGTTTTAGTAGACCATATATTGATTTAACATAAATAACATGAATACCTTGTGCATGTGTGTATTTATTGCACCTATCTGTTCTGTTCAATGTTCATTTCATATGAAAACACATGGTTATATATAATTCAACCCGGTCTAACGAAAATACGTGACACTGTCACGTTATTTAATCTATTGAAACGTGATCAGGGACACGTATTTTCAAATTTTTCGTGTCAAAAAGCACAAATTTCAAACCCATGTATTTCAATTGGGAGTATTTGTTGTGTCACTAAACACGACTTCCAAACTAAGGTTCTGTCCGGGAGCGTTCTCCCTAATGTCCCTTAAGGAAATGCGTACAGAACATTTATTGTTAAAAAATTGTCTGTGATAACTAACAATATGACAGCTTTTGGCCACCCGTTTCTACTTAAACTTGTCTGTGAACAATATGACAGCTTTAGGCCACCCGTTTCTACTTTCACCTTTGATTCTGAGAAATTGTGACAATTCACGGATATATTAAATGCAGGTGCGCTGCTCAGGCAAACCGCGAAGGAAAAAAGGGTAGCTGCTTCATCTGTTCTTTTTAGAATTGTATGTCTTGATGTTTTGATCTAGCCATAGATCTATTGTCTTGTTTTTGGCTATGTGAATGGAAGTCCGCGTCGATGCCTCGCAAGTCCAGTGTCGCGAGCGGACGTGACATCTAGAAATCATACCGTATAATAATGGGTTATCATTAATATTGATGTGTAGGGGTTGATTATAACTCGTGAATAATATTGTTTATACCACAGTCTGGGGGAATACTCGTATTCTGATTGGCTGCAGGGTGTGTATTATCTCCTGATATAGGCCTACAGACACCTGCTAAGTAGTTCCAGTCAGTGTTTAGATTCTCTGCCCGAGCCCGACCCGACCCGACCCGCGGGCCGGGTCGGGCCGATATTTCCCACCACTATCCTCGGGCCGGGCCTTTAATCGAGCGTTTTTATTTTTATTTTATCATTGGTTTATTAGCCTAATCTGAGGAGAAATCTATGCCATAAACAGAAATATTATAGGTCTTTATTACACGGGTCTTCTCAATGCCGTGGAACGCTCCGTTCACTTGCAAGGGTCCGGTGACTTGTCAACCCCTCTGCTGATCAACACTACGAATGCTGGTAACGAATAAATTGTAAAAAAGACGCAGCATGTGAAGTTATTTTTTCGTTTTGGCAGTAGCCGTGTAATAAGCGGGCTAATGTATAGAACGTCGCCGGTCAATATCGAAAATAAGACCCTTCAGGGCGAAGCAAGACACCTTCGCTGCGCGTCGGTGTACTGTTCGCCCTGGTGGGGCTTATTTTCCCGATAATGACCAGCGTTCTATGCATTATCCCTTACATATATATTTAGCAGAGTAGACTAAATGTGAACAAAGTTACATATGTATTAAAAAAAATGTTGGGTTGAAATCAGGCTCGGGCTCATAATTACAGTTAATCTGTCGGGCGGGCCGGGCTCGGACAGAACGTGCACGGGCTCGGGCTTGGTTTTCTTTATTAATCGAATGGGAAATGCAATAGGCCTATTTTAGGACCGAATCACCGTTAAACTTGTTTCTAATAACATTTCTAGCGAGAAATATACTTTTTACTTGCATAATCTTTAGTCAGTGATTACGTCTAATCTTTAGTTTTATAGTTATTAGGAAGATTTTATCGGCTCGCTCGCATGTTTCAACGACGTCAGGTTGCTAGGGACGCTGCTTTCGCTAAACTAGCAGCTCACGTGTTTCCTGCGTTTGTGTTATTAAACCGTTACTTTATGTAGCCTAACTTTTAATGATATCATCTTGTTAGAAACACGTATATCTGAGAGCCTTAACCCAGTCGCCAAAAGCATACGTTGACAGTGTACGTTTTCGTGAACACTGGATTACGTCGCATTTCAACATAAAATAGCGTGTTATACACACACACACACACACACACACACACACACACACACACACACACACACACACACACACACACACACACACACACACACACACACACAATGCATTTCGCTGCTAAAACAACAACAACAGATATTCCCTCAATTATTATTACTTTGAAAACGTTGGCAAAGGTGGAATATCCTTTTTATTTGGGCTGCTTCTAGGACATTTTGGGGGGATTTTGAACGGTATGTGGGCAGGACGTTTTTTGCAGGACCTGGCAACCCTGCGCTCTTGCCCGAGGTGCTGAAATGCTCCGGAACCGATCTGGATCCACTATGGCCAAAAGACTTGTATCCCCCCCCCCCCCCCCCCCCCCCCCCCCTTAAATAAATTCTATGGCAGAATAAAGAATAAATTCATGCATTATCATTCAACTTGAACATGTGTTTTTACAGTATAGCGTGGTGGAGGGGTGACGTATGTTGGCCAACCCGGAAGTGAGCGTCGCCCTGGTTTCCCTTGACAAAAAGCCAACGGGTTTTTCCATTGGATTTTGGATTATTGCAGAAAAATTTGCATCTTTGAAGCACCTCCTCAAAAACTGAAAATAAATAAATAAATAAAAATATCTGTGCTCCAAGGAACGAAATGTAAACCAATGCATTCTGAATGGGAGTGTTTCTCCGATTTTTCCATGCTACACAGAACGAAATGTAAACCCATGCAAATAAAGACTATCATCAATCTCCTGAATGTGTAGAGTGGTATTCTATTTTTTTCAACGGGGCTGCATCCAGTCACTTGACCGTCATGGTTGCTATGGTGGTTGCTATCGACCGCACCCTCTAATCCTTACATGGTTCTAAAAACCACGCGGCAAAGGAGCTGCCGTCCATTGTGTTGTTTTTGTCGTAAACTAGGGTCTGATGGTTAAAAAATAGACAGATATTCCAAGGTATCCTTAAAAGGCAGCTTGGATGTTTTTATTTTGTGCCGTTTAGACTTCTTCTATAACCTATTTTTGAAAGCAAAACACCAAGCTCATTGATTTAACGAGGCAGGGTTATTTGAAACAATTTATTAAATAAATATTTATGAGAGGTCATTCCTTCGCCTGAGTTTGCTTCCTATTTATGTCTAGTGTACAACCCTACTGTCCACAAGCATCACCCCCTCCTCCCCATATGGATTTGGAGAATTGCTGCCACGCCCCATTGGTGGAGGTATCATATATATGAAAGAGGGCATTCAATTATACTACAATGATCAATTAGGGGGCCGAAGCCCTAAAGGAAGTGATGCAATAGGTGACTGAGTCGACAACATTTAAGTAAGTCTTGCAGGCTGGACATGCAGAAGACCCGTACTACCCCCCTGCACCCACAGAGTGACGGCTTGGTGGAGCGATTTCATCGCTGTATGGAGCAGCAGCTGGCCATTGTCTCGGCTGAGCATCAGCGGGATTGGGACAATCATCTGCCTCTGGTGCTCATGGCATACAGGTCAGCTGTCCAGGAGTCGACGTCCTGCACACCTGCTCTGCTGATGTTGGGCAGGGAGCTTCGCACCCCAGCTGACCTGGCATTTGGCCGGCCACCCGATTCTCCCCCTGTTCCTCCCGGCCCAGAGTATGCCAGGAGACTCCAGGACCGCCTTGAGACGGCTCACTCCTTCGCCAGGGGACAGCTGCTGAGCGCAGGGGTGAGGCAGAAAAGGAACTATGATGTGCGTTCTCGTGGCAGGCACTTTGAGGCTGGGGAGCTGGTCTGGACCTACAGCCCGCAAAGAAAGAAGGGAAGATGCCCAAAGCTCGATAGCGAGTGGATCGGGCCATGCAGGGTCCTTGAGAGGATGGGGAGGTGGTGTACAGGGTCCAGCTACCACCTCGGGGAAGGAGGGTGGCTCTCCACAGAGACCGGTTGGCCCCTTATCGAGGCACCGCCACCCCTCAACCTGCTCCAGCGAGCCCTGCAGCTCCCCGCACCGGTGCGAATGGGCCCCGGACACGCACACCTCAGTGTCCTGGCCCTGGGTCCCCACCTAACCCTATCCTTGTCTCCCCTCCCTGTCGATCACCACAGTCAGCAACTTGGCCCCCAGCCCCGCCCCTCCCTTTCCCCCTGCCCGCCCCCGGGCCTGACACTCGTGGGCCCCTCTCGCCCCCAGGCGCTTCTCCCCAGCCCCAACGCGGCCTCGTAGGGAGAGGAGAGCGCCGGGTCGCTTCCGGGACTTTGTTTGTTCCCTCGAGGACGAGGAACTTTGAAGGGGGGAGGCAATGTAGCGACCCTGGGACAATTAAATAGTTTGTGTGTTATTATGTGTTGCATTGTATTTCGTTGTCCGTTATGCCAGTTGTTCCATGTGCATGTATTGTAATGTTCTTATTGTCAATCAGGGTGGGGGCCTGCACGTGAGTGAGACCGTGTTGGGGGTTGCCGGGGTAACCGGGGTTTGTTTTGGTTGTCGGTTGTCTGCCGTTGGTTATGTTTCAGTGACCTGGTTTTGGTTGATTAAAAACTACGATCAATTACTAATGACTCGACATCATTATGTCACCGGCGAGGTCGTCACATTAAGTTGAAATGCGACATAATCCAGTGTTCACGAAAACGTGCACTGTCAACGTATGCTTTTGGCGACTGGGTTGGCTCAGATATACGTGTTTCTAACAAGATGATATCATTAAAAGTTAGGCTACATAAAGTAACGGTTTAATAACACAAACGCAGGAAACACGTGAGCTGCTAGTTTAGCGAAAGCAGCGTCCCTAGCAACCTGACGTCGTTGAAACATGCGAGCGAGCCGATAAAATCTTCCTAATAACTATAAAACTAAAGATTAGACGTAATCACTGACTAAAGATTACGCAAGTAAAAAGTATATTTCTCGCTAGAAATGTTATTAGAAACAAGTTTAACGGTGATTCGGTCCTAAAATAGGCCTATTGCATTTCCCATTCGATTAATAAAGAAAACCAAGCCCGAGCCCGTGCACATTCTTTCCGAGCCTGGCCCGCCCCGACAGATTAACTGTAATTATGAGCCCGAGCCCGATTTCAACCCAACATTTTTTTTAATACATACAGGGCTCCAGACTAACTTTTTCCTTGGGTGCACTGGTGCGCCTACATTTTTAATTTGGGTGCACCAGCACGTATTTATGGTGCACCCAAGTTGTGAGTTGTTGAGGGGGGGGGGGGGGCAGCTGCACCGGTTGCACTGTCAATATTTACGCCACTGATTAATAATATTTTGACCATTCAATAAATGCCTTGAATAAATGCCGAATCTGTATCTCTCATAAAGAATATCGTCAGACAATGCCAAGGGATCGGTTCTGTACCGAAAAAAACTCTGTCTCCGGGGAGACGCCTGTACGATAAGTGCGTCGAGGTCCATGGGAACACCCACAAATGGTGACGAAATTATCGGAGGAGGGGCTAGGAAGCTGCGCACGCCGATATAAGTAGCCGATCTCCGGGTAGACTCGCTGAAAAGCTGCTCCCGACCAGGTTTGGTTGCGAGCGTAAGTCACCATGGTGATACAGCGACGCTTAAAGAGATCGACTTTCATGGTACAGCTAACCCAGGCTTTCAGCTCAACATACCTCGCTAACCCTCTAATCGAGCTTCGTAGTACAGGCCCCTGGATTGGGCTTCGCGGGTTTGTTTACCGGCGTTGCTATTGTTACCGGTCTTGCGTGTTCCAATGGTTTATTAGGTATCTAATAAATCGCTGTCTAATCAATACTTCATTCACTGCCTCTTCCGTGGTCATTACAATATTATGAATAGACTGCTCTGTAAAAAATAAAAATTATACCAGATACATTTTCAGTCGCACAAAATATTTGGTCACACTACCCTGAATTCTAGGCGCATGTGCGTCCAAACAAGGCGCACTCTAGAGCCCTGACATATGTAACTTTGTTCACATTTAGTCTACTCTGCTAAATATATATGTAAGGGATAATGCATAGAACGCCGGTCATTATCGGGAAAATAAGCCCCACCAGGGCGAACAGTACACCGACGCGCAGCGAAGGTGTCTTGCTTCGCCCTGAAGGGTCTTATTTTCGATATTGACCGGCGACGTTCTATACATTAGCCCGCTTATTACACGGCTACTGCCAAAACGAAAAAATAACTTCACATGCTGCGTCTTTTTTACAATTTATTCGTTACCAGCATTCGTAGTGTTGATCAGCAGAGGGGTTGACAAGTCACCGGACCCTTGCAAGTGAACGGAGCGTTCCACGGCATTGAGAAGACCCGTGTAATAAAGACCTATAATATCTCTGTTTATGGCATAGATTTCTCCTCAGATTAGGCTAATAAACCAATGATAAAATAAAAATAAAAACTCTCGATTAAAGGCCCGGCCCGAGGATAGTGGTGGGAAATATCGGCCCGACCCGGCCCGCAGGTCGGGTCGGGTCGGGCTCGGGCTCGGGCAGAGAATCTAAACACTGACTGGAACTACTTAGCAGGTGTCTGTAGGCCTATATCAGGAGATAATACACACCCTGCAGCCAATCAGAATACGAGTATTCCCCCAGACTGTGGTATAAACAATATTATTCACGAGTTATAATCAACCCCTACACATCAATATTAATGATAACCCATTATTATACGGTATGATTTCTAGATGTCACGTCCGCTCGCGACACTGGACTTGCGAGGCATCGACGCGGACTTCCATTCACATATGGCTAGATCAAAACATCAAGACATACAATTCTAAAAAGAACAGATGAAGCAGCTACCCTTTTTTCCTTCGCGGTTTGCCTGAGCTGCGCACCTGCATTTAATATATCCGTGAATTGTCACAATTTCTCAGAATCAAAGGTGAAAGTAGAAACGGGTGGCCTAAAGCTGTCATATTGTTCACTGACAAGTTTAAGTAGAAACGGGTGGCCAAAAGCTGTCATATTGTTAGTTATCACAGACAATTTTTTAACAATAAATGTTCTGTACGCAGCTCCTTAAGGGACATTAGGGAGAACGCTCCCGGACAGAACCTTAGTTTGGAAGTCGTGTTTAGTGACACAACAAATACTCCCAATTGAAATACATGGGTTTGAAATTTGTACTTTTTGACACAAAAAATTTGAAAATACGTGTCCCTGATCACGTTTCAATAGATTAAATAACGTGACAGTGTCACGTATTTTCGTGAGACCGGGTTGTATAATTACATAAATACATCTCTGTACAGGTTGGGGATTTCAACATGCAGCCTTTCTTGATGTATATTTGTGAAGGGAAATCTTGTACCTATTTTCGAATATATTCTATTTTTCTTAGAACCTAACAATTATTCATAAGTATTTACTGTCATATCTGACGTTTATAACAAACCAAACCGTTTGAAAATCGGTTGAAAATTGAGCAAGTTATGGTTATTTAAAAAGTACATGAATCACTACCAACACAATGTAATTGGTGAGCAGCTTACTGTGGTAAGATGGCCGCCAGTGGTGACGTTCGACTCCATTGGCCAGCACCGCGGATGAGGCGTCTAGTTAATATATATATCTATGCTAAAAACCACGCGCAAAGGAGCTGCCGTCAATTGTGTTGTTTTTGTCGTAAACTAGGGTCCGATGGTTAAAAAATAGACAGATATTCCGAGGTATCCTTCAAAAGGCAGCTTGGATGTTTTTATTTTCTGCAGTTTAGACTTCTTCTATAACCTATTTTTGAAAGCAAAACACCAAGCTCATTGATTTAATGAGGCAGGGTTATTTGAAACAATTTGTTAAATAAATATTTGTGAGGGGCCAGGTTTCGGTGCAGGGGTCCCAGTTAGGCCCTAGAATAAGGGATTCAAATTTCAGGGCGGTAGGACCTTCCTATCTCAAAAACTGTTTTTCCACCACATTCTGATCCATTAGGTCTTGCAGGCAACACTTCTGAGGGGCTTTGTCCAAATGACAGTCCATTTGGGGAAACTTTTTTTCTCTAAGGGCTAGAACTCCAAATCTCGGATATGTCGTTCTCGGGGCCCCAGGAAATGTAGCATCCCTAGCTATCTCGAAAAGGCCGGAAAAGGGGCGTGAACTCCAACAGTACAGTAAATGTACATAAGACAGAGGTTAGTTTCTAGTCCCCATTTTTTGTGGGATGGAGGTGTACATTTGTGGCTTAAGGTGTGTAGACACAGCTGGCCTGTGGTCACGTTTTTGAAGGCTGGGGTCAAAAGGTCAAAAGGAGCCGGCATGTTATGAGATAACAAAAAGTTAATGTGTATTTCTCTCATAACTTTTTGTCATTATTGAAGAGAAGCCTGATTCTCAGATATGCATGTTGGGTGTCTAGGGTGTAGGTCTGGGAAGAACTTCAGGCCAAAATCTTGCAAGCGAGGCGCTGGGTGAGGTGCAACGAGATGGAGCACTTGCTGAGTCATTTCCTGTAGGGCTGGAGCCACAGGTTGAAGCGTATGCGTCCTTTGAGACCCCCTTTGATACATAAGAGACCCCAAGGTACAGCTTACTTAAATGTTCTCGACTCAGTCACCTATATTGCATCACTTCCTTTAGGGCTTCGGCCTCCTAATTGATCATTGTAGTATAATTGAATGCCCTTTTTCATAAATATGATACCTCCACCACTGGGACGTGGCAACAATTCTCCAAATCCATATGGGGAGGGGATGCTTGTGGACAGTAGGGGTGTACACTTGACATAAATAGGAAGCAAACTCAGGAGAAGGAATGACCTCTCACAAATATTTATTGAATAAATTGTTTCAAATAACCCTGCCTCATTAAATCAATGAGCTTGGTGTTTTGCTTTCAAAAACAGGTTATAGAAGAAGTCTAAACTGCAGAAAATAAAAACATCCAAGCTGCCTTTTGAAGGATACCTCGGAATATCTGTCTATTTTTTAACCATCGGACCCTAGTTTACGACAAAAACAACACAATTGACGGCAGCTCCTTTGCCGCATGGTTTTTAGAACCATGTAAGGATTAGAGGGGGCGGTCGATAGCAACCACCATAGCAACCATGACGGTCAAGTGACTGGATGCAGCCCCGTTGAAAAAAATAGAATACCACCCTACACACTCAGGAGATTAATGATATTTAAATTATTATGACCATGAAGTCTTTATTTGCATGGGTTTACATTTCGTTCTGTGTGGCATGGAAAAATCGGAGAAACACTCCCATTCAGAATGCATTGGTTTACATTTCGTTCTTGGGAGCACGGTAATTTTTATTTATTTATTTATTTTCAGTTTTTTAGGAGGTGCTTCAAATATGCTAATTTTTCTGCAATAATCCAAAATCCAATGGAAAAACCCGTTGGCTTTTTGTCAAGGGAACCCAGGGCGAGGCTCACTTCCGGGTTGGCCAACATACGTCATCCCTCCACCACTTCATACTGTAAAAACACATAGTTGAATGATAATGAGGGGGGGGGGGGGGGGGGGTCTTTTGGCCATGGTAGATCCATATCTGTTCTGGAGCATTTTGGCACCTCGGGCAACAGCGCAGGGTTGCCAAGTCCTGCAAAAAACGTGCTGCCCATATACCGTTCAAAATACACCCAAAATGTCCTAGAAGCATCCCAAATAAAAAAGATATTCCATTTTGGCCAATGCTTTGAAAGTAATAATATTTGAGGGAACGATTTTTTATATGCATGTGTGTGTGTGTGTGTGTGTGTGTGTGTGTGTGTGTGTGTGTGTGTGTGTGTGTGTGTGTGTGTGTGTGTGTGTGTGTGTGCGCGTGTGTGTGTGTGTGTGTATAACACGCTATTTTATGTTGAAATGCGACGTAATCCAGTGTTCACGAAAACGTACACTGTCAACGTATGCTTTTGGCGACTGGGTGGCTCTCAGATATACTTGTTTCTAACAAGATGATATCATTAAAAGTTAAATAAAGGTTTTAAATAAAACAGTTTAATAACACAAACGCAGGAAACACGTGAGCTGCTAGTTTAGCGAAAGCAGCGTCCCTAGCAACCTGCCGTCGTTGAAACATGCGAGCGAGCCGATAAAATCTTCCTAATAACTATAAAACTAAAGATCAGACACAATCACTGACTGAAGATTATGCAAGTAAAAAGTATATTTCTCTCTAGAAATGTTATTACAAACACGTTTAACAGTGATTCGGATTCAAATTTCTGCGTTTCCCTTCACGTAAACGGGGCCTCACATTTATCCACCTCAGCGATCGTTTTCGAAAAGCATTGTTTTCATGTGTCAGAATTCTCTGTTTTAGTGTGGACGGAAGGACTAAACGGATAAATATTGATGCGTTTGTAGATTTACCCGGGTTAGTGTGGACGCCGGGGCCTAAGTTGGAAGCATATCAGGGCCTTGAATGGGCAGTTCAACCATTTAACACATTAAGGCCAAGTGAAAACTGCTCAGAAAAATCCTAATTCTTTCACATATAGCAACTTTCTTTTTTTTTACAGTAACGCAAATAGTTACTTACCCTGGTAACTAGTTACTTTTATTGTAGAGTAATTCAGTTACTAACTCAGTTACCTTTTGGAACAAGTAGTGAGTAACTATAAATAATAACTTTTTTAAAGTAACGTTCCCAACACTGCATATAGCCTACATAGATATCTATATCATGTAATCTATATTATCACAGCCAAAAGCTGTGTGATTCGATATTATGAATCTCAAACGACCGCGTTGGGTTCTCAGACATTCCTGGTTCTTCCACGTCCACATCAATGTGAAGTAGACTGAACAGCGACAAGGAGGAGAAAGGGATTGTTGCCGGGCAGCGCTTAGGCACCTCCGCCTCCTACAGCGCCGAGGCGGTGGTCCCTCTGCAGCGGGAAGCGGGGCTCAAGCGGGAGACATTCGCCGCCAACAATCCCTTTCTCCTCCATGTCGTGGTTCATGTTCTTGAGGGAGTCAAAGACAAAGTTCCTTTCCCCCAATTCAGTCTCAACCATGGCTGAGATAACCCCCACTACGAGTCTCGTTGTAGAAATACCAGAGACGAGAGTCCGACGTGTTATGCGCCATAACACCAAAAGCAGAACGGTTATCCAAATAACAAGGAAGTGTACAACACTTGCGTTACAGTCCTGGAGCTCTATATCTAAATAATATCATATAATACATCGATATCTATATCATATGATATAACACACATTATCACGGCCAAAAGCTGTGTGCGCCTCCAGACGATATTATGAATCACAAACGACTTTGTCGGGTTCTGCGACGTCTCTGGTTCTTCCACTTTCACATCAATCTGAGGTCGACTGAACCGCGGGCTGCCTGCTGCCGGCTGCCGGGCGGTGGTGCTTCGCGGTGGTGGTGCCACGCGGCAACCGGCGGCATGTCGCAGTTCATGTACTTCAGGGAGTCAAAGCCAAAGTTCCCTTCCCCCAATTCCTTCTTAACCATGGCTGAGAAAACCCCCACTACAGTCTCCTTGTGGAAATAGAAGAGACGTCAAAGAACCGACAAGAAACAGTTACAGTATGTGTGCATTCAGTCACACACACATGTGGCGCTCGCACGGTCGTGTCTCATTGGGCGGGCCAGGCAGAGTAAGGGGAGGAGCTTACTGCAGTGTGACGACATAGGAAACCACATTCCAAATCAGCGCGCTTGAGCCTCCGTTTTTTTCAAAGGCGAGCAGAACGCCTAGTGCTCGTTTTACAACGAACGCAAGTTTTAGCCACTTGGGGACCATAGGCAGGCTAGGGGAATTCATTTATATGTTAGAAAACCTCATAAAGTAAGATTTTCATGCCATGGCACCTTTAACTATAAGAGCTCCGCTAATTAAGATAATTGGGAGTTGATGTTAACCTTTACACACATTTCAAATGAAATACAAGGTGACACAAACATGTAACAATATACAGAGACCCAGAAGAATTTAGAGAAAGAAGAGTCACTATTAGTTGTTCCCTCCTGTTTCAAATTGGGGACACTTTAAAGAAGCCGACAGAGAGCAAACGGTTCTACCTCCCATAACTAACACATGGGTTCTACTGCTGGTTGCCGACTGACGTGAAAAAGGATCAGGAGCGCTTCTGCTTAACAAACACTTGATGTATAACTTTTCTCTTAAGCCATTCAATTAAAGTGATACCATCTACCCACCAGAAAATAGAATGTGGAACTCAATGAAGTGTCCCAACTTGTCCCAACACTCCACACAAACATGGCAAGTGCGTGTGCGCACAAATGCACAAACACTCACAAACACGTGCAGGCAGGAACGCGCACACACATACTTACACACACACTACAGTAGTGTTAAAACGATTGACATTGCTTGTAGCAAAGAACACAGAAAAAGTGACACAAACACACGTGACCCACTCTACATCAGGTATGCACATGTTCTCCAGTTCATGACCGGTGTTCACAGATCACAGCCTGGGGCTCTTCAAAAGAAACCACATCTCTGCTGCCAGCAGCAAATAAAGCAAATAGTGTTATCAGTAATTTAACAGCAGGCTGATATGGCCTATTGATCTGTCCACTGGAATCTTTATCACCACAACACAATGTATCTACTCTCCTGTTTATGACCCTGCAAGCACATACACACACGCACGCACACACACACACACACACACACACACACACACACACACACACACACACACACACACACACACACACACACACACACAC
>NC_082391.1:8582704-8637704 GCF_031168955.1 Gadus macrocephalus | reverse complement strand
GTCTGTCTGTCTGTCTGTCTGTCTGTCTGTCTGTCTGTCTGTCTGTCTGTCTGTCTGTCTGTCTGTCTGTCTGTCTGTCTGTCTGTCTGTCTGTCTGTCTGTCTGTCTGTCTGTCTATCTATCTATCTATCTATCTATCTATCTATCTATCTATCTATCTATCTATCTATCTATCTATCTATCTATCTATCTATCTATCTATCTATCTATCTATCTATCTATCAATCAATCAATCTATGTATCTATCTATCTATCTATCAATCTATGTATAAATATTTATATATACATAAAGAGACTATTATTATATTACTATTATTATATTTGGTGATATTAAGTCATGAAGAAATATGGATAAGTCTATATAAATGGCTATATGTATATATATATATATATATATATAATATATATATATATATATATAAATATATATATATATATATAGCTTTCTATTAGTTAAGAGGTTTTCTACTTACAGTTTTTCTCAGTTGCTTTGGTACATTTCTCAGATCAGAATTTAAATTTGCAAACCAGTAAGTGCATTTCTCAAAACAATGCGTTCAAATAGCAAAACACCATGGATTACCTGCAAAAGCCAGTCTCTTGCTCAAAATCCTTAGTTAATCTCTCAAAAGTAAATATCTGTTTCAATGAACATGTCAGTGCCATCAGAATGAAATGTCCTTGTGTCATTGTCTACGGATAAGACAGTCAAATTGCTTAGTCATGTTGTCAATATAACAGTGTACTCTGGAGGGATGTTCTGATGTAAACTATGGCTAAAGTAGGAGATTGATTGCAAGAGACTGGACAAGATTCACATTTACGCTTTGACTGTTTGTACTGTAATTTGTTGACAGAACATGTCATTGCTATAAATGTGAACATCTCCTTAGGGTAAAACTGTACATGCATTGCTGTAGGAATTACAGTGCCAGTCTCTTGCTCAAAATCCAAGAGACTATCTATCTATAGATAGATAGATAGATAGATAGATAGATAGATAGATAGATAGATAGATAGATAGATAGATAGATAGATCGATCGATCGATCGATCGATCGATCGATCGATCGATCGATAGATAGATAGATAGATAGATAGATAGATAGATAGATAGATAGATAGATAGATAGATAGATAGATAGATAGATAGATAGATAGATAGATAGATAGATAGATAGATAGATAGATAGATAGATAGATAGATAGATGGATGGATGGATAGATGGATAGATAGATAGATAGATAGATGGATAGATAGATAGATCAACTCCTGACGTTCCTGTCTGTTGGGTCACAAATTCTCAGACAGTGTAACATTGTGTTGTGCTCCAGCTATATATATACTTGCCAGTTCATGGTTCAGGAGATGCACCTTTGAGCTATTCCAGTACTGGTTGATCGTTGGTTGATCCAACACTTCACACATTTCCCTTCTTTAGAGAAAGTCAAAATTCACCTGGTAGCAATTGAACAATTCAGGACAGATTTAGAAAAAATAACAAAAAAAAGAGTCTAACGCCAGTGTATAGAAATGTATAGAAATATGCTTGACATATTATGACAACTTGTTCAACCATTTTGCAGTGAAAAGACTTATGCAATGAACTACTACCTAAATGTTGTGGGGGTGAGACTATTCCATAGAGACCATTACAATACATTTTGATCAACATGACATAAGCAATTGATACTGTAGGAAAGAGCAGAGAATTGTACATAATCATGTGCATGGATGTACCAAAGCATTTGCAACGTGTTCAATTAAATGAGAAACTGTTTTTTTCATGTGCACAAGTGACACACTGATGTGAAGATTGAACAGGTAGTTTTGAGAATTTCAATTCTGATCTGAGAAATGAACCAAAGCGACTGAGAAAAACTGTCATGGATTGCATGACTGCAGAGAAAGTGTGTGAACCATTCAAATTCAGAATATCCCATCAAAGTACGACTAAACTCATAGACAGCTATGTCACATCCCCCTTATATCTCCTGACCTTCTACTCATTCTGAATCTGACGTTCAAGGGGGAGACTTCTCAGAGACAGAGGTCAGTGTGCTACAAACAGTGACTAAGGAGGTCAATAACATTCAATGCAAACCAAACAACGTTCTGTTTCCTCTCATAGAGCAGAAACATCTTATCCAACACTAAGCTGTGAACTGGTCCTCAACAGCATCTTGGAGCTTTATCGTTTGCAAACAATGCATGAATAACAAATTCAGTTGCAATTAATTGTGTAATAAATTGCCTTGCTAATTGTCCAAATAGAATAATTGTGTGTTGCACTCGGATTCTCCTGCCTTGTCTGGAGAGGAAGGGTCCCCTCTTCTCCTGGACACGTTTAAACGCTCTCAATGTTATATATTGAACCTTTAATAAGGAAATCAATCATTTCTCCACATGTATAATATGGCAAAAATATCTGAACATTTGCTTGTGATGATCTTCCTCGCTCTGTTTCTCTGTATCACTCTCTCTCTGACTCCTTCTGGGTCTTTGGAGAAAATGTCCCATTAGCTACCTGCTGACTTCAGATTGCATTCTAGTCCCCATCTCAGTTCTACGGCAGCTAACACTCAACTCAGCAGGCGAGCAAATCCTAGAAGGTATTTACCAATTGTTCAAATCATATTTCATTCATAAGCGTGTAATGCTGGTTCATGGGGGTTGTATTTGTGGAGTATCACACATCTACAAACCATTTACAGAATTAATTTAGTCGATTTCTCACGTTGGCTGGACACTAAATTTAATTTGCGCGGCAAATGATGACATAGGTTTGGATGGAATTTAACACAAAGCCATATTAAGTTAAGCAGTCTTTCATCTGAAACATATGTTGAAATCAGATTAGAATAT
Source organism: Gadus macrocephalus (assembly GCF_031168955.1). NCBI lineage: Eukaryota > Metazoa > Chordata > Actinopteri > Gadiformes > Gadidae > Gadus > Gadus macrocephalus. The sequence continues at coordinate 8,634,839 of NC_082391.1, read as the reverse complement.
GTTTACAACAAATAAAATCACAACAAGGTCTCTCCTGTCCTTTAGCTCCCTTAAACATGGAATCAAATGAGACACTTTAATTGGCCTATTTTCTTCTTTATTTAAGTGTTTTTGTTATACAGAATTGACACATGCATATTTACATGTGATTGAGAAGCAAGCGTCTATATTTAGCAAATAAACTGATTTAGTGAGATTAGGAGTCCGAGGATATACGACTGGCAATGTGATTGATATAAAACAAATGTGTCTAAAGAAACATATTTCCATAAACAACACAACAGTGTGATTCAGATGCTAGACATCTCTGCTTGAATACAATTGTAGTATTATACACATACTAACATATGTTATTGTGACAAAACAAGATAACGCACAATACAAACTGATAGAGTTGAGTGCTCTGATGGAGGGTCGACAAGAAGCTAGGAGAACGTTCACCCAAAGGACAGCACATAGAACCCTCTGCTTAAACAAGCTTCAGAAGAACCATCTTCACCTAACAAGACGAACGGCCACGTCCAGAGGTTGGACACGTCTCTGTAATATATGAAGGACTTGCCACGTGCAAAGCAAGTATGCACCCTCACACATAATGGAGGGGAAAAGGCCATTGTCTCATTCTGTTTTCCAGTGTTTTGAAGAAGGCTTTATGAAGCCGGTGATTCCTGCCCCACATGGGCACATGTGTGGAAAAAAAGTTGTCAAAAGATGGCTCAGATATTAACATTTATCTACACATAACAATTCTAACTGAAGTTCAACTGGAAAATATTATTGTACCAGACGTTTTAAATAATCGTATTTGGAGGAAAATGATTGTGCGCCGATGATGTCCAAGATAACGAATAGGGCTTGCACGTTGTGACGCCTCATCGCAACCACCTTTATTTAGATGACACTTCTTTCTGGAGGAAATTAGATCTTGCCCTGTGGAACATCCCGAGCTTTACCTGATATGCAGCAATGAGAAGCGATCACTGAGAAAAATCTAAAGCATCAGACTCAGACTCAGCTGCAGCCTCTTCTCCTCACAGTGAGTTGTGTATCCATAATTCTAGATCATTCCAAATAAATTACGGGAAATTAATTTCTGCCTTTGTCTAAACATTATCATTTGACTATTCGCTACATGGCAGTGTGTGATAAAGGTTGTGTATATCATGGTTGTGTGCGTGTAATGTAGTTGTAGCCATGGTATGGGGTACACAAAGTAATTTGGGCCGATTAGTGAACACTATCTGATTGTAATCGTAATTCTATTCAATGTCAATACTAAACCAATTGTACATTTTACGCAACATAATCAATTTGTTCTGGCAGCGGTTCCATTGGCAGGAGTTATGAGCATTAAATAATAATAACAATGTAATAACAATAATAATGATAATAATAAACATTATAATAATAATGATAAGAAGAGCAAGAACAACAATAAGAATTGTTATTGTCATAATTATGATAGATATTGTTAATAAATAAGAATTTGGATCAAAAGCCACTTGAGATCGCGTGACGAAAAGTAACACAATTTCGAATGAATGATAGAAAATAAAAGCAAACCCACATAGACAAACAAACAAACAAACACAAACACACACAAACACACACACACACACACACACACACACACACACACACACACACACACACACACACACACACAGACACACACACACACACACACACACACAAACACACGCACACACATACACACACACACACACACACACACACACACACACATAAACACAAACACACACACACACACACACACACACACACGCACACACACACACACACACACACACACACACACACACACACACACACACACACACACACACACACACACACACACACACACACACACACACACACACACACAAATACACACACCACACATGAAGGTAAATCACAAACAAACCACAACACAGTCTTTTTACAGCATTTCCAGCCTTCATTGCCAATTAAGATGATGTGCGTCTGTGTTTGTGTGTGCACAGTACCACTCAATTGACCCCTGTACCAAACCACTTGACCTTTCACCTCCCTGAGGTCGGCAGAACGGGTGAAGAGAGCGATAGAAAAAACTGTCAGTCAGTCAGTTAGGGGAGAAATAAAGAAGGAAAGCATTATTGAGGAAATTGAGTCAAGCAGATTCTAAACATTGACTTATCATTTATGTTGTGTCTCATGCCCCTATAATTACAATAAGCAGCTTGATTCATAAGCAGCTTTCATCAACTCCTTCTAGTGCCAGAGGAAGGGATCTACCTCCATGGTATCGCTGTCAGCTTAAAGTAGGGAACTCTTTGATGGAACAGCTGCTCTTTGGGTTCTGGAAAAAGATCCCGCTTCCATTTATTTTCATCCTTCGTTGTAAGATAAGATAAGCAACACTTTATTGTCCCGAACAGAAAATGAGCTTTTTTAGATTCACACAGCATTCCAGAGAGTAAAAAACAACAATAAAACAAACAAGAGTAACTGTGAAAGACGATAGTGATCAGAGACTCTGGTAGAGGACCTGGTAGAGGAGCTGGTGGAGGAGCTGGTAGAGATCAGAGGAGCTGGTGGAGGAGCTAGTAGAGATCAGAGGAGCTGGTGGAGGAGCTAGTAGAGGAGCTGGTGGAGGAGCTGGTAGAGGAGCTGGTGGAGGAGCTGGTAGAGATCAGAGGAGCTGGTGGAGGAGCTGGTAGAGATCAGAGGAGCTGGTGGAGGAGCTGGTAGAGATCAGAGGAGCTGGTGGAGGAGCTGGTAGAGGAGCTGGTAGAGGAGCTGGTAGAGGAGCTGGTGGAGGAGCTGGTGGAGGAGCTGGTGGAGGAGCTGGTAGAGATCAGAGGAGCTGGTGGAGGAGCTGGTAGAGATCAGCGGAGCTGGTGGAGGAGCTGGTAGAGGAGCTGGTAGAGGAGCTGGTAGAGGAGCTGGTAGAGGAGCTGGTGGAGGAGCTGGTGGAGGAGCTGGTGGAGGAGCTGGTGAAGGAGCTGGTAGAGATCGGAGGAGCTGGATGACCAAAGACAGGAGTGCTTGTCAAGATTTGGGTAAAGGCAGTTGTGTATCAATGAATAGGACGCTGGAGAACTTGAGGAGGTGGAGTTGTCGCTGGGTGAATTCAAAGGTGTTTACCTACAAGCCCTTCCCTGGTCAATGTGACCTGCTCCTTCATGGGTCAGGAGGAATGAGGGGAAGAGAGCACTCTTCTGCAGAACGCTGCTCTCAAGAACGCCAAGGGGAATCTGGCCTAACCCTTAGTGCCTCCTTTACCCTCATGGCTTCATCCTACCGCTATTCCTTCTTCCCCTCTCAATCCCCATATTCTCCTCCTACTCCTCCCCCTTAACCCCCCCCCTCCCCCATGTCTCCCAGTGTTGGCAGCCTATTTAAATGCTCCATTGGAGAAGGATTAAGGTTTATGCAAGGTCAGTGTGGGATGTGATAATTATAATCACAGCTTTTTGCCTGGCCAATGACGGCCATTTGTTATTCTCAGCTCACTGGCTCCAGCCCCCCCCCCCCATCCCCTGGGGTCCCCCCCGGCACGGGACGTGTTGACAAGAGGGAGCGGGCTGATTTACTGGTCCTCGCGCGGACTGGTGCGTCTGGGAACTGGGAGCTGTTTTTTCCTAAAGTATATTGAAAAAATAATAGATTATATATTTAATATATATATTATCCTTTTTTAATTTTGATAATAAAAAAAACATATATATATTATAGATAAATATTAGTTTTTATTATTATCATTGTATTATCATTGTTATTGTAATTGTATTTGCAGGTATATGTTAGAAAGCAATTGAAATTGTATTTAAAGAGGGAGAGAGAGAGAGAGAGAGAGAGAGAGAGAGAGAGAGAGAGAGAGAGAGAGAGAGAGAGAGAGAGAGAGAGAGAGAGAGAGAGAGAGAGAGAGAGAGAGAGAGAGAGAGAGAGAGAGAGAGAGAGAGAGAGAATCAAAGACTCAAAGAGGCCTTTTGATTAATGAGGGGAGTCAGGCCTAGTTCTTTAGGTGAACAGTCAGTAATACAGTAACAGTAACATATTAATATTAAACAGTACGATTTCTGCCTGTGGTTTTTTCTCAACTAAATGAAGCTTGTGACCCGCGCCTTACTGGTTACCTGGTGTCACCTTCAGGCTTGCTACAGACATAAATCACGAGCAGATTGAACGGCTGAAGCCAACCAGCAGTGATCTATTCATCAGTCCTCCAGTCAGCCAGGACTTCATGCTATGTTTGGCTGGTCAACACTAGCTGTGGATGGATCGCTACATTTGTCCAAGACCCAAAGGGACCAGTGCTCACAGCTCTGTTCTGCTGGGATCACTGGGCTGTTTCTTGCTTGACTGATACCGCTGAACCGGCAACAACCACAGTGAGAGTAGAAAGGAGAAGTTACCGGGTTAGAGATGGATCTGGGTGGGTGCAAGTGGCTGTAGAAGCTCAGTACCAAGTCTGTCTGTCTGTCTGTCTGTCTGTCTGTCTGTCTGTCTGTCTGTCTGTCTGTCTGTCTGTCTGTCTGTCTGTCTGTCTGTCTGTCTGTCTGTCTGTCTGTCTGTCTGTCTGTCCGTCTGTCTGCCTGACTGCCTGTCTTTCAGTATGCCTGTCTGCCTGTCTGTCTGTATGTCTGCCTGTCTGCCTGTCTGCCTGTCTGTATGTCTGTGTGTCTGTATGACTGTCTGTCTGTCTGTCTGTCTGTCTGTCTGTCTGTCTGTCTGTCTGTCTGTCTGTCTGTCTGTCTGTCTGTCTGTCTGTCTGTCTGTCTGTCTGTCTGTATGTATGTATGTCTGTACATCTGTTTGTCTGTCTGTATGTCTGTCTACCTGTATGTCTGTATGTCTGTCTGTCTGCTTGTCTGTCTTTCTGTCTGCCTGTCTGCTTGCCTGTCTGTCTACTAAGTTACCAATCTCTCAGTCTTTTGGTACATTTCTACTATCATTACCGTACATTCTAATAAAAAGTTATTATCAGTGATTTTATAATTGTATTTTGGTCATTTCGTCAGGAAAAACTCTCGAATCTCTAAAATAATGTATTCTCCACCCGATTCGGACAATGCTTGAAACTATCGACACTGTTGATTGATCCTCTTTAATCAAATTGACATAAGATATCACAAGTTACTCAAAATGTAAACTATTAACATTACCAAGCAGCTAATTAGCAGATATACACACAAATTAACTCCTTATTTTACTCTTGATTGCTTTACTGCTCCTTAAACACACAGAAACAAAAACATACACACATACACACAAACGCTCACACATACGCGCGCACACACACACACGCACACACACACACACACACACACACACATACACACACACACACACACACACACACACATAGCACACGCACACACACATACACACACAAACACACACACATAGCACACACACAAAGCTCTAATTGTTTGGCTGTTCTTCCAGCGGTCCGTCTGAAGGACAGGCCGCTCATTAGACATTCACACCAGGCCTGATCCAATCGGACGGCCTAAGGAATCTGAAGGCAATGCAATTGTGTAATTTGCACACAAAGTGGCCTAGATTGATCTAAAATAAACCTCTCAACTTTAAATGTTGGGGGGTGCTGGAGTGGGAGGGGGGGCTAGGTGGGCGTATAATTGCATCATTTAGTGAATTGATTGGCTTAGAGTCGATGGAAGGGAATCAGGAAGCAGCAGATAAACGGTGACAGCAGCGGCTTTTAGAGCGGGAACCCATCGATGCACAGACACACACACACAAACACACACATACACACACACACACACACACACACACACACACACACACACAGACACACATAGACACACACACACACACACACACACACACACAGACACATACACACACACACACACACACACTGACACACACACACACACACTGACACACACATGGACAGACACACACACTGACACACACACACACACACACACACACACACACACACACACACACACACACACACATACACACACACACGCACACACACACAGACACAAACATAGACACACACACACATACACACACCCACAGACACACACCCACAGACACACACACACAAACACACACACACCCACACACACACCCACACACACACACACACACACACACCATGAACACACACACACACGCACATAAAAAACACACACACAAATACACACACACACACACACACACACGTCCAAACCTAAGATAATGCAGTGGAGACAAGACATATAGAAACACAACAAAACAATGGAAATACATTTGCATGCATGCACACACGCACGCACACACACATACACACACAAGCACACACACACACACACACACACACACACACACACACACACACACACACACACACACACACACACACACACACACACACACACACACACACACACACACACACTCCAACACACATACACACACACATATACATACCCACCGCCAGACTCCTGTACAAAAGGAGCATGGGTCCACATCACAGACAGAAAGCGTTGCAGCGTGGGACAATGAAAGGCAGAATTAGTGGCAACAAAAGATTTCATTAAGCCAAACTAGACTTAACGAGCCAATCAATACGTCATAATTAAAGTCAGGTGGGCCGGGCCGCACAAGAAAGGGCTAAGAAGGTCTTAGAGTCTAAATGATGAGGGCTCTTATTAAGATGGATCCGATAGAGATGGCCCTGGTGGACAATAGAGCTCTGCTCTGTCTCCGTAACAACCTCACTCCAGCGCGCCTTTGTGCTGCTGGGGTCTTTACAAAACCCCCAAGATAGATCAGCCCAGAGGACAGGAGAGCAGCCAGAGGGTAGAGGCCAGCCAACGAGGAGAGGAGACAAGGTGAGAGAGGAGACAGAAGAGGAGAGGAGACAAGGTGAGAGAGGAGACGAAGAGGAGAGGAGACAAAGTGAGAGAGGAAAGAGAAGAGGAGACAAGATGAGAGAAGAGAAGAAGAGGAGAGGAGACAAGGTGAGAGAGGAGCGAGAAGAGGAGAGGAGAAAATGTTAGAAAGGTGAGGAAGAGGAGATGAGAAAAGAGGACAGACAATGCGGAAAATGTTTAGGGAAGAGAGTAACAAACAGGCTGCTCGACATCAGTAAAGCAACGAGCAGTTAGAGCAGCGCACGCACGCACACAAACACACACACAAACTTACAGACACACACAAACACACAGACGCACATACAGACACACACACACACACAGGCACACACATACACACACACACACACACACACACACACACACACACACACACACACACACACACACACACACAGATTCACAGACACACAAACACAACCACACACACACAAACACACATAAACAATACCACACACACACACATACACACTGTAGGGGGGGACGTGCGACGTCTGGCCTGCAGGGGGAGGTAGGGGACGGTTGGGAACACACCGGATCGGCTGGGGGGGTTGGACCTGGTTGCGAGCAGGAGCCCGCGATCAGGTCCAATCAGGGAATGTGTATTTATGTGCCTGCTTTGTGTTGCAGTAGGAGAGAGATGTTACCTGAGAGAGATGTTACCTGTGAGAGAGAGAGAGAGATCCAGAGACTGTGCTCAACCTCGACGGAACCAGGAAGCGCATGGATCGACCCTTATGATTTAGTTTGGAGCATGTCTTATGTTGGCTTTATGAAATAAAAGAGCTCCCAACAAAGGGACAAAGGAAACTGGTCTCCCCGCGCTCATTAGGAGGTGGTGGAGCAGGTCGCCATGGAGAGATTTGTGGAGGGGCTGCCGGTGAGGACATCCGCCTGGGTCCGATATCACCGGCCCGAAAGTCTCTCCGCTGCGGTCGTCCTAGCAGAGAGCCACCTGCCTCCACCAACGGCGAGCCAGCGACCGCCGGTAGCAGGCCCACGGGGCGGTGCGGCGGCCCCGCGGCGGGACAGACCAACACCGGCACCAAGGGCGAGAGGGGGGGGGGCCCGGTCCAGAGCGGGCACATGAGTTGTTTCCCCCCCCCACTCCACAGACGGGCGCTCAGACGGCAGGGGAGGGGTGCTGGTGGTGCGGGCGGCCTGGCCACCTCCGGCAGGAATGCCCTATGATGGAGGTGGGTCAGGTGGTCTGTGTCATCGGTGCCCCGTCTCCTCCCCAAGGTCCCGGTGAGGCGTACCATATCCCGTTGAGGATACAGCAGGGTACGCACAAGGCGCTGTTGGACTTGGCTGCATGCAGACCATGATCCACCAGCGTCTGGTGCGGTCCGGTGGAGGCGTCGAGCGTTGTGGTGAGGTGTATACACGGGGATGTGCACGAGTATCCTTTGGTCCCTATCGAAATTCGTTGTGGGGGGAAAAAGCATAGTGTTAAGGCGGCGGTTAGTTCGAGCCTCACGCATCCCCTGATTCTTGGGTTGGATTGGGCTGGGTTTCCACAGGCTGTTAGGGGGACTATGGGGGTGCGGGCACGACCGGTAGGGACATGTAAGTCGTTCGCTGTGTTCTGCGCCGAGGCGGGGACAGCCGACGCTGCTCAGGGATCGGGGGAGGCGGGGGATCCCCAACCTGAGGTCCCAGCGCCGAGGTTCCCACCGGTGGAGGATTTCCCCCTCGAGCAGTCTCGTGACGCCACACTGAGCTCAGCCTACGACCAGTTGATAGTTATTGATGGGAGTAAGGTCCGGCCAGACGCAGCGATGACTTACCCACACTTTATAGTGGTTAGGGATAGGCTTTATCGGGTGAGTCGTGACACCCAGAGTGAGGAGGTTGTCACCCAGTTGCTGGTACCCAGGAGCCACCGGGAAATGGTTTTCCAGGCGGCGCATTATAACCCAAGGGCGGGCCATTTAGGGTACGACAAAACATTTAACCGGATAATGGCCCGGTTCTATTGGCCGGGGATTCGGGCAGAGGTGTGCAGGTGGTGTGCATCCTGCCCCGAGTGCCAACTGGTGAATCCCCCGGCCGTCCCCAGGGCTCCCTTATGGCCCCTTCCCCTGGTGGAGGCCCCTTTCAATCTCGTCGGCATGGACATTATCGGGCCATTAGAACGTTCCGCACACGGGTATCGATTTGTGTTAGTCCTGATCGACTATATCCTTCTGATATAGGCTCAATGTGTCAGCCTGTCCTGCACTAGGGAGGACGAGCAGCCAGAGAATGTGGTTGAGGTAGAAGAAGTAGTAACAAGAGAACAGGGTGGACATGAGACCATACTGACAGACTAACAGAGAAGGGGGCAGGAATGGAAAGAGGAGGAGGCAAGGACCTCGGGTCAAACACAGGTCAACATCCAGGCTGAAAAGCTATAGCGTCCCCGTGACTGCAATGCACTTCTCCACGCTCCGTGTGTTGCGAAATTCAAATTACATTTCCATCCGCAAAACACTTTGCAAAACGTTTTGCAAAAGATTATGCAAAACGCTTTTTGCAAAAGATTTTTTTAAACGTTTTGCACAACGTTTTGCAAAACGTATCCGCCGATCGCGTCTGGGCGGCAACTACGTCACTTCCTCGTAAGACATGCTGATCATTCACGACTTAGTACTTGGCCCTTTATTTTCTATGCCTAGCATTGTGCGAAGTTTGACTGGGTTGATAGTAATAACGTGAAAATGGCGGAAAAGATGTTCGCGGAGCTGCTGCGGGAGTGTACGAAAGAGCGACCAACATGCCTGCACCAGTGGTGGATTTAATGATTCGTTTCCGTGACCCAGTTCGCGTGATTCAGTTCGCCAAGAGGAGTCGTTCGTGAATCGTTTGTTCGTTTGTTCGTTCAGTCGAGTTTCCGGTAGCACTAACTCCACTGATAGGCCTTTCACACCGTCGCAAAATCTGAGCCCGTTCTGGGCTAGTTCGGAGCTAGGGCCAGTGTTTTGGTTTCACACTGCCAAAGAACCGGCTCCGGCCTCTAAAAACCGGTTCAACTCCAGCCCCATTATTGAGCTGGGCTAGAACGAGAACTGCTTTTACACCGGGGGCAGGGGGCGGGGTTATCCTAACAGGAAGACCAACGACGAGCGCCATTTTTAAATCACCGAAGTGAACGATGGACGGGAAGACTAAATCGCAGTGGACCGTGGAGGAGACAACCTGTCTCCTTGGATGTTGGTCTTCTGCCGAGGTCCAGAAGAAGTTAGAGGGAGCAACCCGGATGAACGTTTTCTTCGAGCAGCTGCAGCGGGAGATGACAGCGGCAGGGTATGACCAGAGCGCCGACCAGATTGTGAATGAATTGAAAAAGTTGAAGAAGGACTTCAGGGACCAGAAGAAAGACCTAGGGCGAAGCAGCAATGGACGGCCAAAGAAAGGTCCACATTTCGATGTCCGAGACTGTTACGTATTTTAAGAACCTGACCGACCCACACATAGACCCTAGGAAGCAGGACCAAACATATAAGCTGTAAATACTATACATAGCCACAAGGGGAGCAGGACCTTACTGAAGGCTGCAATAGCTGCTCCATCCACAGAAGGCAGCACCACAGACAAGTAAGGAAGCCGAGGGTAATACGTCACACCGGCTCCGCCCACTCCTTCCGGGCCATGCGGACCACTAGCATAACAGTAAACATCGAGCGAGGAGCTCGCCAGAATCTCTCGGCAGCGATTAGACAAGGGTTAATGTTTATGATCAGCTAGGAGACGCTCAGCACGTGCAAGACACGCTTCCACCTCCTTTTGCTCCATAGCATTAGTTTACCATACCAAAATACTTTACCAAATAAAGTAACTCTTAAAAGCTATCCCGGATTTGACCACTTTCCTTGAAGAACTTCAGCAAGACTCAGTCCTCGGCGACAGACCGGCATGCAAAACACCGGGGCCTTGAATTCTTCGACGGCAATGCTCGAGTCGATGGTGGAAGAGTCGCTCATCCAAAGCACCCCTGATATAGGTTTGAAAAGTACATTTGAAAAGTTCCACTTTTCAAATGTTTCACCCCGTCTCCCAACCACCTATTCATGTACCTTGCTCTGCGTTGTATAATTAGTAGAGCTGTCAAGCGATTAAAATATTTAATCGTGATTAATCGCATTAATGTCATAGTTAACTCACGATTAATTGTGATTAATCGCAAATTATTTTTCTATGCTAAATATCCCTTGATTTTTTTGTCCCATAATTCTTCTCATTTTAATTCTCTTATCAACATGGTGAAGTGCATCGGCTTGTCTTGTGCAAATGATTTTTTATTGATAACAACATTGGCATATACTGATCAAAACAGGACGATACAAAAAAAGAGCCTATAGTGCAATTAAACGACTGCTTTGAACAAATGTCATTTGAACATAGCAGTCAGGCTACTGCTTCTTTGTTTTGAGCCAAAGAAAAAGAAAAAAAAAAAAATTGCGTTAATCGCGCGATAATTTTTTTAACGCCGTTAAAATTGGTTTGCGTTAACGTCGTTAATAACGCGTTTAACTGACAGCTCTAATAATTAGTGTTACGTTAAGTCCCGTGGCTATGTGTTCGTATAATGTAAGCTGCCCGGCAGCTAGCTAGCTATTGTAACTGATAATAACAAGCCTTGTAACTGTCTCAGAGACAGTCTGGACATTACAGAGGTTTAAATATGTATTTACAGTATTTGTTTAATTCATGATTTTATTATTTGTTGAATTCATGATTTTATTCTTTGGTTAAAAATGATTTAAGTTGTACTGTTAAAAAGAGATATTGTGTCATTGCTACTCCTTCCCCTTTTTGTGTTAAGAGTTTGTTTAAATATGGGGTCCTATCCCAGGGAATTATGGGAAAAGCGCCATCAGAGATATAAAACCAGTCACGGACTCATGGGTTTTCAGAAGAAGATGGACTCTGTATTAGGTTTATTGCACTAACGTTGTAAATGTTATGAGTATACAATATAAATCTGATATAATATTTCTTGTACACAGGAAAAAGAAAGCGGGACAAGGACGATAGCGAATTGTTGCAGTACCTGGAGAGGTCTGACGAGCGCCACCTCCAGTCCCTGGAGGCCTCCAGAGTGGTGACCAACAATTTATTGGAGCAGATCAGCACTAGCAACACCGCTTTGCTCGGGCTGATAGGACGTGTGGTGGCGGTAATGGAGTCTGGGCGAAACTGAAGACCAAATGGACCCCAAAAAGTGTTTGTCAAAAGACAACACTGTTCCTCTTTTCTTTGTAATTTGCACTTTCTTTTTTAATTTTGCACACGGTTTTGTACATTTGTATTTTAATATATTATTTCAATAAACTTCTAAAAGACACTGGTTATTCTGTGTTGTTTAGTGTATGAAAATTCATGTCCTGCAAACAAATAGTGTAGGCAGTATTACAAGAGAATTGGGGGGAATAATATACCACATTATCTAAAGTTTTTCTGGAATTGCAATTAGCTTACATCAACATTCCAACATGCTCAGTTAAAATGTTAAAGAAAAATGGGGGATGTTGTTACTAAAATTAAATCACTCATCCCCTCTGTTAAAGTACGCCATTAATGCAGCTCTTATGTTTGACCCTTCCAGATTGCCATGCTCAGGTAAAGCAAAATTGTCTCCATGTTCCTCACAGATATTGTGAAGAACACAGCAGGTCTCCGCCATCTTCTTGCTGAGCTCCAGCTTGCTGTAATTTCTTTTCAAAAGGCATCTCCATCTTCCTTTTAACCTCCCAAAACACATCTCCACAACAGACCGGGCACTGCTTAGTCTGTAGTTGTAGTTGTGCTGTTCTGGGGTCAGTCTTCCAGTGTCCGAAAAGGGCTTCATGAGCCATTCCTGCAGGGGATAAGCTGGGTCACCGATCAGGTAATGTCCACGTCACAGCCAGAGATGGTCACCTTGTTTTGACCCAGTAACTCCCCGCCACCGAGTACTTCCCACAGCTGTGACTGCCTCAGCACTCTGGCGTCGTGCACACTTCCAGGAAAGCCAACACAGACATCACAAAAAAGTCCTTTGCCATCTACAACTGCCTGCAAAACAACAGAATGCCATCCATTCCGGTTATAGTAGTCACGTGGGTATTCATCTGGTGCCAGTATAGGAATGTGGCTTCCATCAATTGCACCACTGTGGTACTCTCCAACGGTTTTCTCCACCAACTTATCAGCATCGGAGGTTCTGATGTGAAAGGGAAGCAGCACCTTGATGGCCGCGCTGCAGAACGCCTGAACACATATGCACACAGTACTGACGCCGACTCCAAACAATGGCTGATGGTCCTGTACGCACTCCCGGTGGCCAGCTTCCATAGGGCAATAGCGACACGTTTTCGAATCGGGACACACAAACGGAAGTTGGTATCCCTTCTCCCCAACGCAGGCCTTAGACGGTCACAGATGTATTGGAACGACTCCCGGGACACACGGAAATTCTGCACGAATTGTTGCGGGCTGAATCGGGAACAATTGTCTCCCACCAGTGTGGAGACTGCGGTTTCGCCCAGATAGGGTGTGGCCTCTGCCTTGCCATCCGCAACAATATTAACTGTAATCAAAGAAGAAAACTAGGTATCATTACTCGATTCACTTTATAGATGCCAGCTTAGTCGATGCTAGATGGTTAGCTATAATGAGCTAGCCAGGTTGTTTACAACAAAGGCTAACAGCGACAATAAAAAAGTGCTTGATAATTACCCTTCTCCTTGAAAGTAGTCGCCGGTCATCGCTCTCGCACACACTATCATTATCACAGATTTGCTGGATCTGTTGTGTTTGGTTGCCTAAGTAGGCTTCCAAATCAAGGAGCAAAACTTGAACAGCTGCGGAGTATTCCACCATTGTTCTTGTTGTTTGAAACTGCGAGGGTTGTTGGTAAAGCGGAGACGTAAGCAGACGTTTGCAGTGACGTCATGACATTGCTCTGGCCGGCTCCATGGCTGGCTCTGGCCGGTGTGAAACCAACTGGTTCTTAACTGGGATAAGGCTGGAACCAGTTTGGAACAGGCCCTAGCACCAGCCCGGAACTGGCTCTTGGTTCTTTTTGGTGGCAAAAGCCCCATGAGTCTGACTGACTCAGCTGAGAACTGTGCAATGGCGTCCATTCCATGATGCGATTTACCACTACCGGAAACCAAGCCCCAAGGAACACTGCATACTTCTGCAATTCACTAGTGCTCAGCGGCCAAGCCTGGTATTGCAGCTTTTTAAGCAGGCTGTGGACGGGTCCCTCAAATCATGGGACCCAGAAGTAGATATCTCCGTTCACTCCAATACAAGTGGGGAACAGGAATGTGTCTCCGCAAAAAATGTCTGGATATCAATCAAAGGCTCATAATTACCTTCATGACATGTCCTAAAAAAATTTAAGTTTTTTCTTTTCAAAACGCCACCTCAAGCGTTTTATTAGCCGTTATCTCGCTGGGGAAGAGGGGTGTGCAGCTGAAAGGAGTCGTAGTGAAACAAATGACATCCGAGAGGGCCTAGTTCAGTGCTCCGTTAACGTGTCCGATTTTTGGACTGGTTCATCTGCTGCTCAATAACTCTCACGGTCCTCTGCTTGCGATCATTGTGATTCATCATGTATTGATCCATTTATTCAAAAGATCCAAAGACAAAGAAGCGGTGCATTACGGTATCATTTTATATTGTTGTTGGACCGGAGTGGGGGGATGGGCACGCATGCGTTCTATATTTCTGCATCCGGTACGTCATGGACTAGGCCATCTGTCTTGGCCCCATAACGCGGAAGCAAATCGCTCCTGTATGTTACCCTGCGCCACTGAGCAGTTTGTATAGGAATGAATGGGCGGCCATTTTCCAGTCCGTGGTCCATCCTTTATTATGTCCATGCCGGAAACCTGGCTGAACGAACAAACGATTCGCGAACGACTCCTCCCAAATCAGCCTAGTTTCCGGTAGCGGTGAATCGCTTCATGGAATGCATGCCATTGCACGGTTCTCAGCTCAGAGTCAGTCAGACTCAGTGGAGTTAGTGCTACCAGAAACTTGTTCGTTCGTTCGTTCAGTCGAGTTTCCGGTGAATCGAATGGTGAACGAGACGAACGAGAGAAACGGACTGGTTCGGTTCGTTCGTCCTAAAGACTCGTTCATTCGAACCGGTTCGTCTGCACAGGATCGCACCAGATAAGGGTGCGCAAACCGGTGTTTCAGTTCAACTAGTGACAGTGTTAACTAGGGATGAGTCGGCCGCGACCGATTCGTTCACAACGAACGAATCCCGAACGTGAACGACAAGAACTGGTTCCCCAAAACAAGAAGAACTGGTTCTTTGATTCTTTTTTTTTAACATAAAACAAAAATATGGTCACGTAAATAAAATATACAAACGAACAGAGCTTCGTCTCTTATATCGATTGAGTCTACAACGTTCTCAAAGATTCAGCCAATGAGAGGTAGCAATGGTGTTGCCATGGCACCTGGGTAAACAAATGACAAGGTGGTACCGTCGAATTTGCGCGCTTTCTCTGTCTGACGTATCTTGGGTCATACCATTCGACGTGGGGCCACTCATATATCCCCCTACATTTCCGAAAATAGACTTGACCTCCATCTGTTTATTGGATAAACGCATTTCCCAATCCCTGGAGTCTTTGCTCCATTCTACTTCAATTCAAGAATAAACAAAGAAATTAAACTGCAATTCGTATTTTTTATTTATGACCATGAAAGTTCTGTAATGTCTGAATAATGAAGAATTAAATGTAAAGTAAAATAAAATTATAATTATAAAACCATGAATGACATATAGGGCCCTATCTTGCATCCGGCGCAAGTGACTTAGTCACTGGCGCATGTGTCGTTGCTAGTTTACAACTGGCTCAGAGCGTTATTTTCCCACCACCGCCACTCGCCGGTAAATTAGGGATTGATCATGCGCCCCAAGGGGCGGTTCGGCGGAAGGAGGAGGCGTGTTCTGGCGCAAACGGTATTTTGCCGTTTCTGAATACCATTGCGCTACTGACCAGGAAATACCTGGTTTTAAGTCAGTGGCGCGTTGTTGAGATGCTATTTTAAGGGCGCATGCATACATGCGCATGCGATGCATACGGATTGCTTGTGCACCTCGCGCATACACTTTGCTTCTCCCATCTACCTAGCCGCACATTCTTGGTAAATTATTTGGGAAAGAACAGCTGATGCAGCGGTAATAAGTTGTACTTTTAAATCAATGCATCTGCAAACACCGTACAGCAAACACATATTTTCTTGACAGAGACATCGTGTAGGCCTACATGCCCATAACTTTTAGGATTGATGAGAATTTGATCGTGAAAAACATTGTTTTACCGCGAGTGAGTGTTAAAAATAATTAATGAATGCGGGCGCGCGTGTGTGCTCTGTTTAAACACACGCAAACTAAACACGTAACGCATAATACAATCAATGGCAATGTCTATTACCGCGGGGACACATGCATATTAGGATAGCATACAATACTGATAAGAAACAATGTTTATAATGTATTGCGTAGGCCTATATCATTAAATAGAACCACAGTTACCGCATATCATATGTTATATCATATACGTTTTCTTTGCCGAAATTTATTTGAGGACTATTTGGCAATAAACTGAGCCATTTGCAGTTTGAAATTCATGTGCATCTGTCTCATCGGAGACTGCAGACGTGCTGTCAAAATATCAACTCGTCCGATTCAAATGCGCTCATGGCTCTTAAAGGGGATGGGAGCAGGCACTCTCATTGGTTTGTTGGACGTTACGCCCAAACCACACCTACGGGTAACTAGGATGCTTCAGACCAACCCTTTTGACACTTGTGACACTTGCCGTGACGCAAGTGTCATTTATCCGCCTGTAAAATAGCGATAGCGCCGTAGAACTGCCCACAAAGCTACTTGCGCTTTGCGCTTCCCACTTGCGTTTCAGACCGTTAAAATAGGGCCCATAGAGAGTAAGCAACTGGTATTAATATTGGTGGGACGTTTGGTTATACTATATAGAATATCTTGTCGATTTTCACGGGGGGTAGAGCCTAGAAGTCTCTTAAATTATGCTCAGGGCCGTCTCGCGGGGGGGGGGGGGGGGGGGCAGACACCTGTGAGATTCCCTGTCAAATGACGTAAACTGACGTAACGAACGAATCAAAACAAACGAATCAAACGAACGAATCGTTATAGTGAACTGAACTGAAAGAACTAGTTCCCGGAGAAGAATCATTTTGCCCATCCCTAGTGTTAACCATCAGCCGAATGCGTCGCTTGTTGTCGTGACTACGGTGTGGGTACCGGATTGACTCGGCTGCCAGATCGACTCGGGGTCCTGCACTTACAGATGACGTATCGACACTTGACGTATTGACACAAGCCAACGGACAAAACCCGGAAGGGTTGTTTATAAACGGGGCTCAATCATTGACATAAAAAGAAGGCTCAATCCGTTTTGGTTTTGATTTCATTGAACGCAGCCCGTTCTTTCACACAAACAAAGCCATTGGAAACACGTCTAAAAGCACTGATGAATGCATATGTAACCCAGTTCCTGTTAGGGACTCTAATTCTGAAGAAGGAGAACGGAAGTGTCTGCGTGTGGGTCGCTGTTTTGACTCTGTGTTGGGAGCGCTGGAAATAAAGTGGATAGCCCCGTTCAGTGAATGGAGTTAACGGATTCTTCTTTTATATATAACCCTAGTGTATGCAACAATAATTTGTACATTAGATTATTATTCATAGATTAGAAAACAAAAGGAGATCGTTAATAACAAAGACAGCGTTTACAGGAAGTGCGTCATTATTGCGCATCTAGGACCCCGAGTCGATCTGACAGCCGAGTCAATCCGACACCCACACCGGCAGCTGTTGGAATAGGTCCATGCAGAGCCAGAGAGAGAAGAGTTGCAACACTCTCTGATCTCGCCGGCAGGGTGGTCACGTGGTTCCTGTTAGCCTGTATAGTTCCAAAACACGCCTCGTTGCCATGTTCTTCAATGGGACTGACAGCAGCGATTACAATATTGAATGGTAAATATAAATTAAAAAACACATACCCAAGAACTTTTGACTATTGTTGCATATTTGTAAATGTCAGTTTTACATTTGGAGTGGTAGGGTGACAACTGCAAGCGACTTAGGGTGCACTCACACTAGGCCATCTGGCCGTGGCCGTTGGCCGTTTTCACACCTAACCGTGCTCAAATGGCCCCATTGTTCTCTGGCCTGCACTCACACTAGGCCATCTGGTCGTGGCCGTTGGCCGTCGCAACTGTGGCCTGGCCACGGTAGGCTCTTGTACATACGTCATCACGTCGTAACACGTCATCACCAAGCGTCTGCTGCATGGACCATAATAAAGTCTGCCGCCAGTCAGAGTTTTAACATCAATGGATGACAACACAGAGAACACACCAACAGTTGAACCGCTTGACGCCATGTTTACCGTTTAATGGGAAAGAAGGCTCGTCGCCTTTATTATGTCCGTGGTCGTCGCATGGACTATACGTCATCCAGCTCAGGTTGCGTAGCAGCACACCTCTCCCAAGTGGCCAAATTGGCCTGGCCTGGCCAGACTGGCCACACTCACACTGGCAGATTTGAGCACGGTTAGGTGTGAAAACGGCCACGGCCAGAGGCCTAGTGTGAGTGCACCCTTAAGATACGTTTCTAAGTTTGAGGGACAGCTTCACGTTCGTGTTAGCATGGATAGCACTAGGCTTAACCTTACTAAATCTGTTCTGAAATCAAAGACGATTCAAGATGTTCATTTTTGCGCAACTGGAATATTGGATTTCCTTGATTTTGCTTGTAATTCCGATTCACTTACCCGTGGTCAGAGAGCGATTGAGAAAGCAATTAGCAACAGTAGCAACAGTCCATTTAGCAATTAGTTTCCAGGCAACTTCTTCTGATGAGGCCGGAGCTGACCACACAACATGATACTTTTAAGACTAAGCCATACACAAAGTATCACATATATTAAAGAATAACAAATGAATGTTGGATGAATGAAATAGTATTTTTTTTTTATTAAACAATGTGTGAGACAACAAGAATGTGTGTGTGTCTTGAAAAACAAGAACAAAGTGAAGGAACAGGGATGAATATTGTATATATAAGTGTTAACAAGAGAGGAATACAGTGAGGAAAGGAGACAATTAAAAAGCAATGCAAGTAAAATTGACCGGTGGCTATAAAACCCTCCAGCAAATGCAGATTCCACTGCCTAACATCTGCACGCTGCAAAGGTGGATGCATCATGTAAAGCTGGACCCAGTGTTTGAGATGCTGAGTGTTTAGAAAAAAATCCTCTCCACGTATATCAGGCTGAGGTTTGTGGTACCCAAAACAAGTGGGAACAAGGACTAAGAACAACGAAGCAAACATACAGTTAAGTGAACAAGAACAGCAAAGTAGAGCCAGGGGGTATCAATAAATAAAACAATCTTACAAGAACAAAGTGAAGGAACAGGGAGGAATATTATAAGTTATTAATGAACAAAGAAAATACTCCACATACATCAGGCTGAGGTTAAGGATAGTAAAGTGCATCAGGTCGAAAAGTAGCTAACAACGTCAGGTTCACCAGATTAAACCCGTCGTTAATCAACCTTATTGATCCTAGTAATCCTACATCAATAATTAACTAAATAAATGGCGAAATCGAGCTGACTAACTAGCAGGCAATGACTGAATATCGGTCATCTACCAAGATTAAATATATATATAATTACGCTGTGCACAAACGAATAAAGATCAATATATGCATCATAAAGGCCCTCTGATATAATATAGAGAGCTGACAATTCAAAAGAGGTAGCAATTTAATCAATTTACCCCCGAGATACCGTCACAGATGGCGAAGTCGAGCTAACAAACTAGCAGGCAATCTGTCGTCTACAATGATAAAAATATACATAACTACGCTGTGCATATACAAATAAATATTGGTATATGCATCATAAAGGGCCTCTGATACAGTTGACAATTCAAAAGAGGAAGCTATTTAATGCACTTACCTCAGAAGTTACTCGACGGCCAGCAATGGAAATGAATGATCTCCTACGCCGTAAATGGATGTTTTGGAACTATGCGAGGCTCCATACCCCGGAAGTACACGGCAAAAAACGCTACAACGGAGTCCAATGGAAGTGTCGCCACTCTGTTATATCTATCACTCTCTGGGTCAATGGTTTGAAATCGGGAAAAGACTTGTGGCTGTCTTTGCAATGCCTCTTTGATTCGTTTTCTTTGATTTGAGTCTAATTGGAGGACATTTTAAGCCAAAATATGTAGAAATTGTGTTTTTTTATAATAAATACTTGATTCGAACTCATAGCATTTATTGGGGGACTTATTTCAAGCTGAGATTCCATTCCATTGTGCCGTTGAGCCACAGTAAGTAAGTAAGTAAGTAAAATGCATTTATAAGGCACATTACGACATATCACAAAAGGGGAGGAAAGGCCAGGGAGAAAAGGTGTGTTTTGAGCCTAGAATCAAAAATAGTGATGGAAGGAGCGTTTCTGACTGCAGGCGGCAGCTCGTTCCAAAGGTGGGGGGCAGCCACAGCAAAAGCCTTGTCACCCCTCTGTTTCAACCTAGTGCGTGGAACATGCAGGACACCCAAGCTACCTGATCTAAGGGACCTGGATGCTGAGTGGTGGTGGATGAGCTCTGTGATGTAGAGCGGGGCCAGGCCATTTAGGGCTTTAAAGACCATAAGTACGGTTTTGAAATGAATTCTGTGCTGGATGGGCAACCAGTGGAGGGATGCTAGGATGGGGGTTATATGAGTCAGCAGCCTTGCTGCAGAGTTCTGGACCAACTGAAGGCGAGAGAGGAGTGATTGAGGGAGTCCTAAATAAAGGGAGTTGCAGTAATCCAGCCGTGATGTGATGAAGGCGTGTACTACTATTTCCAGATTGTGAAATGATAAATTGGGTTTCATCTTGGCAATGACTCTGAGCTGGTAAAAACTGCTCTTGACTACAGCAGCAATTTGCTTGTCTTGACCAGCTGCAGTACTCAAAAGTACAACTAGACAGGAGGCAGCCAGATCAACTTGTGACACGACTGTCCATTTTATTATCGACCAAGGTATTTGTCTCGTTTCCATAGAGGCCATTACACCAGTTATACAAAACCTAATGTTGTGTTTCCCTCCACTGCCTACAACCCAGCCAAAAAAATATGTTATTCGCTCTTTCGCTATCATTTCGGTTGCCTGATGTGGCGTAGTCTCTTGCTCTGGATCGTCTCTAAGCAAAGCAGCGAGCTCGAGAATCAATGTGAGACAATGCAGTATCACTCGAGACACAACGTTTATTCAGATCTACAACGCATACCTACAGATCGTCCAAGGGAGATAACGTCTCTGACTAATTATTTGAAATAATTATTGATGTGCGTTGAGGTAGCTGATGAGATGCCAGTATTTTGTCAAATCCGGACTGTTATTGTGAAAGATGAGCAAGTAGAACTAACTGGCTCAGGTGTAGAAACGGTTTTCTTTCGATGAGCATAACACGCATTTAAAATAGTTTTAAAGTCATTCCAGGTGTGGCAGCACGAGCTATGGAGTGATGCCCTTTTCTTAAGGCAGTTTCGGTAGTATTAATTGTTGCCAGACAACGCCACCCTGGGAATTTCACCCAGAGATTTTTTTTAAGTGGACTTGCCCAAATGAAGGAAAGGCACTGAGGTCCGTTATGCAATGAGGCAGAGACGGCAGTTCGGTCATACAAAAATGCTTTTATTTATAGAAAATGTCTGTTCTTAAGACTACTAAAGAATTACTCACTAAGGAGGGAAATTGGGTGCTGAGATCCAATCAGTGCTGAGACCTACTGTGAACACCTGCATCCAAAGGAAAGGGGGTCCCAGGAACACCACACGTAAAACAAATGAAAAATAAACCAAATGCAAACACAATACAAAGGGGACACCGTGACCAGGACACCAGTCCACCACCGTAGGCTCAGCACCTGAATTGAGGGGGATCGCAGAGCAGCCAGTTAGAAAACATAATGGAAACAAAATAATATTAAGAGAAATTAATTCAATAAACAAAATCTATAATGAGTAAACACAAGGAGAAATCAGCCAAAACTCTTACATAACATAACATACACACTTTAAGATGTAGTTGCACCAACTAAACAAAAGAGATAGCGACACAACAGGAAAAGGAACAAACTATCGCTAGCCGAATGAACGGCAAAGCGATCGGGTCCGAGCTGGCCCTGGCAAGGCGGTAATAACGTGGAAGCTACTGTCGGCCACCCAATCGGGCAGTCCTGGCCAACGTGGCGTGGAGCAGGGAACGGGACGCTATACAAAAGCGACAGTTCAGTAGGCGGCATCGGCTATGTATCGATGAGCAGCGCGCAGCCAGCAGCAACATCCAAGTGAGCCCTTTACAACACAATAACTAAAATTAGCACTGGAAAGGCAACGTACAAGAGAGATGCAGCCGTGACCGGCAGCTCACCTATCACTGCACAGAAGCGGAAATAGACGCACAGGAGCTACGTGACCCAGCCTCCGGCAAGCAAGAGCCTTTACAAAACAATAACTAAAATTAGTACTGGATGGGCAACATGCGAGAGAGATGCAGCCGTGACCGGCAGCTCACCTGTCACCGCACGGAAGCGGAAATGGACGCCCAGGCGCAACGTGACCCAGCCTACGGCAAGCAAGAGGCCGACAGGTGCTCTACGCCCGCCTTTATAGATAGTCTCCCACCGTGATTGGCTGAGACTGCCGCACAGCTGACAGTCACCATGACAACAAACTACATGTTGCCACAATCTGCCCCCATCAATTGAATCGTCGTCCCGACGATGGAATAACCAACAGCAAATTGAAATCATCTCCAAGGCCTAAATAGCGCCGCAACTGCATTAGAAATGGACACAGAAGGATTAACACTTCCCTGTCCAGCATCCCCTGCAGACCGAGGGAGGTGGTGGACATTGGGGTGGTGACCTGCCGTTAACCTTACCGTGCGCCGGACAGCATTTCGAGCAACAGGGAGGGAAGAAGTACTTGCCACTACACTGCCCTACAAAGGCAAAGTGCAGTAACTACGCCAACATTGAAACTGAGAAAAATGCCTTCAAAGTTTTCATACTGGCCGGCCAAACCTGTTGCAGGTACAATAGTGGTGATACTTTCAATTAACACCTTCATAGGAAGGAAAATTGTATATAAAAAGAAAAGACAGACGATATGACCTTTGACCCCAAAATTGTAGATACTGCACTCTGCCTTTGTATTACCTCGAACAACTAGAGTACTATTACAAAGGCAAAGTGCAGTATCTACGATTGAAATGTGTTCTGAAAGTAACTTTTTTGTATTACCTATGCATTTTTATTTTATTTTATTGGCTTTTGCTTCGTTTATGAAGGTTTTTAATAGGGTGAGAGTATCGCACACATCGCAGCCCTAAACAATTGAAGAGTTTGGTTCTAACACGCTATATCCACAATTGTAATGAATTTTCATGAATCTTTTTTTTATATAAAAAAGTTCTAGGTTATATCAGTGAACCTGCAGTTGGAATAGTGTTCTGTGATGTATCTTTACTTTAACAAAACAACAAAAATGCTATTTTGTTGACATCACTGGGGTTACACAATATATAGCGTTTTGAAATCAAACCCTTCAATTGCGTTTTTTGGTCATCAACATTGTCATTATCTTCCCAAATATACTTAACATTTTACACACAATCAATAGTATTTTGGTTTGTGGATTTTCATTTTAATTGGAAAATGTATTCATTAAATTCCAAAACTGCACTTGGAAATATACAAATTAAATCAGTCAAAAAGGCAGAACAACAAGCATTTAGAAAGAAAATGAGGCAGCCTCAGTGCTTTCAGGGGCTGAGAAGGGTGTGTGTGTGTGTGTGTGTGTGTGTGTGTGTGTGTGTGTGTGTGTGTGTGTGTGTGTGTGTGTGTGTGTGTGTAGGGGCTACTGCATGGTGGCAGCCAGTGGGAAGCTTAGATAAGTGATTCAGTGGAACTCTTGAATACATGTGCATACATGTGTGTATTAAAGTAAGTGTACATTAGTTTGAACTATAATAATATCCATAAGAACTACAGATAAGGATAACAGATAACAGAAACCAAACAGTAACAACATACAACATGTGAGCGTGCCAGAGAGAGAGAGAGAGAGAAAACGTGTAGTGTGTGGGTGTGTTTTGTGTGTGCGTGTGCGTGCACATTTATTTTCGCTCCTTTTCACTTTCACTTTTCACTCCTCCTCAGCCAAATTCTCCCAAAAGTGACGGCGGTGTGGGGGCATCATTGGGCAGATTTTAGCGATGATGTCCATCTTCTTCTCCCTCTCTACCCCCTTGTCTCCAGGTCTCAACTGCCCAGGGTACTCCAAGGTCACCTGTCAATCAAGATTTTCATATAATTGCATGTTGTACAATGTTTAAAGTTCTTCATGCGATATATCTTATGCTGTCTTACCTTCTTCATGAGAAAGTCACATTCTGTGTACTCTACTTCATCATGAGCCATTTTGATGAACATGCTCCTGGAACCCCTTCTCAGCTGGATGATGGCCATTCCAGACAGATTTGGCACCTTTTTGAGTTTGGTCACTGAGTGGCCGCTGCTCCAGGCAAGGAAGTTTGTGCACTGGTGGTCCACTACGTTCACCCTGCCAGAATTGGACGATGCAATTACTCCCTTGAAGTCTTCAAAGTCCAAGACGACACCTCCAGGTTGCGTCCTCATTGCCTTTTCCACTCCATGGTGGAAGCTATCCGCACTCATGAAAGTGTGTCCTGGTTCGAAATACTTCAGGGTAATTGTTTGGATGTTATTGGCGGCGTGATTTACAACTTTAACCAAAGTGGTCAAAAGGGTCCAGTTCTTATTCTGTGATGTGCAATTGTCCACCCAGTAACTTACAAAGCGCACATCCCTCTCCTGATGAAGGAAGGTGACAAACGCAGATGCCACCTCTGCTGCTGATCTGCCAGCAATCCCCTCATGCCATACCACAGACAGCGTCTTCTTCTTTGAAGGTTTGAATTTGCCAACACTTGCAAAGGTCTCGTGGAAAGCAGTGATTCTACGAGTGAAGACTGCTGTCTTCACTCCAGGCATTCGGGGCAGCATGATGACTTTTTGTAAGTCCACACTACGGATGACCTCATCCACCTGCTCCTTCTCTGCATCCAATTGATAATGAGTTCTTGCACTCACTGCTCTCTTCTTATGGTCCTCCCACTTTAGACAATTGTGGCATTCAGGGGCATCAGCCTGGTGATCTTGCTTTAGGTGGACCTCGTGCCGCAGGCAGTGTTCACACTCTTCCTCCCCTAGCTTTGTGAAGCTGATATTTAGCTCCTTTACGGCCTTCCTGTAGGTTTCATAGGAGCCTTTTGTGAACTTCTGCCTGTAATCCTGAAACATGGACTTGATGGTGATGTCACTTGGCAGATACCTCCTGTTCGGGGCATGCTCTCGCCTATAATGGCTGATGGATGGATGGAATGACTCAATGTGATTAAACATTGGAGTCAAGTCGATCTTGTTAGCTGGAGTATGCCTTCCCCTTCTTTCTGGCGGTGGGGTTAGACCTGAGGAGTCAGCACCACCAAAAACCGTCGTTATTAGTCTGTCATTTTTCGAGTGGTACCCTAGGGTGGATAAAAACATTGCTTTGCACACCTCATGTCGCTGGCCCTGGTCATCCTTAAGGTGGTATTTGTATGACCGCTTGCGCTTGCTTGGGCCCCCTGTGGTGAGTCGCTTTGTCTTTTCTTTTGACATCATATGGAACATAAAGCTTTTCCTATCTGCATAGGGCATCTTCCAATGTGCACCAAATATTGCACTCCTCTGGCCCTCTGTTATTTTGGATGTGCACTTCTTTCTGCAAATTAGGCCACAAGGCTTCCTAAGCTGTGGGGTCTTTTGTTTGTCAGCCGAGGATGGCTCTTGACGGTTAATGCTGGTGCTAACTTCATCGCTACCATCCTCATCCTCATCACCTTCATTTTCTGGCACATACGTTACATCCCCTTCATCCACATCCTCCTCCTCCTCCTCCTCCTCCTCCTCCTCCTCCTCCTCATAACAACCATCTCCCTTCACCATGCACTGTTCTTCCCTGTGAGCTGTAAAATAATTCACTTCTGAACCCTGGGTCGAATGGCCCTCAACTTCTGCCTCCATTGAGGCAAACAAGCCTTTAAGGTACTCTTCCCTCAGTGTCTCATCCTCACTGTTTGGTTGAAATTGGGCTCTCTCATGACATACTGCAAAATCATAAAAGAAGAATGTGATTATCATAACTTTCCTTGTATTCTAAATATTAGTTTTTTCCTCATAATTAGTATGCACATTTTATTCATCCTGTATATCTTAAATGTAGATTCCTAGAAATAGTTCTCATGCGTTTGCATGAGAAAAAGTTGTGTTGTTCATTAGACCGTGTGCCCTGGGTCACGGCCAGTGAGACCCGCCCCTCTGGTCAGTCAGTGCGTTTACATGACGCTCAAGAAAGTAGAATTATTGGAAAACGTTGACTATCTATCTGCACCGAAAAAAAATACTTGGCAATAATATTCCAAACTAGATCTAACGTCAAAATGAGTGACGAAGAAGTCGACTGATCTCGATGGTGGGTTTGCGACTTTCTGCTTGAACTTCATTGGCTATCCTTTAGACAACGCGATAATTTACCTAAACCATGTGATGTAGCGTGTGGAATGAGAAGTAAACAGCGACGTGATCGTAATTGGACTATGACAGCGTTTCCAGAGTGGAAAGATGCTACAGGCTTCAAGGGAGCAGGTAGGCTAAAATGGTTTAATAGATTTAGGTCAGTTCTTGATATTTATCCATCGTCCTTACCATTGTCTGGATACTTGCGTTTCAAAGCAAGTTCCACCATGAGTTTTCCTCTGGATTGTGCCATGATCAGTTTTAGGATAGCATATAGCTTGTTTGCTTGTTGGTGGTGTGTGAGAGCGGGAATGCCGTGCGTACAGTAGATTCGGATGGGGCGCGCGCTACTTAGGCAGACCGCAGTATCTACTGTGTCAATACCGGGT
Source organism: Gadus macrocephalus (assembly GCF_031168955.1). Lineage (NCBI taxonomy): Eukaryota > Metazoa > Chordata > Actinopteri > Gadiformes > Gadidae > Gadus > Gadus macrocephalus. The sequence goes on along the minus strand of NC_082391.1, from coordinate 8,607,883 downwards.
GAACAAAGGCAGAACGCAGTAACTTCACTTACTGCGTTTAGCCTTGGTATTGGGTTGGATTTTGTAGTTACTGCAAATTTTACATAGGGATTTCTCTAAAACGGGACACAGTTGGACCAAGAGTTTTTGTCTCAAGACAAAGATGGTGACATAAAACCCATTTTCAGTCTGAACTCAATTTTGACAAAATACGTAGTTACTGCACTTTGCCTTTGTAGGGCAGTACAGGAGCAGGAACTACTAGGGAAGATGGCACAGAGGGGGCTGGGTCAGATGGTGGAACCAGCAATCTAGGGGTGGTTTGGGTCACAGCTTCGGCCTGGAAGGAAGCGGGCAACGGGTTCTCAGGCCTCTCGACTAGCCAATCACCATCACCTGTCACCTCATCCTCTGACTGAGATCGCTCAGGAGGAGGTGGAGACGAAACAGCAGCGCCACCAGGAGACTCTACCCCTACCACAGCCTTCAACAAAGAACGATGGACCTGCCTGGCTCGAGTTGGATCATCCCTAGGGGCAATGGTGTAGACTGATCCCCCTTCCCTCGGTGCCCTCATGACACAATATTTAACCGAGGCCCACTGATCCTGGATCTTGTGGCGCCCCCGTACACCAAGATCTCGCAACCACACCAACTGGCCCTCTTCGAGGGGAACATCTCGGAACATGCTGGTCGTGCTTTTCTTACGGCGCTCGGCAGCAGCCTTCAATCGGTCACGAGCTCCCTCAAAGGCCATCTGTAGGCGGGATTGATGTTCCTGAACCCACTCGTGGACGTAGCCCCCAACAGGATTCTGAACCCTGCCTAAAAGGAAATCAACCGGGAGTCTTGGCTCCTGGCCAAACATCAACAGGAAAGGGGACTCACCAGTTGCCTGATGCGGGGTGGTGTTATAGGCATACAGGACCTGGGGAAGAAAGGAACTCCAGTCGTGCTTACGGGACACGGGCAGTGTGCGCAGCAAATTGTGAAGTGTTCTATTAAAACGCTCACATTGCCCATTCCCTGAAGGATGATATGGCGTGGTTCGGGATTTCTCTATCCCGTACAACACACATAACTGACGAATAAGAGAACCCTCAAAACTTCGTCCCTGATCGGAATGTATCCGGGCAGGGACACCAAATTTTGAGAACCACTCAGTGACCAGGACACGAGCTACAGTAGTAGCTCGCTGATCACGGGTAGGTACAGCCCACGTGTACTTACTGAAGACATCAGTCATGACGAGGACGTCTTCAATCCCATGACTGGGCTCCAGAACAGTAAAATCAATAGCCAGGATCTCATTAGGTCGAGAAGCCAACAGGTGTCCCATGAAGCTGCTAGCAGCAGGTTGACTCACCTTGGCCACCTGGCACCGCTCACATGCCTGGCACCACTGTACCACCTCAGCAGACATGCCTGGCCAGTAACAACGCTGCCGCAGGAGCTCTAGAGTCCTCTCAATCCCCTGATGACCATGCCCTTGGTGAACCTCCATCAGCACATCCATTCTTAAAACTGCAGGCAACAACAACTGAAACACACCCTCTGCCCCATCCGGCCGGAAAACCCGGCGATACATCACCCCATTCCTTTCAATCAACCGGTCCCACTGCCGAAGCAGCACCAGGGCTGACTGAGACACTGGTCTCCGCTCCTCTTTATTGGGACGCTGTTTACGTGTCCAGAAAGCCAAGACTTCCTGGATGACTGGGTCAGCGCGCTGGAGTGCAGCGATGTCAGATGGGGGGTGATGGGGCAAGGCGGCAACAGTGGCTTGTGTCGCATCTATCATGTCTACTTGCAGGGCCTGCTGTAAGGGTTTGGGGAGCAACGTGCCACGGACCATGACTTGCAGGTCTTTCCCCATTCCTCGGGGGAATGCTGACGAGAAAGGGCATCTGCGTTTCTGTTGCTACGACCCGAACGATACTTGAGTTCAAAATCAAACGACGCGAGTTGGGCTACCCAACGCTGTTCAGTGGCCCCAAGCTTGGCGGATGACAGGTGACTCAAGGGATTGTTGTCGGTGTAAACAACACATTTATGACCCAACAGGTATTCCCCTAAACTTCTCAGTCATGGCCCACTTGAGCGCCAAAAACTCCAACTTCATGGAGCTGTAGTTACTCATATTGCGCTCAGTGGGCTTCAAACCACGGCTAGCATAAGCTATGGGCCGAACCTTACCATCCTGTTCTTGGGATAACACGGCCCCAAGACCACCATGGCTGGCGTCCACCTCCAAGATGAATGGTAGGGTGAAGTCGGCATACGCCAGCATAGGTGCAGTGGTGAATCGAGTTTTCAAAGCCTCAAAGCTATGGCGACACTCCTCTGTCCAACGACCAGACACTGCTTGGTCAACCCGCTTGGGTTTGAGGCCTGCCAGCTCTGCTACCAGCTTATGCAGGGGTGCCGCCAGCTTCGCAAAACCCTCTACAAAGCGACGGTAGTAGCTGGCGAATCCAAGGAAGGAACGCAGCTCTGAGAGAGTGGCAGGAGGGGGCCAGCTAGAGACAGCTCTGACCTTGCCGGGGTCAGTGGAGACACCTTTGTCTGAAATAACATGGCCCAGGTAACTCACTTCCTGCTGGAAGAAAGCACACTTGCTGAGTTTCACCTTTAACCCTTTGTGGTGTAAACGCTCCAGCACCACACCCAACCTCTCCAGATGTTGCTCGATGGTAGAGGAGAAAACCACTATGTCATCGAGATACAGCAGCAGGGATTGGCACTGCTGGTCGCCAAAAATCCGCTGCATCAGACGCTGGAATATACCGGGAGCGTTGCAAAGCCCAAAGGGCATGCGGTTCCACTCAAAAAGGCCAAAGGGGGTACAAAAGGCCGTCTTGGAACGGTCAGCCTCTGCCACGGGGACCTGATCGTAGCCACTAGCCAGGTCTAGGGTGGAAAACCAACGAGCACCAGTGAGGGAATCCAAAGACTCATCAATGCAGGGCAGTGGAAAGGCATCCTTCCTGGTTTTACCATTCAGGAGCCTATAGTCCACACACATGCGAAGGCTACCGTCCTTCTTCTTGGCCAGCACAATTGGAGACGCATATGGGCTGCTGCTTTCCCTAATGACCTGAGTCGCCAGCAGCTGGTTAATGTGGTCTTTAACAACCTCATACTCAGATGGAGGAATTCGGCGATAACGTTGTCGTACAGGAGCATCATCTAAGAGAGGGATCTCGTGAGAAATCAGGTCAGTACACCCTAGGTCCCCATCATTAACTGAAAAAATGGAACGGTACTGGCCAAGAAGAGCCCTCGCCTTATCCTGTGCTCCCGCAGGCAAATTACCCAACTCCAAAGTTGCTATAGGGTCCTGTGCTGGTGGGGAAACTGACTGCGAAGCCATTGTCGCCACCACAGGTGGCACCTCAGTGACACCGGCAGGCAAACTCACGACCCGCACCTCCACCAAGGTCCCCACCACAACACGGGGGTAAAGCACCACATCTGAAGACCCTACGTTCACAATGGGAATGTAGGCTGTGCCCCGTACCACCGATACCAGAGCAGGAGGTGCAAGCAGCCCAGCGGGCAGGCCAGAGTCTAAGGACTCAAAGAGCATAGTAGTGCCAGAGTACTGCTCCGAGCATGTGGCCGTGACAATCTTCATCACACCACCCGGGATACGACAAGCCTTTTTACCACGTAGTTTGGCTTTCCCTGCTCCCCGACCAGCTGTAACACTGGCTTCATGGCACTTTTGGAAGGCCTGCATGACAGGCTTAGGGACCTCAGATACCAAGTCAAACAAAGCCAAGCCATGCTGCCCAAAGAGCTCTGCATAGCACCTTCGGATAACATTCATCCCTAAAATACCAGGAACCTGAGAAGATACACCACCAGGTGGGTCCTTGACCAACAGAATCCCACAGGCTGGCAGCCGCTTCCCACAAAGCTCTACGTCCAGTTCTAAGTAGCCGATGTAAGGGATGGCCAGGCCATTGGCTGCTCTGAGCTGCAGCCAGTGGCAAGGTTTAAGCCGCTCTTGGCCCCAAGGCGCAAAATGTTGCTTGATAAGAGACTCTGTAATAGTTGACACCATAGACCCTGTATCTACTAAACAAGAGACAGCAACCCCTCCCATCCTCACACCTACATGAGGACAAGATGACATGAGCTTGGACACTTCCACGTCACCTGGACCTAAATCTGAGCCAGTAACTCCCCTCTCCGAACTGTGACTCTGCAGTTTGGCGGGTGCTAGTTTTCCGACACCTGGGCGGAATGGAATGGCCCACTTGGCCGAGAGACCGGTATAGAAGGTTGAGCGCAGGCAGGAACACGAGCTCCACACTCCCTAGCAATGTGACCTGGTTGCTGACACCTCCTACAGATGATGGGACCACGAAAAGGCGCTCGGCTTTGCTGCTGAGAGGCCTGCAGACGGGAAATGCTCTGAGTCAGCTGGTTCAACTGTTCCTGTTGCAACTTCAGCATTTCCCTCATCTCACACAGCTCCGAGGCTTGAGGCGAACCGACACCTGCCTGATGGCTGCCCTGGACCACACACTGAGCACTGAAGACAGAAGGAACAGAATGACTACGACCTCTAACACCTCCAGGTAAGCCCACTCGTTCCCACCTGATCGCCTCACTCCTAGCCTCCAGTAAGGTAGCAGTAGGCTGCCTGCGCACAAACTGCTTTAGCTCACGACGAAGTGGCCCATCCAGCACATGCTCCACAAACTTATCCCGCAACAAAACCTCTGCATTGGGTATGCCACTGGGTGCACGCTGCTTCACAGAGGTCATGAGACCCATCAATGCGAGGGAAAACTCTAGTAGAGTCTCTCCCTCATGCTGTCGTCGGGAGAAAAATGCCTCTTGTAAAGCTACATATGACTCTGCACACCCATAAAGCTCCTCTAATACCGCAATTATCTTAGATGGGTCTGAATGCTCTTCACTGGAGCTCTCAGCCCCTCGTTGTCTGCCCTTAGCTGTGCGACTAAATCCCTCAGTTCCTGCAACTCTGCCTCCATAACTAAGCCTATACAAGCTACAACCTTCTCTACCGTGGAGAAGAGTCCAGGGCAAGGGGAACTGGGCTTGTTGCAGGTCCACAAAACCAGCTGCTGCTTTGCCTTGAAAAGAGAAAGAAAAAAAAAAAGAAAAAAAAAAAAAACACAAGTCAGACACAGACACTTACGTTAGGCCTTTCTTAAAAGAAACTAATGAAAAATAAAAAATAAATAAAAATAAACAGAACGCACGTCTCTGCCCTCAAATTGCAAATCCTGCCGACAACGCCAGATTGTGGCAGCACGAGCTATAGAGTGATGCCCTTTTCTTAAGGCAGTTTCGGTAGTATTAATTGTTGCCAGACAACGCCACCCTGGGAATTTCACCCAGAGATTTATTTTAAGTGGACTAGCCCAAATGAAGGAAAGGCACTGAGGTCCGTTATGCAATGAGGCAGAGACGGCAGTTCGGTCACACAAAAATGCTTTTATTTATAGAAAATGTCTGTTCTTAAGACTACTAAAGAATTACTCACTAAGGAGGGAAATTGGGTGCTGAGATCCAATCAGTGCTGAGACCTACTGTGAACACCTGCATCCAAAGGAAAGGGGGTCTATGGAACACCACACGTAAAACAAATGAAAAATAAACCAAATGCAAACACAATACAAAGGGGACACCGTGACCAGGACACCAGTCCACCACCGTAGGCTCAGCACCTGAATTGAGGGGGATCGCAGAGCAGCCAGTTAGAAAACATAATGTAAACAAAATAATAATAAGAGAAATTAATTAAATAAACAAAATCTATAATAAGTAAACACAAGGAGAAATCAGCCAAAACTCTTACATAACATAACATACACACTTTAAGATGTAGTTGCACCAACTAAACAAAAGAGATAGCGACACAACAGGAAAAGGAACAAACTATCGCTAGCCGAATGAACGGCAAAGCGATCGGGTCCGAGCTGGCCCTGGCAAGGCGGTAATAACGTGGAAGCAAAGCAGCAGTGGTTTTTATAGGTGGATTGGCCGCCGCTGCGCCGCTACTGTCGGCCACCCAATCGGGCAGTCCCGGCCAACGTGGCGTGGAGCAGGGAACGGGACGCTATACAAAAGCGACAGTTCAGTAGGCGGCATCGGCTATGTATCGATGAGCAGCGCGCAGCCAGCAGCAACATCCAAGTGAACCCTTTACAACACAATAACTAAAATTAGCACTGCAAAGGCAACGTATAAGAGAGATGCAGCCGTGACCGGCAGCTCACCTATCACTGCACAGAAGCGGAAATAGACGCACAGGAGCTACGTGACCCAGCCTCCGGCAAGCAAGAGCCTTTACAAAACAATAACTAAAATTAGTACTGGATGGGCAACATGCGAGAGAGATGCAGCCGTGACCGGCAGCTCACCTGTCACCGCACGGAAGCGGAAATGGACGCCCAGGCGCAACGTGACCCAGCCTACGGCAAGCAAGAGGCCGACAGGTGCTCTACGCCCGCCTTTATAGATAGTCTCCCACCGTGATTGGCTGGGACTGCCGCACAGCTGACAGTCACCATGACAACAAACTACATGTTGCCACACAGGCAGTAAAACTTTTTAATAAAATTGTATCAAGACATATTGTTGGGTTTTGCTTTTCTCCTGCAGACACTTATTTTTATCTATTCGAAGTGTAAGCTGGACATGGTATGGTAGAAAAATAAGTGTTGCATAAGAATAACAGTAGCCGTTAGTAACAGTAGCCGTATATATACACGAGTATATATGTTTTAAGTTAACACTATAGGAGTCAGTTAAAAATCAACACTGTAGGGACTAATCTCTCAGTGTTAAGTAGGTCTAGCATTTAAGAGTAAATTAAAAGGAGTTAATTCTGATTAACACTTAAAAAAAAAAACTACTGTCAAATCTTAATAACACTATCAGTGTTATTTTCACAACCCGGTATCACGCCAAGGCGTGAAATAGATACGCTGGTCCACATCGCAAGGAGTGTTCAGGGTCACGCTTTGCCTGACCAAAGCGTGACCCTGAAAACACTTTCTTCTCCATTCGAAATGAATGGAGGAATGAAACACCAGATCCTTCTTGCCACTCTTGCCGAACTTGGCATCGCTGAATCTGCTCTTTCCTGGTTCACATCCTACCTGACGAACCGCACCTATCAAGTGACATGGAATGGCTCCTTGTCCAAACCTTGCACGCTTGAAACTGGTGTCCCTCAAGGCTCTGTACTGGGGCCTCTTCTGTTCTCCCTCTATACCAGATCACTGCGGTCGGTAATTGCATCACACGGCTTTTCCTATCACTGCTAGGCTGACGACACTCAGCTATTTCTCTCTTTCCCCTCATCTGATAAAACCCTGATTGCAACACGCATATCGGAATGTCTGGCGGACGTCAGCACCTGGACAACTGCCCATCACCTGAGGCTTAACCTCAACAAAACCGAGCTCCTCCTAATCCCAGGGAAAGATTGCCCACACATGGACTTACTGGTCACCGTCGAGAACATGACTGTATCTCCCTCTCCAACTGCCAGAAACCTCGGTGTGGTATTGGACAATCAGTTATCCTGCACTGCAAACATCACTGCAGTCGCCCGATCCTGCAGATTTGCACTTTACAACATCCGCAGAATCCGGCCCTTCCTCACAAGGGAAGCAGCTCAGCTTTAAGTCCAATCACTGGTCATCTCCCGCCTCGACTACTGCAACTCACTCCTGGCTGGACTTCCTGCCTCTGCGATTAAACCTTTGCAGCCTACCGAAGTTCTCCCATGTGACCCCCCTCTTCCGGGACCTCCACTGGCTCCCTGTAGTAGCTCTGTCAGATCCGTCAATTCTAACACCTCCTAAAAGGCGATGCTAGTGAAACCTGTATCCCGTAACGGTTGTAACAGGTTGGTGAGGAGATTCGCTCAGCCCCTAACTACCTTGTATCAGACGCCTATCCCGCTTACCTCGGTGGCCCCACCCCTGGGCATAACCCGTAGCCAGGAATGTGGCATGCCGATCACGTCTGTTATGATAGCTCTCCTCTGGGATCCGTGCACTTGGTGAATTTGCTGAGTTGGAATGACTAACTCCCGGGATACGTTTGATTTCTTTGTACTAGGTAACCTCTTAGATCCACGATGCCTATACTAGACCAGTTAGTTCGTTCACTGAAGCTCTAACCTACGCTCCTCCGTAGCAGGTCCTTGGAATGATTGAAAAGGAATGGTTTGAATATAGTTTTAATTGCAGGATTAATATCTGGGACATTGCAGCAAGCGGTGAAGGCCTTCAAAAAAAAACATGTTAATACATATAGTGACTAATAAAATGCTGTCAGTGACACTTCTAAATAAGTGACATAAAATACATCTGGAACACATCTTGGTGGGTTTGTCTACGATTATTTCGATTCCGGTTTTCTCACCTCTCTGCACTATGTTCAACACTCCCCTCAGCTGTGTGAAGAGAAAGGCCGTTGTTCCCTTGTCGTTGGCCCCCACACTGATTCAGATTGGGGAGGGTGAGCTGCGCTGGAATGTTGCTCCGATGGCCCCTATCTGATACGGGCCGCTCCGTGTCATCGAGAAGTGAGCAGCGCTGGTGTTCCACGCCGGTGTTGACAGAGGAAAAGAGAGGGAATCCCTATCTCTCCTATAATATAGTGCCTAATAAATTGGGTTTGTTTATAAAGCTGATTTAGTCTATAATAATTTTGATTCCTGATTCTTACCTCTCTACACTACGCTTCTCCGGTGTCGACAGTAGGGAGAGAGAGAGGAGCTCTATCTCTCCACGGGCACGGAGGGTCGGTCTCATGCTGAATGCTGCTCTGTTGATGCTCACTGCCAGGATATTCTCATCAAATGGTCCCACAGCCAGTAGTCTTCTTTGCCCCGGTGGGCTAAGACACGCATATCTGTAGCGTGTTGGAGAGAGGATGTCCAAATTTTCTAAGTCCGAAAGTACGGAGATCGGATGCTCTAATTTCTCTAAGTCCGAAAGTACGAAAATCGGATGTTCCAAGTTTTCTGAGTTTTCTAAGTTTTCTAAGTCCGAAAGTCCGGAGATCGCAAAGGGCCCAGGGCCGCCCCGCATGGAGCCCCCGTCGGGACGATGTCTCTCCTCTCCGCCTCATACAGCGCCTTTTATCTAAAACTTTCACTGTCAGCCCCGCCCTCTTTCTTACTCATGCAGCTGGCCATCAGGTCACTCTGACCTGGTATTTTTCCACCTCGCCATGGCAGAGATTCTCTCCGGCACTTAGGCCTACTCTCAGGCACGTTCTCTCCGGCACGTACGCCTTCAGATTGTTGTTACTTGTTCCACAAATTATACTAATAAGTAAAATACACCATATAATGATAAACAATACAACAATACAACATATCATAAGTGTAAGATAAACAATACAACAATACAACATGTCATAAGCGTATGACAACATCATTTCACCCACAAGTGCTGTAATCTTTCTAAGTGCTTTCTTCCATAACCGATTATGTCTAAACAACATGATAAATCTTCTAGTGAATAATAGATATAAAAGAAAAAGATAGATATATGGTGATAATAAAACAATAAACCCTTTATAATAACGACTAGATATAAAAGAAAAAGATAGATATATGATGATAATAAAACAATAAACACTTTATAATGAAGACTAGATATAAAAGAAAAAGATAGATATATGATGATAATAAAACAAGAAACACTTTATAATGAATGATAGGTATTAAAGAAAGAGATATATTTATGATGATATTAAAACAAAGAAACACGTTATAATGAATGATAGATATTAAAGAAAGAGATAGATTCATGATGATACTAAAACAAAGAAGCAAAGAAAATGATTGTTATATGATGATACTAAAACATGATATATGATTTTATGATATTTAACTGATACATGCCAAAACCTGATACATGAGTAACACTGACATAAGTAAATCTATTCCTCTTCAGTCCTTCAGTCCCCGCTGGTAAAACCCCCACCTTTCCCAAGGCCTTGGAAATTTGCCAACAGCCCCCACCTCCCTCTCCCTTATCTGCCCACAGACCTCTCCACCTCCACCCTGTCTCCTGGACTCTAAGAAATCGACCTTACTTGACAGCTTGCATCAAATTTAAGACGATGATACTGGAATACAAGGCAGTCGATGGAACTGCCCCTGCCTACCTCCAAGCATTGCTAAAGCCAAACACCCCAGCTCGATCCCTCCGCTCAACTACCTCAGCTGGACGCCTGGTACCGCCATCGCTAAGAGCTAGCAAAGGCCGTTCAGCAAAGTCACAACTTTTCTCGGTTCTGGGACCTCAGTGGTGGAACGAGCTCCCTGCCGCTCTCAGGACCGCAGAGTCACTCACTATTTTCCGAAAAGGACTCAAGACTCACCTGTTCAGAGACCTACTCGACACTGCATAGCCACCCTCCCCCTTCTGGCCACCATTGTACTGTATTGTATTGTATTGTATTGTATTGTATTGTGTTGTATTGTATTGTACTATAGCACTTAACTGTGTAGCAACTGCAGTAGCTGCTATCATGGCTGTAACACGGGGAATTGGTTAGCCTAGCGATTGTTGTAGTGCACTTGGTTCTATGAACATCCTTTCTGTACCGACAGCGATATATTGATGCACATCTTGTGACAAATGTACTTATTGTAAGTCGCTTTGGATAAAAGCGTCTGCCAAATGCCCAAAATGTAAATCTAATAGCACCAACATGGTGCTACCAGCATTTGGTGAAATTGTTACGTAGCCTATATATAGAGTAGTGGATGGATGACGTATGTTGGCCAACCCAGAAGTGAGCGTCGCCCTGGGTTCCCTTGACAAAAAGCCAACGGGTTTTTCCATTGGATTTTGGATTATTGCAGAAAAATTAGCATCTTTAAAGCACCTCCTCAAAAACTGAAAATAAATAAATAAATAAAAATAACCATGCTCCAAAGAACGAAATGTAAACCAATGGTGGTATTCAATTTTTTTCAACAGTGTTCCATTAGTCACTTGACCGTCATGGTTGCTATGGTGGTTGCTATCGACTGCCCCCTCTAATCCTTACATGGCTCTAAAAACCACGCAGCAAAGGAGCTGCCGTCAATAGCAGGGGTTTTTCTAGAAAAAAAAAGTAGCAGGGAGCAGACCCCTGCGCAAAGCGGAGGGAGCAACGCGACTGAGGCGGGGGATGGTGTGGAAGGGGGGTCTCCCCCTTCCACGGCGTGAAGCCTTTGAAAAAATAATGATTAAATGGTACATTCTGAGGCTATCTTAGAGAGAAATTCTAGCTCTTGTGGTCGTCCTGAAAAACTAAAATACTGTCAACTTTTGGTAGACTTACCCTGTAAATAAACACGAAAAATTTCAAAAATATTGGCTTTTTATTGTATTGCAATTATTATAATAAAAAGATTTTTAAAAAAAGACGCGTCACTTGGTCGCTCGCTGTTACACGCTCCTCATGCGTCAAACAGGTTGAGCCTACAGCTAGTAATGTTTGCTAGAGTTAGCTTACCATTCAACAACTAGTCGTGAAGCACTGGAACCGAGGTATTGTGGTACACTAGTATATACACCAGAATCGTAGAATTGTGTAACAATGTGTGCCTCATGTTATTCAACGTTAACAGAAACATTACTAGTCGCTACTGTAGTGACTGTATATTGCATGAATAAAATAGACTTCACACGCTTAAATGGACTGGTTTGATTATTTGCCGTTTCATGCCAAGTAAAGGAAATGGGTTCAATGTAGGTTCTATACTGTAAAACTTCAATATTTGTTTCAATCACTGAATGAAGCCTGCCATATTTGGGACAAGCATTGCAACCTTAAATTGCTCTCGCAAAACTCTTGATCAACACTCAGCATTTGTTTATTTCTGTCGTTCATTGAAACCACTTTGTGCAGAGAGAACTGGAATGGTCTTGTATACTTGCTTAGCATCTTAGCGCCTAGACCAAAAACCCATTCAAATACATAGTAGCTAGCTAGCTAGCTGCTAATAACTTTAACATTAGCATGTCGACTCGGTCTGGGAAACTCCAATTCGGATTGGAATATTTTTGGAGTAATTATAAGTTATTTGAGGATCAGACACATTGTCAGGTGGTGGTGTTGGGATATTTTCGCGGAGAAAAGATCGTTTTGAGAAATAGTGTATGTTGTACAGCAGCATGTAAGTACAGATCCAAGTCTGACAGGTTCAGTCGGCATTTCGGTAGGATGGCGCACGCCGGGAGTATCGGGGCGCAGCGCCCCTGTTCCCTTGTTTAGAAAAAAACCTGAATAGTGTTGTTTTTGTCGTAAACTAGGGTCCGATGGTTAAAAAATAGACTGATATTCCGAGGTATCCTTAAAAGACAGCTTGGATGTTTTTATTTTCTGCAGTTTAGACTTCTTCTATAACCTATTTTTGAAAGCAAAACACCAAGCTCATTGATTTAACGAGGCAGGGTTATTTGAAACAATTTATGAAATAAATATTTGTGAGAGGTCATTCCTTCTCCTGATTTTGCTTCCTATTATTGCCTAGTGTACACCCCTACTGTCCACAAGCCTGGCCCGGTCGGACCACGAGGGCAGGGAACACTTCAGAGGGGCTTTGTCCAAATGACAGTCCATTTGGGCTAGAACTCCAAATCTCGGATATGTCGTTCTCGGGGCCCCGGGAAATGTGTGTAAACATTTTAGCATCCCTAGATATCTCAAAAAGGCCGGAAAAGGGGCGTGACCTCCAACAGTACAGTAAATGTACATAAGACAGAGGTTAGTTTCTAGTCCCCATTTTTTGTTGGATGGAGGCAGTGACGGACTGGACGGTCTGGCATTCTGGCAGATGCCAGAGGGGCCGCAGCCTCTCGTGGGCCGTTTGGGCCGGCCAATCACGGGGCGGCATGGTTGTCGGGTTCGCGCGGCCACTTCGTCGCAACACGGCCCCACATTATCTCTTGGCCCACTATCAAGCAACTATACTGTTAAAAGCTTAAAATAAGCCATTTGTCTCTAAATCCCTATTTCTGATATTGGGAATCAATCATTAATTATACCCGATATGAGTGTCTATATACTACAGTCATGGTTGCCCTTAAAGTGCGTATTGGAAGTTAGATACTGCAGTGAAGAATCATATAGGAAAAAAATTCGAATACACGATTATTTAGTTTTTATTAATAAATCGTGGCATCTTGAGCCGTTTTTGTGATACAATTTTACTTCCGCATCTCAAACGCTCGCTTTCGAGCGTGACGTAGGAATTGGTAGACGGACGTTCTAATCATCATAGACTACATAGGCAACATAACAACAATGGATAACAGTTTCGGACCACTTCCGTACAATTTTGAGCCAGCTAGCCGTGAGGGAGAACAGCAACCACCTAAAAGGGGGAGACACCATGGCAATAGGAGGGAGATAGAGTTGTGGTGTCAGGAGAATTATGGTGAACCAGGAGCGGCTGAACATCAACACGGCCACGGAGGAAGAGCTCATGACCCTGCCCGGGGTCAACCGCCCCGTGGCGCGGAGCATCGTGGAGTACCGGGACTGCATCGGGGGCTTCAAGAAGGTGGAGGACCTAGCGCTGGTGAGTGCGATAGGCGCCACCAAACTGGAGATTATTAAAGTGGAGATCTGCGTGTCAGTTCGTCGCAGCACTCCCCGTCCTCCCTGGGGAGAGACCCGGAGCATATGTCCTCCTGCAACGGCATGAACATCAACACCGCCACCCCGCCGCAGCTCATGAGCATCCGTGGCATCACGGAGAAAATCGCCCGGAACATGGTCGCCTATCGGACCCAACACGGTCCGTTCAAGAGCATCGAGGACCTGGTTCGGGTCGATCACATAAACTGCTCCCTACTGGACAAGATCCGTTTCCAGGTGTTTGTGGAGCGCTCAAGAACTCCGTCCACCAATACCAACGGCGGGCTGACCTACACGGGTGGGTCCCATCCGAGCCCAACCTCGTTCAGCCTCCGGAGCGACGACCTCGACCTCCCGCCGGGAGGACCCACGCAGATGGTGTCCCTGCGGCCCCGCGTGGCACCGGGCCCGCGGGACGGCCGGGCCGCGGTGCGCCTGGCCACCTGGGACCTTCAGCGCTGCTCCAGTGAAAAGGCCAACAACCCTGGCGTCAAAGAGGTCGTGTGTATGCCCCTACTGGAGAACGAGTGAGTACAACTAACGTGAGGGTTTGCAGGCTCGAAAGCCTGCTCCATCCTTTCTCCGATCGGGGAAACTGTGAAATCGGAGATGGTCGGACAGGAGGTCGGAGTTGGAACAACCCCCACAGATACAAAACCTCATCTCGTCGATTAGAAAAACCCAAAAACCACAGGGGGGGGGGGAATACAAGACCCCTCACCGCGGTAACTACTCACAACTACGCATAGAGCTGAGGCAGCAACAGCGACCGCGTCTACCAATTCCTACGTAATATGACGCGTTTGACGTTTCACATAAAAAAACAACGGTTTTTGAAGCCTTGCTCAAAATAGTCACTTTAAAACTGGATTTTTTGCCGATATACTTTTTTAAACTGATAAAATCCTGCATTTTCATTTCAAAGAGCAATTTTCAGAGAATGTTATGTATAAATATTTTTAAAAACATTAACTTCCAATACGCACTTTAATATTTACATCGGTCTACATTATTTTGTAGCCTTATTCAATCAGATGTTTAAAAAGTGCGTTGTTTGAAATTGAAATACAACAAATCTGCCTGCATTTTTAATTGTATTATTAGTTTACAAAAGTTATATGAAGCAATGACTTCTGGGAATTTCAAAACCGCATCAGACCGCGTCTGCGTATAGAGGGTTGTTGGAAGTTGAAAGTTGGAAGATACCAGAGTCTGCTGAGGTTACTATGAATATGAACTATGAATCGAGGAATTAAGCAACAGAAGGGAGGAGCGGAGAAAAAGAGAACGAAATCCAGGAAATTACTGTTGGCTGACAGTGAAAAATGCGCGAAACTGACCGATTTGTTTTTTAAGCCGCCAAGTGCAGCTTCAGCTAGTAGCACCAGCGCTAGCACTAATGTTCAAGACACTAAACAAACAGACCAGGGGCAGGGAGTAAGACAGGAGGACAGTGAGGAACAGTGAGGACAGTCAGTCTTTATGCATATTAAAGTTAGAGAGTTGATCACCAATGGGGCTACAAAAGTGTGTGTTATTTCCGTGCATGTGAAGTTATATCTGTGTGTTGCAGGCATGCGCGCGCGTGCGTGTCCCCGTGTGGGCCGCTGGTGGGGGAAAATACCAGGGCCGATTTTTAATCCCAGTCCGTCACTGGATGGAGGTCTACATTTGTGGCTCCAGGCCTGATTCCACCGGACGCGTTACGGCAACGTTACGGCTGCGGCACGTCTTGGCCGCGGTCACCGCAGCTGATAGGTTCCACTCTAATCAATGAGACCATTTCAACCGGGCGCGGCTGCGGAACGTCTCGGCAGCTTCCCAGGAGTGGCTCGCCGCGCCGCAGCGCTATCATTCCGTAGCATTTCTATTTCTGCTGCAAGCCGTTGCTGAACCGCGTCAATTTCAACAGAGCAGATCGAGCAGGGCAGGAAGTGAAAAAGTAAAAGCCATAGAGCATCCGGTCAATTTTCAAAATAAAACACAATACTCAGCTCATGTAGCCTATCACGTCATTTACGTACCAAATCGTCCAAGGGCAATGGCCGGAAGGACAAAGCGTGGCATTTAATTGCAGTCGTTTTGGGAGTGGAAGTTGAGTACATTAGGTTTAGGATTATCGCGTGATCTCGTGATCTCGCGATCTTGCGTGAATACGGCTGGCTCGCAACGCACGTTGCGCTGCCGTAACGCGCCCGGTGGAAATGCAAGCAGGGCAGAGTCGCAGCCGTTCCGTGCCGCAGCCGTGGAATCCCCGGGTTAAGGTGTGTAGACACAGCTGGCCTTAGGCCACGTTTTTGAAGTCTGGGGTCAAAAGGAGCCGGCACCATGCTGCTTATGAGATAACAAAAATGTTATGTGTATTTCTCTCATAACTTTTGTCATTATTGAAGAAAGGCCTGATTCTCAGATATGAATGTTGGATGGCTAGGGTGTAGGTCTGGGAAGAACTTCAGGCCAAAATCTTGCAAGCGAGCCGCTTGGTAAGGTGCAACGAGATGGAGCACTTGCTGAGTCATTTCCTGTAGGGCTGGAGCCACAGGTTGAAGCGTATGCGTCCTTTGAGACCCCCCTTTGATATACAAGAGACCCCAAGGTACAGCTTACTTAAATGTTCTCGACTCAGTCACCTATATTGCATCACTTCCTTTAGGGCTTCGGCCTCCTAATTGATCATTGTAGTATAATTGAATGCCCTCTTTCATATATATGATACCTCCACCACTGGGATGTGGCAACAATTCTCCAAATCGATATGGGGAGGGGGGGGGGGATGCTTGTGGACATTAGGGGTGTACACTAGACATTAATAGGAAGCAAACTCAGGGGAAGGAATGACCTCTCGCAAATATTTATTTAATAAATTGTTTGAAACAGTGGCGGCTGGTGAATTTTATTTTAGGGGGGGGCTGAAAGTTTGTAAACCAAACCCCTGTAGGGGTGTCAGGCGGCATCCTCCCCCCGAAGATTTTTTTGGGATTTTCACATACAAATGAAGCATTCTGGTGCATTCTGACTAAATAATAAAGACAAAATAGAACATTTCCTTACAAAGATGAATGGAGCCGGGGAACTGAGTTTTAACTTCATTTATTTGCCTTGTAGAATTCAGCAAGATTAAAAGTGCAAATACATCAATAATAATTGGGAATTATACACAAGTTCACAATCTCTCTCTGTCTCTTTCTGTATGTGTGTTTGTGAGAGAGGGAGAGTGAGAGTGAGAGAGAGAATGTGATTCTAAAAGGGTTGAGTGTGTTACGGCCAATCTATTGTGTTGGTAACTTCACTCATAAATCTATCTACAGTCAAGTATGCATTTAGACAAATATGATAAAATATCAATATAATATGTGCAACCTTTTATGTGTGGTTGTTCAAGACACACTGAAGGCATGATGCCACCATAGGTTTGCAGAGAACTATATACAATATGCACACTGAAGGCATGATGCCACCATAGGTTTGCAGAGAACTGCATACAATATGCACACTGAAGGCATGATGCCACCATAGGATTGCAGAGAACTATATACAATATACACACTGAAGGCATGATGCCACCATAGGTTTGCAGAGAACTACATACAATATGCACACTGAAGGCATGATGCCACCATAGGTTTGCAGAGAACTATATACAATATACACACTGAAGGCATGATGCCGCCATAGGTTTGCAGAGAACTATATACAATATTCACTTGAAAGGGTTGGGGTGGTGGTGTGGGGTTGTGAGGGCCGCTGTAACCCAGTGTCCATTCTCACGGGAAGGGGGTTGGGGGGGTTGTGAGGGCCGCTGTAACCCAGGGCCATCCTCTTAATGTCTTAATTATTTTCAAAGATGAGAAACATCTCTCAGCTTCAGCTGTTGTCATAGGAGTAGTTATGAGAATGTTCAACAAACTCACACAGTCTCAGAGAATGTCTCCTGGAGGTTGTAGCTCTTGATAACCTGGTACAGTGCCAGTGCACCAGAGCAAGCCTTGATTCAGGATTCTCATAGTGCCTTCACAGTGGCATTCCGAGCATCAGCAGGAAATGAATGGCAGTACCTTTCAAACATAGTTCCTTGTACTAAGGTAGCACTCACAAGGTGGCCAGTGAACCTCGCTTTGTTGTGAGCCAGGATGGTGTCGCAGACCTCTTCAGACAGCCTCTGCTTCGCCTCTTCTGTCACAGCCGTTCTTGGTCTGTCGGTTCCTGATGGCTCATGCAGCTGGTCAGAGTCTCTGAATGCAAACAAACCAATAATGTGTTGCTAGGCTGTGTACAGTACTGTAGTCTACGTGATGCACATGTTCATACTTTATCCAGTAAAAAAATGTCAGCATACCTACTTAAAATGGGCAGGAATGCATAATGTTAGTGTTAAACAATGTTTTTTATCTATTGTGTTGTAAATCTATCTACAGTCAAGTATGCATTTAGACAAATACGATAAAATATCAATATAATATGGGCAACCTTTTATGTGTGGTTGTTCAAGACACACTGAAGGCATGATGAGTATACCCACTTAAAATGGGAAGAGCTGCATAATGTTAGTGTTAGACACTGTTTTTTAAGCTAGCCATTGTGCCTCGCCTAACCAGGATGTCCAGTGCAGAGTAAAGCAAGCTAGATTACACCACTGGCAATATATTATAAAAATGAACATATATTATAAAAAAAGATGCATATATTCTCATAACAAAGCTTTGCTTTGAGAAGGATCAAATTATATAAATGTTATCTTACCTAATGGTCTGCAGACTGCTTGTGAAGCTCTCGAGGGCACTTTTGATGAAGACTGCTGCATCAATGTCCTTCTTCCGGAGCCTCTGGTACAGAATGTCGACGTGCGACCGCTTTTTTATTAATTTTGGTCTTGGAGGTCCTGATTGTTTTAATGCCAATTTCTCTGAATTGGATCGTCGACTAAAAGGAATTTCTTTCAGAGACGCAACGGAATTGCACACATTAGCAGCCATGTTGAAATTAGCCAGTGACATGGTCGAAGATATCCCTTCGCGCTCTTTGCTCAGTTACGTATGACGCAAGCACGTTAGGGCGAGTCCCAAATCCCCATTGAAAATGCATTGAAGGCTCATTTTCCGAAAAAAATAGTTTTAACAAGACAGTCAACGGAGAATCCTTCCACGTCGATGAATTCACCCAGAGAGGCGGGACCATTTGAAACGCGACATGAATCTGTCGATTCTGATTGGACAATGACAGATAATATGTCTAGAACACTGAAAACTACTTTTGCTGTGATAGAATTTGTTACAAAAAAAATCCTCTTTTTCCCAGTTGGTAGTGCGTCACCGAAATCGCCCCTATACACCATCCGCCCCTGGTTTCAAATAACCCTGCCTCGTTAAATCAATGAGCTTGGTGTTTTGCCTTAAAAAATAGATTGTAGAAGAAGTCTAAACTGCAGAAAATAAAAACATCCAAGCTGCCTTTTAAGGATACCTCGGAATATCTGTCTATTTTTTAACCATCTGACCCTAGTTTACGACAAAAACAACACAATTGACAGCAGCTCCTTTGCCGCGTGGTTTTTAGAGCCATGTAAGGATTAGAGGGGGCGGTCGATAGCAACCACCATAGCAACCATTACGGTCTAGTAACTCGATGCAGCCCCGTTGAAAAAAATAGAATACCACCCTACACACTCAGGAGATTAATGATATTTAAATTATTATGACCATGAAGTCTTTATTTGCATGGGTTTACATTTTGTTCTGTGTAGCATGGAAAAATCTGAGAAACACTCCCATTCAGAATGCATTGGTTTACATTTCGTTCTTTGGAGCGCGGTTATTTTTATTTATTTATTTATTTTCAGTTTTTGAGGAGGTGCTTTAAAGATGCAAATTTTTCTGCAATAATCCAAAATCCAATGGAAAAACCCGTTGGCTTTTTGTCAAGGGAACCCAGGGCGAGGCTCACTTCCGGGTTGGCCAACATACATCATCCCTCCACCACTCTATACTGTAAAAACACATGTTCAAGTTGAATGATAATGCATGAATTTATTCTTTATTCTGCCATAGTATTTATTTAAGGAGGGGGGCGGTGCTGCCCACATACCGTTCAAAATCCACCCAAAATGTCCTAGAAGCAGCCCAAATAAAAAAGATATTCCATTTTGGCCAATGTTTTGAAGTAATAATATTTGAGGGAATATATATATTTTTTTTATTAGCAGCGAAATGCCTCGCATGTGTGTGTGTGTGTGTGTGTGTGTGTGTGTGTGTGTGTGTGTGTGTGTGTGTGTGTGTGTGTGTGTGTATAACATGCTATTTTATGTTGAAATGCGACGTAATCCAGTGTTCACGAAAACGTACACTGTCAACGTATGCTTTTGGCGACTGGGTGGCTCTCAGTACTGTAAGGGCCTGTAAGGGCCTGATATCACGTGTTTCTAACAAGATGATATCATTAAAAGTTAAATAAAGTAACGGTTTAATAACACAAACGCAGGAAACACGTGAGCTGCTAGTTTAGCGAAAGCAGCGTCCCTAGCAACCTGCCGTCGTTGAAACATGCGAGCGAGCCGATAAAATCTTCCCAATAACTATAAAACTAAAGATCAGACACAATCACTGACTGAAGATTATGCAAGTAAAAAGTATATTTCTCGCTAGAAATGTTATTAGAAACACGTTTAACGGTGAATCGGTCCTAAAATATTGCATTTCCCGTTCAGATAATAAAGATTAATGAAGATCATACACATTCACTGACTGAAGATTATGCAAGGAAAATGTAAATTTCTTGCTAGAAATGTCATTAGAAACACGTTTAATGGTGAATCTGTCCTAAAATATTGCATTTCCCATTCAGATAATAAAGATTAAAAAGATCATACACATTCACTTACTGGAGATTATGCAAGGAAAAGGTATATTTCTCGCTAGAAATGTTATTAGAAACACGTTTAATGGTGTGTCCTAAAATATTGCATTTCCCATTCAGATAATAAAGATCAATATAGGCTACGTAACAATTTCACCAAATGCTAGGAGAACGTCTCGCCCCCTGCTGGTGCTATTCCTCCATTCATTTCGAATGGAGAAGAAAGGGTGTTGAAGGTCACGCTTTGGTCAGGCAAAGCGTACTTGCTGTAGTTTGGTATGGCTTTGCAGGATTAGGCAAAGCGTGACCCTGGCCTGAACACGCCTTGCGATGTGGACCAACGTATCGATTTCACGCCTTGGCGTGATACCGGGTTGTATTTTCATCCTAGTGTAAAACTTCAGTAACACTTGTCACTAGGTGCGTTTCCATCCCCCTGATTTTATGCGAACTTTAAAGAATCGAATCAGTAAACGGTGATGGAAACACCAAAATTCGCGTCAAAATCCTCTAATTCGCAAAAAAGTTTATCCGCTCGCTTGAGGTGGTTTTTGAGAAATGCGAAAGAGAGCAAATTCGCAAAATGGGGGATGGAAACACGCTTTTCGAAACAGCTGTGAGGTAGCGAACTTTGAACACACAGGACTGACAGTCTTTCCGATTACCGCATAACGACCGGCCATAGCAACCCTGCCGACATCAACGTGTTACGTCATCATCATCACCCTATTGTGCTCTCCCATACGTATGGCACTCGACGTCGTCCTCGTATTTACCTTGCTACCGCTGTGTACATTGTGATTTCTCAATTTCTTCATCTACGGATGGAAGTTAAAATAGCCAATGATATCTTCACTGAAAGAACAGTTATGACTTGCCCAAGGGAAACCAATTGCTGCTGAATTCCTCTCTCCATGTTTGTTGTTTGTTGTTACTCTTCTCTATTGGCGGACTGACCGCTTTTTGATACATTTGTTACAGCCATGTATCGGCATAATTTTTTTGCCTACAGCGCCACCTCCAGGCAGAACTAGGATAGTTACCCGCTCCAACCACTTGATGGAAACGCACCTCATTCGAATTACTTTTTTGCGAACTTTCTAAAGATTTGCATCACCTTTTAGATGGAAACGCAGCTAGTGTTATATATTCCCAAATATTAACTCTTATCAGAGTTGGATTAACCCTCAAAATGTAACTCTATGTAAGTGTAATTTTAACACTTTGTAGATAGGGAATGTATGTTTTCTGGAATGGTGTTAAAATGTACTCTTTAAGTGTTGGATTTACACTGCCAATTTTACTGTGTAAGAATGGAAGATATGAACCCATGTGCTTGTGTGTGTGTGCGCACACACACAACAGACACAACAACACACACACACACACACACACACACACACACACACACACACACACACACACACAAACACACACATATAAAGACAAGCATAATAGCTTTCTAATCAGCTTTTGGCAGCTTTGTATCGTCTGTATGATTTGCTTAGGCGGGGCCTAGCTGACCACCTCAACAATTAATTCTAGACTTACATATGTTTGGAGGATGAAAATGTCACAGATATGTGTGTGTGTGTGTGTGTGTGTGTGTGTGTGTGTGTGTGTGTGTGTGTGTGTGTGTGTGTGTGTGTGTGTGTGTGTGTGTGTGTGAGTGTGTGTGTGTGTGTGTGTGTGTGTGTGTGTGTGTGTGTGTGTGTGTGTGTGTGTGTGTGTATCTATAAGTATAAACTTTATATACATCAATGAATGTATATATATATATATATATTGTGTGTGTGTGTGTGTGTGTGTGTGTGTGTGTGTGTGTGTGTGTGTGTGTGTGTGTGTGTGTGTGTGTGTGTGTGTGTGTGTGTGTGTGTGTGTGTGTGAATGAATAAGTATAGTACTTATGCATGTTTATTTATATAATTATTTTTATTCATTGATTGAATTTAAATACATATATTGTTGTTTTCTTTGCTGGTAGCACCATAGTTCTCATTCTCTAACAGCATTGAACATATTCCATACACTAATAGTCACACAAAGAATATCTGATATTGAACATTGGATTGACACTTTCAACACTTTCTTTCCTCTGAGGTATAATAATAATAATAATAATAATAATAATAATAATAATAATATAATCTGTCTAGAAGGACGACTGAATGAAGACGTGTTTGATTTAAATCTGATCTGAGTTGCAAGGGGAAGAGGTTGTCTATACAACATATATCAAAACGGGGAAACTGAGATTGTTCCTGAGGATTTCATGCTGGAATTAAATAAGTAGCGCTTTTAATTATTTTATTTATTTATTTAATTATTCAGTTACCAAGAAATTAGAATTTCTGAAAGCATTTTTAATCATTGATTTAAATAAATATTAATAATAAGTATTTCATCAGTATTTTCACATGTTCTAAGATGGCTTTGTGCAGCAGACGTCTTGTTCACATTATAGATTTCCTACAAATGATTACACAATGTTCCATACAGATGAACGGACAACTTTCGTATTGTTGATTATCATTTCTGAACTCTGTAAGGGTCTTTGTTTTTATGAAGTGATATGTAATACGAATGGGTCCCAATGTTCACGATGTTCTGAACCTACACAGTCCACTTCTACTGTGAGGCTGTGTCAGCCACATGTCCCCTTGGTCACTAAAGGCTGGGAAACTAACAGATAAAAAATAACAAGGAGGAATCAGCTGAGTAGAGGCCATGGTCGCCACCTCTGCATCTCCCCTCCCTCCTGACATCTCTTTCACTGGAGGACGGTATCTGAATGATATGGAATGGCTCATTAGGCCTGTAGTGTTATAATGCGGTGACACTAGAGAGGAGAGGTTGAAGTTTTAATGAAGAGAGGTGGGGGTAGGGTATTGATGGAGCAATGGACACAACACTATAGAGAAGATCACTGGACTCAGTCTCAGATTGCAAACTGAAGGCTCACACACAGGACAAAGAATCAGAAATACTTTTAGACATTCAGACATGACTAAATTTTTCTCTTTGCAGGGTCAAGGTTTATTTATCATCCAAATCCATTGTGACCTCTTTAGCCTTATACTCTTTGCAAGATGTTTTCTCCGGATGCTTCCTTGTGTGGTTAACGGTGGCCTCTTCAGGTACAGGATGATGATCTCTCTCATCCAATCAGCTACTTACATTTCTATGATGTCATCGAGAATGTTTGCATAACATAAGTCAGATAACAAGCCTTTGACCACCGGACTAGATCAGCATAACTATAGATTCATGATAGTATAATTATAATATGTTGAAAAAAAATTAATCATTAACAAAATGACTTTTCTGGAAAATATATTTTACATGAATCCATTCATCCACTGTTCATCCATTCATCCATCCATCATTTAACACTTACTACCAAAAAAAAAACTTCTGTTGTGTCATGCTTTTTTCCAATCTCTCGATGGTCCTCTTCACCACAAGGTCAGGGGGTGTTTTTAATTCTGATGCCCCCCCACTCCAATGGCCATTTCCACCCCTCCCCATCCCCCTAAAGGCCCCCTCCCCCCTCACATGATGAATGACTGCCTGCTCCCAAAGCCCACCCTCACCAACAAACAGCCTTATCGCTCCCCTCCTCCTCTCCCTCTCTGTGCAGTGTGTGAATAATGAGCCATGAGTATCATTGTTAATCACTGTAATTGTTAATCTTAATCGTTTTGTAGCTACCCAACACCCCCTCACCCCATTTTTTTCACAGTTTATTTATTTAATACTTTTTTATTTTTTTTACACTTTAACCTTGCATTCCATTCCTTAAAGAGGCCTCTTGTCCGCGCCTTGCTGCTGAGCAGAGGCCTTAATGGCCGCCCCTCATGATAGTTGTGTGCGGACGGCAGTTCTGGGCAGGGGGGGGGGGGGGGGTGTTATCAGCTGGCTGATAAAGAGGATTGGTCGTCCAGCGGAGGCTGCTGGGGGCTCTGCATGATAGCAGAACGCCTCCACCATAGAGGAGGGGAGAGAACAGAGCGCTTAGGCTTGGTGGAAAAAATAACATTTATTTCTATACTTAATAAAATAAATAAAAGTTAATGTGTATTGTATATTAGATATATTAGATATTATGCATCAATTATGATATACACAGTTGACCTGAAAAGCATTATGATGATAAAACAAATCAAGGTGCCAGTTCAATATAACATTTTGCTTTTCCATTAAACACATTGTGTCATTTTGTGGCAGCATGAATGACCCTGCTTACTTTTAATTTATTTTTTTGGTTTGTTTAAATCTTTTCTAACGAGACATTATCCTTTGCAAACATGTTCCTAAAATGTTTTTCCCATTATTTCTGAATGTCTGCTGGTTCTGTTCTCCCCTCCCAGTGAATCATGGTATTAATTAACAGGGGGCGGTTCCTCCGTAGAATCAGTGTGTGAGGCCAACTCAGTGCCCCCATTAACCTTTGAGATGACAGAGTTCTGCCGCACACGGTGGCCGTGGCAACGGCCCGGCCGCGATGGCAGAATGATGATGAGAGAGTGTCTGTGTGGTTCCTTAATTAGTGGCAGTTATCAGATGCTGCTCATTAAACCCTCTACATGCATGACTACCGTGTGTATGTGTCACAGTGAGAGACTCTCTCTCACTCACTCACGCACACACACACACACACACACGCGCGCACACAAACACACACACACAAAGACATGCGCA